>NC_057394.1:38137600-38479042 GCF_019320065.1 Cervus canadensis | reverse complement strand
GCTGGTATTCTTAACACTGCTGAAATTCTGTCAGTCCTTACTATAAACATTAAGACACCTTTATAACAACATCATGGCTACACTTCTAAGCAGTCATAACAATATAACAAAGGCGTATTAATACATTTGAAGGCCTCACCTCACCAGATTTACTCAGTTGCAACTTTGGTAAGTATAATAAATTAAGTACAGAGTAAGGAATACTGCATCTTCATCCATATATATGTTATCACTCTAATGAACTGATTTCAAAGTGCAGAATTGTATTTATGTTGAAAACACAAATAGCAATTTGAAGTTAAAACAATTGCATAAAATGAACACAATCTTTGTATAAGCTGATCCAAATTTCAACCATAATGAGAATGGCCTTTTTAATCATCTAGAACTGGCATTTGTAAACACTGTAGTATTTTGCAAGTTTTTTTCACCTGAAGCTCCTCTTTCTATTTTCCACTTAAACTTTAAAGTGAACAAAAGTGCTCTTTTTTCAATTAAAAATGTGGTTTGTGTTACTGTTATTCAACTGCCTTTGAAAATAAATGTCCCATAGTGTTCCATAAAAGTAATTCCAGGCAACAGTGTAATTTTATGGTAAAGCCATTAGAAATTTCACTCTAAATGCCTTAATAAAACTTAAGACAAGTTATCAAGCAGGCTTCTCAAAGTCCACATGCAGTTGATGGGATGGGGCTGGAACTAGACGGGGAAGTGTGAATCTTTACCCAAACAACCTAAGATCAGAATATGAGGAGGGAATCTATTAAAACTTCAATGTCTGAACTTCTTAACTTTTCAAATAACATTAACTTCCTTGAAATCAATCTCTACAATGCAAAAAGACAGTCAGGTCAACTGTAGCTTCCAAAGCCATTATAGCTACCTGTGTCTAAATTCCCAAACATACACATATGCCTAGCTGCAAACTGAATGACTTCAAATTTACCACCAAAGAATGCTTACAGTTAGGGTACAACTGAGAAATTCTTTGGATTTTACTCCTTTTCTGCTGTTAATCATCTACTGTGCTTTTTAAAACAGGCTAGAACAGACATCAGATGAGATGCAGGAGGCTTTTCCATGTCTGAAGATATTCTTACTTAAAAATGTAATTCCTTCTCTTCCAAACCACCTTCCTTTCTATGGGGAAACACTTGTAGAAAATTCACCAAGGATTATTTGTTATGTTTCAAGACAAGCCTCAGGTAAGTTTCAGTCTGGGACTACATCAGCAATTCATTTACTACTTGTGCTTGGATTCCCTCCTTAGAAGTATCAATACATCAAAAGGGGGAAATGGTGTAATGCTGACAGGTTTTATCAGTAAACTTACTGTCTCAGTTGGGTTCCCACCTTCAGAAGACAAGCAGACAAGCTCAAGTCCCTTAATTTTTCCTATGCTATTAGAGGGGAGCCGCTCATCTCATTCTGTGCTAAATTTAAATCAAGCTATCATTCAGGAAGCTCCCACTGCCTGTCAGTTCTATAAATTCTAAAAACCATTTCTACCTGTAACACTCTCAGGATCTCTCAGCAGAGAAAAGGACTGGCCCTTCTTATGAGAGAAAGCAGAATTAAATTGTCTGCCCTTCACCTAAGTGATTCACCTGTTACCTGCCAACTAAATTCTAGGACTAGTAGAGGGCTTCACGTCTGTGTTCACCACACTGTGTTCATCATGCTCTGTGTTCTTTGCCACTGACTGGTAACCAACACTGGCCTTTCTATTCAAAATGGTCACAGGCAATGAGATGTACGAGTTGCTTACAGTACAGGTAAAACTTTCCAGTTGGTGTAAAAGAAAAAAACAAAAAGCCAAAAACCCAGTGCTTGGTGGGTAGTATACTGGGTAGCTACAGAAGCTATTTACCCATAGAACTGCAGCCCTTGTTGGAGGGGAATTGCCTGATGAATTTTTCAGACCTGGCAGAAAATACAAAGCATGTATTTTTGAAGACAGAATTTGACCTGAAAATCATTATGCTCTTGCTTGAACGTTAAAAACATTCCTTTTAATGCCATCC
The DNA here is from genome assembly GCF_019320065.1 of Cervus canadensis. Lineage (NCBI taxonomy): Eukaryota > Metazoa > Chordata > Mammalia > Artiodactyla > Cervidae > Cervus > Cervus canadensis. The sequence goes on along the minus strand of NC_057394.1, from coordinate 38,477,018 downwards.
AACGCAAGTTATCCTTGTTCCAATGTTTCTAGTTTTTTGCTTCATCAGAATTAAGATTATCTGAATTAGAAGATAATCCTAAAGAGCATAGTTCTAGAACCAGAAATTATTTCAGAATGTTCAAATCTTTAAAAATGAGCTAGTAATATTGTGAGGTTAATTTGTGCAACTCCCCAAATCAAGTGTTTGTAATTAAAATATAATGCAAAGGTCTATGCTGGCAACTTCTTATATCTAAGCTATAAAAAAAATCTGAGCAGTAACAGCAATGACAATAAAACCTTACCAAGCCCCTTGGCCACAGAAAGCTGAAAAAATTCAGCTTTTAGTGGGGGAAAAAATATGATAATTTTTCTGAAAGAATGCTCATTGGTGATGTATTGCTTTGTTTACTATAGACTCCGCTAGTTGCAAAAAAGGCTCATAACTCAAGGGGGTTTACGGGACTGTAATTTCCTCTCACCCTCAGCACAGGATGAGTGGGTTCATCCCTGCAGATGCCATTGTATTGAGTCCTAGTATAGTTTAGAAAATGAAATCTATAGAGAAGAACCTATTGGAGAGTCGTTTATCCTTGGCTCTCCAAGGGTGGGAACTAGCACCATGTCAGGCTTTCCTTGGGGAGCATTCCCTTCCCACTGACTCAGTTCCAAGGAGAACTGACCCATTCGCCCAAGAGTTAATTCCCAGCTATGCCTCTGTGGCCTCTCTAGTCACCAAATGACTGTTTTCAAACAAGAAAAGGGGGAGCATAATCTTTAATTGTGGTACTCAACCAAGCAGGACAACAAACAGCAGAAAGATTACCTCAGTGCTGTAAATGTAGCCAAGACCTCTAAAATGCTGGGGTGTTTTTACAATCCCTTTAGTAAGTATGAAAATTGGTAACGTGAGTCCTCAGTGAAGTGATTGTAGGAGAGTCCTTTTATGCGTTATTGCTTTTCTCCTCAAGAGGCGCATTATTTCCATCTCTGCTTTGTCTGATTTTTTCATGTTCACTGACTTTGCCTGGGCCGCCCCACCTCTTACCTTGGTGCCAGTGTGTCTAAGAAAGCTTTTTTTCCCCCCGATTCCTTGTAATCGAATACTAGGGGCAGGAAGAGATGATGCCTAGCTGACAGAACACTGCAATTTGAAGTGGGGCAGTAGTTTTTTTAGACAGGCTCTTCCTATTCAACTACAGAACGACTCTGTGCCCATCCACGCTAGGGCAGACACCAGGACTAGACTCCAGCTGAAATGTCGCTGCCCCTCTGCTCAAACAGATGAACAAAACAGAAGCGGAACAAAACAAAAACAATCAACAACAAACAGATGAAAAGAATCAATGTTGGTTTTCTCCAGGGCATGGCATAATGACAAGTCGCAGGTGATATCTAGTGGTCACCATCACTATTGCAAAAGGGCTGCCTGAGCACTTCTTTCTTTTCAGGTAATGGAACCTCTCCAAAAGTTTCTTCTTTTCTACTTTCAGGCTGCTTGCTGGTAACAGATTGGATGTGGGTTCTATTAATATCTTACTTGTAAAAAGGGGTTCAGGGGTGGGATGATGGGAGAATAATCCAAATTTACAAGGTCTTGCTCTAGCCATCAATTTGTGGTAGATGACCTTTAAAAGTATCAATAACAAAACGTCTGACAGCTCAGAAAATGTACAAACTACAAACATCTTGAAATGGCAGAGGACACAGCACGGAAAACAATGCCTGTCTCTTCAGCATCTGGGTCACCGATCTCCCAGGCCAGCGTGAAGTCGTTTCTTGTGTAGTCGTGACGGGGGGCGGGGAGGGGGGGTTACCTTCAGACCGAAAGAAGTGTTACCACTTCTTATTTCCTGCTCTGCTTTCAGACATCGTGGGATGGTGATGCCCTTTTGTGTTAACACTGTGAAGGGGATCCAGCCCTGCTGAATGGGGTGCCGCTAAGAGATCCAGCTCTTACGCTCAGCTGGACAGGGAGCCTTCCTCACACCAGCATATGCCTCCGGCGGTGCAGTGCCAAGTGATCTGACCGGGAGAAGCTGCGGTCACAGTCTGCGCACTTGAATGGCTTGACTCCCGTGTGTTTGCGGTAATGCCTCGTCAGTTCATCCGAACGAGCGAACTTCCAGGTGCAGCCTTCCCAGGTACACTTGTAGGGTTTCTCTCCTGGAAGAGACAAAGGGACAGAACGCTGTGCTCCATCATTTCTCCTGAGCAATCTGGCCAACGCGGTTATCTGGGGACATGACTGCTCTCAGTGGATTTTCCTTCTGGCGGTCCTTTGTCAGGAAACCTAACCACCCCGCCAGCAGCTTTTGGGTCCCACAGATGGGGGTTTCAATCTACTCTCTCTTGCTGTGACAATGGGGAGGTTACTTAACACTTGCATCTTCAGTTATGGGTAAGTTACTTTGCAGTCAAACGATCAGAAGGCATAGACTGATAACTCTGGGGTATAATCACCACCGGTAGACTAGAAACGCATGGGAGAGAGCTCTACCTAGGCTGATGTGGCTAAAGGATTGAAATGCACAAAGAATTATAAAGGGTAATGATTTGTATGTTTTGTTGCAATACTGCTCCCAAAAGTGCATCACTTAGATATTTAAAGGTTATTTTAAGGTACAGTGTCCTTTTATCAGTCACACAAAATTTCATTAAAAGGTAAAGCACCCTACCACCCTCAGAAATTAGGTACTAAGTACTTATTATTTATAAACAGTTATTATTTATATTATGTATAAACTACTGTTGTCCATGGGGGTCACAAAAAGTTGGGCATGACTTAGCAGTTAAATAACAATAAACAACTGTTTGTCTACTGGGAGAGAATCCTGGATATCTCAGTAGTGTGAAGTTTAAATGTCTTCTTCAGGGACTTAAGAATTAGGGCAAGTCCTGAGGAATCATCAGGTTGGTCTGAGTGTTGAAACCCACAGTAAAAAACAGTCTGAAGAAGTATGTAATTTGACCACATCCCTCAGTCAACTTGTAAAGACAGTAAAATATGCAAAGGCTTTGTTGGGAAGAGATACTCTATCCGTTGTCTAAATGAGTTCCCGGGGGAGAGGGACAATAGTTGACCCAGGTGTGCTTTTTCCTGGCTCTCATTCAGAATGGAAGCCCTGTCCCCAGGTAACCCCACAAGAACTGAGCTCTTTTCTGCCCCCTCCATCCAATAGTTAACCACACACTGCTTGGCCCCATGTGGAGTTTGGCGAAAAGGCCTAAGGCAGGGAGCAGAGCTACTGGCTGACACCAATATATGTGTGAGATCAGTCGTGTCCAGTTCTTTGCAATCCCATGGACTATAGCCCATCAGGTTCCTCTGTCCATGGGATTTCCCAGGCAAGAATACTGCAGTGGGTTGCCATTTCCTTCTCCAGAGGATCTTCCTGACCCAGGGATTGAACCTGTGTCTCTGGTGTCTCCTGCTTTGGTAGGCAGATTCTTTATACAACTGAGCCATACAACTTTTAGACCTCAAGATACAGAGCTGCAATCCCCTAAAAGAGGGCATGGCAACCCACTCCAGTATCCTTTCCTGGAGAATCCCAGGGACAGAGGAGCCTGGCAGGCTACAGTCCATGGGATTACAAAAGAGTCGGACACGACTTTAGTGACTAAGCACGCACACGTACAGAGTTGCAAAGTGAGTTTTGTTAAATCCATTTTACAGGTGATAAAACTGAGGATGAATGTAGTAAAATAACTTGCCTGAAGCCAGTAAATAGATGTGTTTGGTTCCAAATTCAGTGTTGTTCACTGTGCTCCAAATTCTTTTTCCCATAGAAACTTTGTCACATCCTCAGATAATGCTGATTCTACCTCCTTAGATACTTTCCGATTATTCAACTCCTATTAAATCTATTAAGTCACCTATTACAATATATCATACAGATTTTGTCTAGATGCTTTTCCCCTTTACCACTTTCTGAATACATAGAGATTAAGAGTCACACATCTATTTCTGTATCCTCAGAGCTTAGAGTATGTGTCAAATAGTGTTTGAATAAATTAATAAAACTGCAACATAAACACAGACATGCTCACACAGAGGTGTGTACACAGGCAACTACTAGGCCCTGTAAATGAGATGTACAAGTCATGCCTACATGGGAAAACTAGACTGAACCAGACTCAGCAGTTTCTGTTCAACTGTTAAATGAATGTGAACCATATAGGTCCTTTTGGGATCAAGTGGCACTTTCACAGAACCGCGTGAATAGTACAGCTCGGTTAACTCTAGAAATACTGGTGCACTACCTGGGATCCACAGAAAGCTCCAGGTTACTCCGAAAGGGCTCCTGTCAAGTAGAATGCCTAATGACCAGCTTAATCCAAAACTTCACTTCTGACTCATTCTGGATGTTCTCTAGAGACAAAAATCTGCAGTAGCAGGTATTAACTGATCAGAATTTAACAGAATTTTTTTTTTTTTAAAGTCAGCAAAACCCATAACTTAAGAAGATTGGCAGTCCACTATACAGGCTATCCAGGCTTCCCAAGTGGCTTAGTGATACAGAATCCGTCTGTGATGTAGGAGATGTGGGTTTGATCCCTGGGTCAGGAAGATCCCCTGGAGGAGGAAATGGCAACCCAATCCACGGTTCCTGCCTTGAAAATTCCAGGGACAGAGAAGCCTGGTGGGCTACAGTTCATAGGGTTGGAAAGAGTTGGCTATGACTAAGCATGCATGCACATACAGTATATCCATGGCAACTGCTAAAATACTTTTAGTGACATCACTACAAGCTTTTGAAGTTTACATCATGAACATAGGTCCTACTAAGCTGAACTTGATAAAAATCTTATCTTCAAAAGCACATTCATTTTTGGGGCACTGAGCTCTGCTCACTGAGTCTCTTTCACCAACAGGCATCTCCTAGATATCTCTTGTTGTGTATGGAACCAGCTACAATGAGTACAGGTCTAAGAAGAAAAGAATAAAAAAATTTAATTGAGGAAAAACACTACTTAGTTGTGTGCTGGGAGGACATGTGTTTCTATCTTGCTGGGAAAGTGCAGTATGTGTATGACCAGGGTTAGAAAAGCTGCCATACTCTTCACCTTGCCATTGCAGTTAAAGTGAGAGGAAGGGGCCCCAGACCTGGGATGGGCCTAGAAGTAAGGAGAGGTAATAGAAGGAGACAGGCTTCGGTTTCAGAGCAAGAAGGACGCTAGAGGCTGGCATGGCCACCATGGGGACAGTCTGTTGTCTCAGGGGTTCTCTGAATTTCCTTGTACACCCAATTTAGGCACTTATTTTCTCCAGTTTCTTCCTCCAGATTATAACAGACATACTCTTACTTTCAATTTGACTGTTTAATAATGGTACTTGTGCCCTTTCCACTTGAAAATCTATAGGAGGTGTAAGAAACTCTGGCCCCCCGGCCAAATCCAGTCGGTGGCCTATTTTATGCAACTTGCAAGCTAAGAACAATTTTCACACTTTTACATCATTGAAGGAAACAAAAAACAAAAAACACCAAAGAGGGCTATTTCATGGCATGTGAAAACCATATGAGATTCAGATTTTAGTGTTCATGAATAAGTTTTTATTGGAACACCGTCTCACTCACTTGTTTGCATATTGTTTATGGCTGTTTTTCAGTAACAGTGAAATTGAGCATTGCAATAAGAAGGTATGACCTGCAATATCTAAAACGTTTACTACAGGAAGTTTGCTGACCCCTGATGTAAGTGAAGGGTACCTCAGCTTGGGGCAGGCTTTCTGATATGTTAAGTTAATCAGGTTATATAACATACATTGCTAGTCTGGGATGGGTAGGTGAGGGAATATTTTGGTGATAAAATAATCACTTACTCTCAACTCAGGATCCTTGATTAAAATTCTAACAGTCCTCTCAGTTATGAACACACGTGAGATTTCATGTCCATTGCTTTAAACTGAAGGTTCTGGTTCATGAAATGAGTGGTTCTCTAAAAAGCCTCACCTAATTCCATCAGGGTTTTAAAAGTCTTCAGGATCTCTTCTGCTCATTATAAAAGCACAATAATGAGTAAATCTTCCCTATGAGGATGAGGGGGGTCAGGAACATCTCTGTATATTTTAGCTGGTAACCAAAACAGCACTGATTCTACAGCGATGGAGCCCCACCCAACTCCTATCACCATTCAATACTGTGTTGTGCTACCATGACCACCATGCATGATGAGGAACTATCATTCTACTGAGTCTGGAAAGGAGGACACACACACACAAGGAAGGATCAGAAAACAGGAGCTCAGATGTTTGGCATCATTTCTCAGGTGGACATTTTAAAAGAGAAGCAGAGAAAGCAACAACTATGGCAAGGATTTCTGTGGGCCCACTAATATGAAGCAGGAAACTCAGTGCAAAATCTGGGAAGTATTCTGTGAGGTGGAATCAGGTACAATAATGATCATGAGAGACAAGGCCACCAAAATATTTAAGAGGCAGATATAACTCTACTTCATGAATAAAACCAATGAAAATAATATATAAGCTTATAAGTTATTAGGGGGTAACTGGTTAATGCATGCATGCTCACTCATGTCATGTCCCACTCTTTGTAACCCCAGAGACTATAGTCTGGCAGGCTCCTCTGCCCATGGAATTTTCAGACAAGAATACTGGAGTGGGCTGCCATTTCCTCCTCCAGGGGCTCTTCTGGACCCAGGGATCAAACCCGCATCACCTATGTTGGTAGGTGGATTCTTTACCACTGAGAAGAATATAAAGTGGTGAATGAATGCATAAAAAAAAATAATGTAAATATTCTCATCTGGGGTGGGGAGGGTCAGGAAGAACCTGTATCAGAAAACAGTAAACAATTATGTGAGCAGTAGATGAGTTTTCCTTGAAACTTTCCTTACAAAAATGTATATTTTCTTTTTAATATTCAGAATTATTTCTTGTACAGTATTTCTTATACCCAATTCCTCATTAATAAAACAAGAGTTTGGGTATTCTACCTCCACACTTCGAAAAAAGAAGAGGGGAGAAAAAGAAAATAAGATCTTCAAATCTCTCTTCACAACTAGAGGCTGAGCTCTGGGGGTGAAGGGAACAAGACGGCTGCTTGGACCAGGTAGAGAGTAGGCTTCTGCTCCTTGCTCAAGACCGACCTAGGTTTCTGTCGTATCTGCTGATTTGCCCAGCATTTCATTAAAAAATAAAGATCAATCAATGCTCTCTCAGGACTAGTTAAGTTTTAAAAATGGATACAAAAATGATGCACAGTGGCTACGACTTTGTATTGAAACTGCATATTATAGTGTACGCTTGTGTGTTGAAGCAATTTAAGGGGTACAATCTTATAAATAAATCACAGTAAGAAAAACTAACTTCACAATGTGAGTAAAAACTAATTAAGATGATAATAAGTTTGTAAGATATACTGTAATATGTATAAATGAGTCCTGAAAAGATATAATGGAGAGAATCCTTCATCCATCTGCCCTTCTTTCCTTAAATCTTACTGGAAAATAGAATGCTCACTCTAACGTGGTGGGGACAGAAGAGGAGATGAATTTTCCATGAACAGTTTCCGATGGAAAGGGTTGATTTGGACAATAATAGGAGTTGGACACCTATCTCCCAGAATCTGTGCTTCTCTGATACACAGCTGCTCTGCAGCAATCTGAATGGTGGTGACAGTAAACAGAATTTCCAGCAATTTCTTCAGGAATGGTGAATTGTCCTTAAACTCATCTGAATCAGAATTCTGCAAATGTGTTATTCAAAACTGTTTTTCCTAGAAACAGGCTAAAAATAAAATAGCATGCCTATCTTTTTTTTTTTTTTTTTTGGTCTAACCCACAAATACACTTAAAATCCTCAGGAGCAAAGTCTTTGAAAATGTATTTAAATATTTTTTCAAAATAATCAGAAGTTTTGCTTCCACCATCAGATCACCTTTGATTTTTACTTCCTGTAATAATCCTATGGAGTAATAAAATGATAGAAAATGGTGTGTTATATATCTTCATCAATAAGTCTTAGTGATTTTTCTTTTTTAAGTCCAGACATCAAGTTGCTAATGTATAAGAAAAATCAAAGAAACAAGATGGGTAACACTACTCTCACCCTGGGGTGCAGTTATTATTTTAGGCTTTCGATTCTGAAGTGAAGGTCTGTAAGTCCCATGACAAATCCATAAGCCATTTCTACCTTTTGACCATTTTTCAGCATAACCTGTCCTCTTTCAGTTCTTTGTAAAAACTGATCTAAATTATGAAAATCTCTGAAAAAGGAAAATGTTAACCAAAACTAATAACAAGCCCTCCAATTTCTTTAAAGGGTCCTGAAGAAATTAAAAAGAGCACATACCAAAAAAGAGGGTTTGTTAATTTTTCTTTGAGAACACTCTTAATTCCACATTGGGGGTTCAAGTTAATACAATTTTTATATCCACGATGGCCTCCGTATGTGTGTTTATACATGTATATTCACAAGCATTATTTAAATAATATTCTAATTAAGTATCCTGGGAAAATGAGAACTCTCATCAGGGCTTTTTTATTGGAACAGTCAACAAACTAACTTATTATGAGAACTGCTGTCTCTTTCAATTTTGGTTAAAGAAAAGGCTTAAGAGTCACTCAGTGCATTTCCATGACATTTACCCAGCAGAAGGCATAATACAGTCTAAAGAAAACACCAGGTATTGAATGGATTCCCAAAACCCATGAAACAAAAATAACTTTTTCGGGTACCTCCCATTTCACCATCTGAAATGCTGAAAGGTAAATGTGTCCTGAGACAAAAGACAGGTGCCTTTTCATATTAAAATGACGTGTGAGCAACACCAGAAAAGGAATGTGCAGTTTGCCAAAGCTCCCAGTCAAACGAAACGCCCATGTCCTCACATCAGCTTTTCTCTAAGCAATCAAAAAAAAACAAAACAAAACAAAAACAAAACAAACCATCTTCTGCAACAGCAAACATAGGCATTTTCTTCAGTGCTGAAGTGCATTTCTGAAATGTGTCTCTGTTTAACTTTTATAAAGTCAAGGGGCCCCAGACACTGACAAATGAGCTTCATTACACTCAAGACTCAACATACTTGCTGTGACAATTGGTTTCACTTGAGGAATGGTATTTGCATATGAGGGGAAAAAACACCAGAATGAAGATTCCTATCTTGTCTTCTGGTTTCTGTCACATTAGTTCATAAGAGTTCACACAATTATAGATCTGGAAGGAAATCAGGGACTTTGAAAATGAGGAAACAGAAACCTAGAGCTGAGATTACAGGCCCTTGACTTGTCCAGGGGTAGACAAGGCAGCCTGCCTTCTTGCTGGTGTTAAAGAGGCAGAAAACAGCACAGGCTTTAAATGCATGGGCTTCCCTCGTGGCCCAGATGGTAAAGAATCTGCCTGCAATGCAGGAGACCCAGGTTTGATCCCTGGGTCAGGAAGATACCCCGGAGAAGGGAACAGCTACCCATTCCAGTATTCTTGCTGAAGAATTCCATGGAATTTCAGAGGAACCTGGAGGGCTACAGTCCACGGGGTCACAAAGAGTTGGACATGACTGAATGACTAACACCTGGAATGCATGGTCAAGCGGAATGCATGATCCAACGAGGCTCAGTCATCAATCTGTGACTGGATCTCAGGCTAGAGAGTGAATCTTTCTGAAACTCCATCCCCACCCAACCCCACCCTATGGGTCTATAAGATGGGAATACTCTTCCAGTTGTGAAACTTAGAAACACACATGCCACATGCCCAGCAAATGAGAGGTGCTCAGTAAAGGAGACTGAATTCTACAGTTATGAAATTCAAGGTTTTTCTGTTTCTGCCAAGAAATAAAAATAACATGAAGCTAAAAATAAATGCCATTTGTTATTTTTCAGGAAGGAATTAAGATTTGCAGGTAAATGGATGCCAATCCTGATACTGATTTTTCCTAATATTATAAGTATAAAACTTCTTTATCGGCTAAGCAGACCAATCTATTCTATAATTTGTTTGATTCATTTGGTCTTGTCAATTCAGACAAGTGATTAGTATTTTAGCATCCTCCCCAAGAACTGTCTGGACTGAATTAATTGACTTTCTTTTTCATTATGTGTAAACAAGTGGGTCTCTTCTTTCTTTTCCATACAATTCGATAATGAATTTCTTTGATAAGTATAATCTTTGCTACAGTAGATAGTATTTTCCATGTATCCCACTTGGTCCTAAGAGCTGTATGGATCTGAACTTATTTATCTCACGAAGTTGCTATAAGCAACCCCCCTTCACCCAGAGTTAGGATGTGGCAGGTGGAGGTGGGATTTGAACCCAGGATCTGACACCCAAGGTCACAGTCTTAACCATTTCCCTATAATGCTTCTCAACCTTAAATCAGTGCTTTCATAAACCAGAATATCCAGTCAGACCTGGCTAAGCAGACTGAAAGAATACCAATTACTACTGATAGGAGAAATAATATGTTAACCCACAAGAGCCTAGCTCCCTGCGTCTAGAAATAAAATAAAAGGGAAGTAAAAAATATCCTATAATGAAATGGCAACCCACTCCAGTATTCTTGCCTGGAGAATCCCATGGACGGAGGAGCCTGGTGGGCTACCGCCCATGGGGTCGCAAAGAGTCGGACATGACTGAGCGACTTCACTCACTCACTCAGTGAAAACAACAGTTCAAGGTCTAAGGGTAATTCTTTATTTGGCTGTTCTGAGTTTATATTTCCAGGTGCTATGTCTGTCTGACCCTTTGCGATCCTTTGGACCATAGCCAGTCAAGCTCCTCTGTCCGTGGGATTCTCCAGGCAAGAATAGCGGAGTGAGTATGCCAGGACCTCCTCCAGGGGATCTTCCCAACCCAGGGATCAAACCCATGTCTCTTATGTCTCCTGCATTGGCAGGAGGGTTGATTACCACTAGCGCCACCCGGGAAGCCCATATTTCCAGGGAGTAAGAGTATTGATTTTCCTGTTCCTGGCTGTCTTGTCCTCAGCTTCTTCTCAGACACCTTCCTTTACCTGTCACATAAATGTTCACTGAGATTCAGGCTTTGACTCCTCGCCTGCAGAGGTTCTCCTTGGTACCCATGGCTGCTCCCACAACTTCTAAGGCAAAGATTCCCAAGTGTTACATCTCAGTCTCTCTCCCAAGCACCATGGCAGGGGAGACATTTCCAGTTGGCAGCCAGAAAGCAACTTCCACGTGACCAAGGTGTTATTCAGCGTCTACCACTTAGACAAGGCCTGTTCCTCCTTCTGTTTTAGTATCTGGAAACAAGACAACCCTACCTCCTCAGGTATCAAGTCATACCTCTCTCCAGCTGGAGAGATTTCTTGGACTCTTTCCTATCTGTTATTCTCTACCTGCCCCAACCCGATTATCATTGTATCTGTCAGTTCTGCCTTCAAAACACCCTCTCCAGTTTATCTCCACGAAGATGGTCTCCCTCTTTTTAGAGTCTCCCCACCTTTCAATGGGCTTCCCAGATGGCTCAGTAGTAAAGAATCTGCCTGCCCACGCAGTAGCCTCTGGGGCCATGGGCTCAATCCCTGGATCAGGAAGATCCTCTGGAGGAGGGCACCCAACTCACTCCAGTATTCTTGCCTGGAGAATCCCACGGACAGAGGAGCCTGGTGGTCCAAGGGGTTACAAAGAGTCAGGCATGACTGAGCATGCATGCACAAGCTTTCATGAGTACCAACTTCTACTGGTCTGTTTCCCTGTCTTATGTCCTGCTCCCTCCAGTTGACTGTCTGTATTGTAAGGAAAACTTTCTGAAACAGTGTGATCATGCTACTCCTTGGCACCCTGGGCACGCCTGTGATTAAACCCTCCTCACACCGCATCCCACGGTGACAAGAGATTTCCTGCCTGTCCATCACCCTCAGTAGTGCAGTATTGAGGGTGCCTTTTCTATACTATTCTGCTCTGTGCTAACAGACGCTTGTTGAGCAAATGAACGAAACAGCTTGAATTCAAATGCCTCCTATTCTCTTGAAGTTTAACATACAAGAGTCAATTGAAGAGCAATCCACTTTTTGAAACAAAGAGCTTACTGCTTGCATTTTACCCCTTCTACAACCTTTTCCCATTTCAATTAAGTAGAATATATATTTTGTTTGCTTTTTAAATATTTACTTGTTTATGTGGCTGTGACAGATCTGAGTTGTAGTGCACAGGCTCTGTAGTTTGTAGCAAGCAGGCTTAATTGCCCCCTCAGCCTGTGAGATCTTAGTTCCCTGACCAGGGACTGAATCTGTGTCCACTGCGGTACAGAGTGCATTCCTAGTCTCTGGACCACCAGGGAAATCCCTAGACTATATATTTTTGAAAGGGAAAATAATAGGAGACTTTATTTTCAGTGTCATTTAAAGGTCTAGTCTACAAATAAATATCTCATTTTTAAAATTTTTTAAATTTAGTAACATGATATGTGATGTTAAAATTAGTAACATGATCTGTGATTGAGTCTATTTTTTTCTAATGAGCATCAATTATTTTAATCTTTAAGCAATGTATTTACAATTCTTTTTATTCTTAGTGATGAAAGGCTTTTATTGAATTTATCTTAAGCCTTATACATAAATAATATATTATAAACTATATTTTATTATATTTATATATATATTTATCAATTATTTATTTTGATTGATTTTATTAATTATTTATTTAAATATTTGTTATTAGCAATAAATTATTAATTTATTAATATATTTATAAATAAATGTATTTATTTATAAATTATAAATAAATTATAATATATAATACTTTAATAAACTCTTTAATGGTAACTATATTTTCTACAAAAATACAGTTCCTTAATAACTCCACTAAAGCCACACATTTTCTACTAGTAGTAGTTAATTTTGTCATTCAGCAAAATTAAGCCAGAAGGCATAATCTTGTTACTCAGCAGGACATGAGAAAGAACAAGGACTGAGGATACTAGTACCCCACTCCTTACAACATAGTTTTGAAAGCTGAATGGACAAAATAAACCCAAAAGCAGAGGGAGGAAAATGAGGAGCATGGTGATAAGATCCCACAGTATTTTTAACTTTCCACGGTCACTGACGATCTGTGTGCTAACAAAAACAAGAAACAAACTCACTTAGCAAGCAGCTTATTCAACTGCGGTAATAATTGATGGACTGTCTTAGAAGTCTTTACCTTTCTAAATATATGAAAAAGATGACTTTAGTTTTTAAATAAGGTAACACTTTAAAATCAAAATTGAATCAAATGTGAACAGCATTCATACTTATATTCAGACAACTGTAAATCTTAGGTTCACTGTGTTTCTAGGTAGTAACTTTCTAGAACAGATTAAAATAACTCCTTCATAAATGGAAATAAGTAAATACTTTCAAAACATTTTGTTACTGATCTAATTTTTCAGCTTCCTTTTTAAGAGCTGGCCCTTTCCTGCAGGTTCCCATGGGTAGGTGATGGTTGCCACAGCCTTGCAGTTGGGACCAAAGACCCCTTCAGGGCTGCTACAGCAACCTGCATCAAGCTCGCTCAGGGCTTTCCCATCAAGTGTTCCCTGACGCCACTCTAATTTCAGAAAGTGAACAGGAACTGAAGAGCCTCTTGATGAGGGTGGAGGAGGAAAGCGAAAAAGCTGGCTTAAAACTCAACATTAAAAAACTAAAATCATGGCATGGTGGCTCAGTGGTAAAGAATCTGCTTGCAATGCAGGAGACGTGGTTTCGATCCCTGGGTTGGGAAGATACCCTGGGAAGAGAAAATGGCAACCCACTCCAGTATTCTTGCTTGGGAAATCCTATGGACTGAGGAGCCTGGTGGGCTACAGTCCATGGGGTCGCAAGACTTGGACACCACTGAGCGACTAAACCATCTCCATCAAGATCATGGTATCTGATCCCATCACCTCATGGCAAACAGATGGGGAAAAAGTGGAAGCAGTAACAGATTCTACTTTCAATGTGTTTATAAGTAGTAACTCTCTAGGACAGATTAAAATAACTCCTTCATACATGAAAACAAGCAAATATTTTTATAATATTTCTGTTACTGATCCAGATCTCTGCAGATATGGCTCCACTACCAATTTCAAACCCCTTGCTGTCTTCATCTTTAAGGTGAACCCATTACTATTCAGAGAGCTATGTGCAGAGCAAGCACTCAAGAGTTGCTCTTTTCATTTAATTATTAATGCAGCTGGTCCTTGTCTTCTCACGGGCTTTCTAACAACTTCAGAGACTTTAGTTGACGCTAAAGAAAGACTGGAAATCCCCTGTCGGTCCAGTGATTAGAACTCCATGCTTCCACTGCAGGGCGCCTGGGTTTCAATCCTTGGTCAGGGAACTAAGATCCTGCAAGCTGTGAAGCTTGGCCAAAAAAAAAGAGGCAAGTTCACATTAACGATGAAAAACTTTAAAAATAGACCATTTCAGGACTTCTCTAGTGGTACCATAGTTAAGAATCCATGTGCCAATGCAAAGGACATGGGTTCGATTCCTGGTACAGGAGGATTCTACATGCTGTGGGGCAACTAAGCCCGTGCCCCACAGCTACTGGGCCTGGGTGCTCGAGAGCCCAGGCTCCGCAATGACAGAAGCTACCACGATGAGAGGCCTACACGCTACAACTAGAGGAAGCACATGTAGCAACGAAGACCCACTGCAGCCGTAAATAAATAAATAGAAATTTTAAAAACTGGCCATTTAACATCCCCTGCTATCTTAACACTTCCAAGTACCTTAATGACCAACTCTAAACAGGTAGGGACCACTGGCTAGACCTGCATGCAGTGTGGCCCCACTGGGAGAGACTGGGAGGTTATTAGCACACTTGTCGGAGATAGGTATAATGAAAACAACACAAACTAGGAAAAAACTCGTTCTAGAAAACTAGAATAACAGGTTCTAGAGAAACTAAAGTCTGCCTTTCAGCTTCCCTCCTTGTCTACTCCATGACAGCAAAGAGCGCCCTAACCCAGGATTCCCTAGCCTCTAGGATCTTGTGCCTGATGATCTGACGTGAAGCTGATGTAACATCCACAGAAATAAAGTGCATAATAAAGGTGATGGGCTTGAATCATCCTGAAACCAACCCTCCCTTCCCCGGTCTGTGGAAAAATTGTCTTCCACAAAACAGGTCTCTAGTGCCCCAAAAGTTGGGGACTGCTCCTCTGACTTTTCAAAGGACTTACAGATGTGATTAAATTATGGAAAGCACTAGCAGAGCTCTGAGCCTGGGGCCCGGCAGGGCCTCAGGAGATATTGGCTCTCTCTCACCACTGGTCTCCGTGTTTGCTTTCAGCATTCCTTCCTTCTAACGATGCACCCCAGATGTCCTCCAAGTCTCCCCGAACCCTGCCCTCACGTCCAAGCAGATGCCATGCCCTGCTCTCTCGACTGCTCCACCATTTCCCACATGGCCCCTCTCTGCCCACTGCACTGCTGTGACCGGGACGCGTCCAAGTGCTCCAGGATCAGAGACGACGGATTTCTACTTGCCGAGTGAAGAAGGGTGGTCAGGGAGTTTGACAGACAAGGAGACACTGAGGCAGTTTCCAAAAAATAAACAGAGGTTTACCAACTCGAGAAGAAAAAAATGGAGGCACTCAGGCAGGCCATTTCAGGAAGAGGGCAAGAATGTGCAGTGAGCTCCGTACAGCTGGGCATGTTCGGAGATTGGTTCGTTTGCTAGTTTTACCCCAACAACTTTTTTTATTAACAATTTATTATATAAATTTTAAATTAGTAGAATCTGGAGTGAACAGTTGATTATGATAAGAATACACTAAATTATCCAAAGATTTTTGCCTTGAACCTACTGTTCACATTAATAACATACATAAGTATCACTATCAATATAAGACATACATAATTTCAGTTCAACAAATAATGATTGGGTCCCTACCTATAATATGTTAGTCCCTGCATTTACTGGGGCTTCCCTGGTGGCTCAGATGGTAAAGAAGCAGGAATGTGGAAGAGTTGGGTCCGATTCCTGGGTTGGAAAGAGCCCCTGGAGAAGGGAACGGCTACCCACTCCAGTATTCCAGCCTGGAGAATTCCATGGACAGAAGAGCCTGGCAGGCTACAGTCCATGGGGTCGCAAACAGTTGGACATGACTGAGTGACTTTCACTTTCACTGCATTGACTGGGCATGTGGTGGCATTAGTGGTAAAGAACCCACATGCCAACGCAGGAAACGTAACAGACGCAGGTTTAATTCCTGGGTCAGAAAGATCCCCTGGAGGAGGGCACAGCAACCCACTCCAGTATTCTTGCTTGGGAAACACTACGGACAGAGGAGCCTGACAGGCTACAGTCCATGGGGTCACAAACAGTCAGACACGACTGAAGTGACTTAGCATGCACACACATGGTAATTATGCCACAACTTGCTATATTTATGTTCACAGTTAAAAAAAAACAGAACAGAAAACCTGTGATTCACTGAGTTAAGTAGCTTGTCTAAGCTCACCAACCAGTTAGGGGCCAAAGATAAACTTCTGTTTACTGACTTCAAATTTAGTGCTATTTCTATGATAGTTTCCTATTTCTTTGCAGTTACCGACATGGTGCATACTTGCGAGCTCTTTGGCTAAGATACGCAAACAACTTATTCGGAGAGGATTTTTTTCTTGAAAAATGTCAGTCTGTCCTTAAGTGATTCATTATCCTGGCATCATTAAGCCTTATGCTTTATCTAACAATGAATCTAGACAGAGGGTCTGACGAGCTTTACATGGAATGAGTTATTTAAATAATGGAGATAGATGTGAACACATAAGCAGCACCCCACCGCCTGAAGGTAAGACCTAGCAACCCCAAGGCTAGTGAACAAAAGGCCATCAAGATGCACTGGTGGCACACAGCTCATGATTTTCTGTGTAGGATATTATCAAGTCACTTCAAAATCTCACCCAATAAAATAAGATGGCAAATTGGAAGCAAGAAACAGAGGAATAGCAATAAGAAAGGGCGAGGCGAGTAAAAAGTGAAAGCGCATGGAATGTACAAGCACTTCAGATCATAGTGCGTGCATGTGTGTGTAGTCATTTTTGTTGTTGCGTTGTTCAGGACTCTTTGCGACCCCACTGACTGCAACATACCAGGCTTCCCTGTCCTGCACTATCTGCAGTATACTACATGCACTGTCGTTATGCGGTGTTAGGTCGCTTCAGCGTCCGACTCTTTGCGACCCCACGGACTATAGCCCACCAGGCTTCTCTGTCCATGGGGATTCTCCAGGCAAGAATACTGGAGTGGGTTGCCATGCCCTCCTCCAGGGGATCTTCCCCAGGGCCTGAACCTGTGTCTCATGTCTCCTGCATTAGCAGGTGGGTTCTCTACTACTAGTACCCTCTGGGAGCCAGCGCATCGGTCATTGAAAAAAGTGAAAGTGAAAGTAAGTGTAGGTCACTCAGTCGTGTCTGACTCTTTGCAACCCCATGACATGAAATCACAGGACATGATATTAGTTACAAAGGCTTTATTCCTTAAAGGAAGGGCTAAATAATACAATATTTCCTTCATTTGTAAAGGGAAGGAAGGACATATTTAAATAATGAGGGACTTTTAAATAAAAATTGGTTAGTATTTTTAAAGTATCCATATGAGTTACCTTCCTTGATGTGTAAAATTTAGATACAAATTACTTTTGCTACAGTCAGATAGATAAGAAATGTGACTGCCTTGTGTTCATTACTTTTTAAAATTTAGGTGTAGAGTGTTCATACGAATTCAAATAATTATGAGGCAAGATTGGCTAAACGAGCCTCAAAAGTTTATTAGAGAAGAGGATATCAAGTTGAAATTTTCAAATTAAGATTCATTTGCAACGAAATATTCTTACATGTTGAAATTATTAATACTTATTAAAAAAAAACCCTAGTTTTAAATCTTTCTCTTGCCATTTCCTTGTTCATCATTAAATAATAGTATTCTGCAGAACAGGGACAATCACACCATTTTATAAATGTACCACTAGAGGGTTCCAGCTGACTCCTGGACCCTCTTAAACTAGACCCAACATCTGGTTGCTGTGCGCCATCTAGTGGCTATAAGAATCACTGATGCCTGAGTGTTACTTCCTTGTACTGCATTTTGTTTATAGAAAACACGATGGCACACATTTTTGGAAAATAAAGAGAATTATAAATGGTAATACCAAATTTGTAAAACCATTACCTTCTAAAACTCATATTTAGATCATTTAATAAGCAGTAAAATTCTTAAAATCAGAGAAATTCATTGTACATGATAGTTATGTATCATACAGATTTAAATAACCTTTAATTTCAACACAGTGCAATTCATTTAAATACACTGTACACAGCTTCATGCAGAGGAGACATACAATTCAGACTAGTGAATAGGAATAATTATTATATTTGCTGACGGTAGGGTAAGACCATCACATTTAGATGGTCGAGATATATTTTTTCCTTCTATTGAATATGCTTTAAACAATCTGCCAAAGGGAAGTGTTAGTAGGCATTTAAAAATATTTGGCCAAACTTTTATGTTATTATCTAAAATGCACATTCATCAGACGAAGTTATTTTTCAGTTTAAGAAGGTACTCCAGCATTTCTTGTTTTATTCTAAATTCTTTAGGAATATGTAGAAAATGAACCTCTCTCACACTCCTATAGATACGTTTAATCTACTTTATATCTACGTCCTTAACAGATGACTGATCATTTACTGAGAAAGCACAAAAGATCAAGTTAAAGGCAGAATTAACGTGACTTTCTCAAAGAAAGTGTCTTCTTGTCCCTTGTTCACCTCCCATTGCGTGTGTAGTCCTCATAAGTCATCTGTTATAATCCCACACTTCACATTCATTATTACTGGTCACACACAAATAACTTACTCAATATGCCTGAAGCAAAGGTAAGGCTGAGAAGATATTTATTAAAAGCAAAGCAAGCCAACCTGAATCCCTATAGAACTAGTGTTCATTTCATTTTGAGCACGAAGTTATGAAATCTTGCACGTAATTATAAATCAGAAACCAGTATGGGCTCACTTTGAACCGGTGGCAGCAAATCAACCCAATTTAATTCTTTCTTTTTAAAAGTACTGCTATTTTACTGGTGGTTTAGGAGCATCTGCCTTGCCCAGAATAAGTATTTTTCTGCTAAGTGGATGGATGAATGTGGCATATCTGGGTTTGGAGCAGAAATTTCACAAGGACTTTTGGGTGGAGCTTTGAGATCAAGAAATATAGATTGGAGGTGGGACAAGTAGGTAAATTCTTAGCTGTAAGTTAATGAATTGAGATCCACTTGGATGGAAGTCTCCAGGACCACATCTGAGTCCTTTTTCCTGAACCTGTTCTAGTCAGTACTTGAAAAAAATGGAGAAGCTGAAGAAGAAACCTAAAATACTAAAAGCAAAGTGGGTAGGGAGGGGCTCCAAAGTCTTTTCAATTTATTAGAATAATGAGCTCACATCAATCAAGTGGATATAGTATATACAGTATAAGTATTTCTAAGGTTTGAAAGGGTATGTGCGGCTCCCATAGCAATAACTGTCCTGTATCTCCCACAAGAGATTATCCAGCCTGGGGCGAACACCTCAGCGAGGGGAAACCCACCACTCTCAAGGCAGCCATCGTTTGACAGGTTCAACGACAAATACAACACCGCATTCTTTGGTTTAAAAGAAATGTTATTGTTACAAGGGACGGAAAGATCTAGTTTTCAGCAGTTTTTGATATAGATGACCTAACAGAGAAAGACAACTCCTAAAAGACTTAACTCTATCTTCACATCTATTAAGAGATGTCCATTAACAAGAGCTCTTACGTCAACTAGGGGGGTGAAAACTTTAGAAGATACAGTGATATGTCAGGGTATACTTAGAAAAAAGTGGCTGAGAGAATTGAGGGTGTCTGCTTTGGAGAAATGAAGATGCCCATGGTTATGGCAGGGTTGAGAGGAGCACCAGTGCCCGGAAGTGAAAATTACAGTGTGACGGCTGGAGCTATAAAGTAGCCCAACAAAGCCATAGGAGACAATTCAGGGCTGCCAGAGACAAGGACTGCGCCCTCAGAAACATCACCCAACTTGTCTTGCAGAAGCAAAAGCTCTCTGTTACTCGATGAATTTAAGGAGAGGTAGAAAATAATACTCGACTGGGAGCCACTCTCGTTACCAAGGAGACAATGATACCAGGTGTTGTGCGGATCAAATGAAAGAAAAGATCTGTAAAGTGTGCAGAAAACTGCATAGTAGGGACTGGTTGTCCATGAGAGATGACACCCAAGGGATTCCTCTAATGAGGAAATGAACTAAACTCCGTGACTTCGAAGGTCCATTTGGACCTTAGGCGTCAATGATTTCATCTTATTAATAAGTCACGCTGATTAATTCTGCTTCAGCATTAGAGGTTTATATTGCTTTGAATTACAATGTATACATCACATTTCCCCCACTTTCACAATATATATTAAAACCTTTGAGTCAATCTTATAATGCTATAACATTAAAATCCTTTCATAGTATCTCATTAAACCCCTTCTTCTCTTTCACTATAATTGAAATAGAGGCTGTCTGGTGAAAATGGGGCTAATAGTTATTTCAGAAAGTTCAAGGAAAATAGGAATAACTCAAAATATATGAGGATTCACTGACAAAAGGTCATTCTTTTTTTTTTCTCTTATAACTGAAATGCTCCCATAAAAAGTCAGTAATACAACCTGATCATACTTACTCCTGTGATTTGTGTTCACTATCTACTGATAGGATGAAATATGCTTATTCAACTTTTATGTCTCTATACTCATTCTTGGTCTTCATAAGAAAATTGAATACACACTACCATATATAAAATAGATAACCAGCAAGGACCTACCGTATAGCAAGGGAGTTCTACTCAATATTTTATAATAAGCTATAAGGGAAAAGAATCTAGAAAAAATAGATATGTGTGTATGTATAAGTGAATCACTCTGCACATCTGAAACTAACACATTGTAAATCAACTGTACCCCAATAAAAACCTAACTTAAATACTAAATGGCTTAATTTTTCAGATCCAAAAACAAGAAAGAAAATGGATTAAAAAATAGTGCCTGATAACTTCCCTGGTGGTTCAGGGGTGAGACTGTGCTTTCACTGCAGGGGGCCCAGGTTTGATACCTGGTCAGGGAACTAAGATCTCACATATCGTGTAGTGTGGCCAACAAAACAACAACAACAAAATGAGTGTGTAAGAAATAGATGAAAACGTCTCCCGGGAGAGCTCAGGATCAGGGAAGAGGGAAGGATCTGGAATTAAGAAGAAAAGGAAGAAGGGCTGGGAAACAGGGAAGAAAGATGGGAAGAGGCAGTTTGCACTCTGTGCTGAATTACCTTAGAAATAGCAAAAGCATTAACATGCTAGATGAGCAAAACTAAACTGCAGACTCTATAAAGATTCTCTGAATCAAGCAGCATCTTGTGCTATAACGTTATCACACACGCAAAGATGCCCCACCTCAATGATCAAAATCATGAAAGTCTCTGTAAAGAAACCTTCAAACAATCTGCTATAATAACATGACTCAATATATGGCAAAGAATGCCAATTTAAATGAATTTGCTACCTCAGCTGGGAAACAGTTCACACAGTGTATCACCTTAATGTATCTGAGATGGGAGCACTATTTACACGGCCCCACGGGGTCTGTTATACATGAAGCTCCCAGAGGTGGGTGCTGGAGGCGGGTTCCTGTCCAGGATAGTTACTGAACTGAGTTGTCTTGATCTCTGGAATGCCTATGAATGAATTTCCCTCTTCTCTGAGATTCACACATTCCAGTCACCAGTCACTTTTCCTTGAAAAGGTTCCGCAATTGGGGCGGAATTTGGTCTTTGGTCTCTTCCCAGAGCCTCCTATCAGTGGTACCCAATGGGATCCAGAAAGCAAGGCAGGCAGGGAGGGGATGCCAAGTGAGAGACATACATGGTATGTATGCGGTGATGGATGGGGTGAGCAGGGAGCTAAGTGAAGAACCAGCGGCTTCTTTCCTGGGAGGGTGAATCGGTGGGAGGGTAGATGTGTTGGGTGAATGGATGGTGACAAAGTCAGCGAGTCACTTGTGATCTCAATTTCCTTCTTTGCAAACTATGAATATAAAAAATCCTCTCCATACACAAAAAAATACCAGTGAGAATCAAATGGAATCATGGGGAAATAAAGTTTTCAACTCCTTGCAGTGTTATGTATATGTCAAGCTTATTTCATGTTTTTGTTGTTGCTGCTGTTTATCGGTTTGGTTATTTGGGGGATGAGATCAAGGGGAGAAAAACATGATCTAAGTGGTGGTGAAAATGCTAACTTTAAGAGAAGAGAATGATTTTATTCAGCATGTTTGGTATGTTATGTGGGCATTTTAAAACCTAGACAAGCATTTAAGTGGCAACTCTGACTATGAAAACGTTTAGACCACTGGGTTCATACTAATATAAGTCCTTAAGACACAGAAGAAATATTTCTTTGTTTCTAAATTTCACTAAGACTTAAGCCTTTTTCGACTAAGAGGGAATGCACTCTGCTCAGACATGATGGGTGAGCACAGAATACTCCAGCACACTCAGGGCTCTGAGGTCAAGCAGCCGGCCCTGTCTGGGCTCTCAGTGACCCTCGGATGAGAAGCCCCGCAGAGCTGTTACCTGTATGTGTCCTTCGATGAGCCTTCAGGTGAGAACTTTTTGTATACACTTTGTTGCAGCCCTCGAAATCGCATCTGTGGATACGCCGTTTTCTCGAGTCTGGGGATTCAGACCTTCTCTGGCGTCTTGTGCTCTCAATACTAAATGGTGAGATTGAACTGGAAAAAGAAAAAGGAGACTTAAACGGTGAGCAAACACAGCACTTCGTTTGGTTCCAGTGCCGTGAGACCTGAGGCTCACAGTCTGCAGCCTCATACAGACTCAAGGCCCCATGTCCACATTACTGATGTCACTTTCTGGGACATGTTTCATTGCTTAATCTCGAAGGCGGGTGGCTTGACCTATTTTTGATGAAACACTCCTCGGGAGAGGAAGACATGCTTAAAATAACAACAGAATGAAAAAACCCAAAACCGAAATGAAAGCAGTGGTGAATGAGTAGATCTCCATCATCAAAAGAAATTATCCGGTGGTGGTAAAATTAATCGCCTAAAGTTCTGAACTTGCGAAGACACTTACAGAGAATATTTTAGGAAGACCTGCTACAGACAAATGACAAAATGAATGCATTTAATAAGTAACATGAGCGTCTGAATTGCATGTGACAACACATAAAATCATGTAAAATCACAATGTACGTTTCAAAACAAGTGAGGTTGGGCTGAAAGAAATGACATCAGTACATCAATAACATGACTCATGACAAGCTATTTTGGTTCTGCAAAATGCACCTGACATTTAACTCTTCCCGTTGGTGGTTTTTCACGGTGAGGAATCAAGTGCATTGTATTTAAAGATTAGCTGTACCACATTATGAAAAAAAAGTTTTAACTATGAAATTTGGCCCTGACTTGTAGATTGTTTAATCTTAATGCCACAGTAGAAAAACAGGATTAGTTTGTAATGCCAGGTAACTGATTAACATGTACTTCTTCCAACATTAATCTCTTTTGATTGAGATAGAAATGAAGAATATGACTCATTTTTCTTAGTTATTCATGAAGTTCTTTAAAGTTACAGTGAAATACAATAAAAAAGCAATCACTCATATTCCTACTATAAAAGATTTACCACTATTAATACTTTGACATTATTTTCTTCCAGCTTTTCTAGGTTTCGGTGTTTTTTAAAATTACTTTTTATGAATAAATCAGTCCTAAAAAAAATGAACATTACAGATAAAGATAACTTTCCCCCTCTTTCTTACATCATTATCCTGATCCCTTGTTCTCCCAGGGAAAATCTCTATCATCAGTTTTCTACAAATCCTTTCAATTCTTTTAAATTATGCTTACTGGTATCTGCATTCATGGAAACTCATTATATTGTATTTTTTAAGAGACATATAGATAAAAGGCTGTTCATATCATTCCGCAAATTGTTCCACACTTGACTTTTTTTCACTCAATACTGAGGATCTGAGATCTGTTTATACTGATATAAACACAGTGGTTTGTTCATTTGAAGTGCTATATACCATAGTGCATGGATCCTAAGATGAATCTTTTAATATTTCAGGGTCTCTAAAATCAGGATGCCTCTGACATTTGATGGCTGGTCATGGTTTAATTGATATATTTTGTCTTTCTCAGTGGTGTATTTTACAATAGATGGTGTTTTAATCTACCTAGATCAGGAGTTGGTAAACTGTTTCTATAAAGGGCTAGATAGTCAATATTTTGACCGAGAGTCATACAGTCTATGTTGTGACAAATCAACCCTGCAACTGTAGCATGAAAGCAGCTATAGATAAATACGAGTATAAATAAAACAAATGAGTATGTCTAGGTTCTAATAAAACTTTATTTACAAAACAAACAGTGGGCAGTATTTGATCCATGGGCTATAATTGGTTAATACTTGACTCAGATGAAATATGGGAGTAGTCCAATGACCATTCATTCCAGAGTTTAAAAATTCATTTCCTAAGTGATGGACATATAGATTTATTTCTAATATTTTACTGCAACATTGCTCCAGTAAACTTTAAAGTGTCTCCTTCCATATGGTGGTGGTGGCTTAGTTGCTAAGTCATGTCCAATTCGTGCAGCATTTTGGACTGTAGCCTGCCAGGCTCCTCTGTTCATGGGATTTCCCTGGCAAGAACAGTGGAGAGGGCTGCCCTTCCCTTTGCCAGGGGATCTTCCCGACCCAGGGATTGAACTCGGGTCTCCTGCATTGCAGGTGGACTCTTTACTGACCGAGCCACCCAAGTTTTCAAAGCATCTTTTCACCTGTACAAGTAACAGATTCAGTAGCCAATGCTTTATATTATTAGCTAAGATCAAATATAAGTGACATTTATCTGCCTGTATCTTAAACAGTTTTGTGCAAGATTTCTAAGAAGTTGAAGGAAAGAACAAATGGGATGGCTAAGCCACTTTTTCAGCCTTCTTATCACTCAATGCGGCTTTGTGGTTTTCCACATCATTGACTCAGTTGTAGGGATTGGAGCTTGGTTGTGAAAAGAGTCAAAACAGTGTGACTGGTCTGTCCCATGAGAGAAGGGCTTTAGTCACTCCCAACAAGGTATGTTCTGGCATAGGGTGTGATTCTTGTGAACAAATTGACTCTATATGTGATAATAAGGCAACAGTAATTCATTTCTTGACTATCTAGTCATAAAAACAAATATGGATTTTGTCACTGGGGGCCTCAGAAATAGAAACTTTCGTGTCGTGGTATGTTTTACACCTTTCAAATCAAGAATATGACATGGTATTTATGTCCCTCAAATTGTAACATAAAGCCTATAGTAAGAACACTTTGTTTTGTACAATGCTTTCTAAGCACTATACATAGACTTCTATACAGAAGTCTAAATGTAACTAAGCATAATCACACACACATATTGCTTGGCCTGTTGATTTTAGCTATTTATCCTGCTATATGTTCATATATGCAGAAAAAAGTAAAAAAATAAATCTAAAATCAAAACCTAGTAACTACTAAGCAAGTCTATAAGGGACCAAGGAGGTAACGCTGCTATACAGTCAGCCACTGGACTCTGTGGTGGGCAGGGTAGGAAAGCAGGGCTACAGAATGGCGAAACCACTTCACTCAGACGTTTGAATTTACATCAAAATTGAAGACATGTTAGGTGGATGGCCTTAATCCTTTACAAAACTTCATGACGCAGTTTTCCTCATTTTAAAGTGAAATGTTTTAGGGCATTATAAAGAACAACTACCTAAAGATATCTGCATGATGATGATAAAAATAATTTTTAAAGAGGTATGTGCATTGAATAAATGGACCCAACCAAGCTAACCTTAAAATGACATTCAATGGGTAAAACTTCCCCTGGTTCCCCCTTATAAATGGCAGAGATACCCTCAGATGTCACAGAACCTTATGCTAGACTGTACCTTTCAAACAAGAACTACTTATTTGATCTCTTTGTGGAAAGGCAGGTAAACGGGGCTGAAGTAAAAAAGAATGAGAAATGCAGATGAGCTTAAAGAACACAGGGAGAGGAGAGGAAAACCCAAGTCCACGGAGGACTGCTGCCGAACTGGGCCCACAGCTCGATCCTGGAGTTGGGGGACATGGTAGTTGAAGATAACTGTGGACTGGGTGTTTGGCCACGCCAAGTCCACAGCAGGAAATCTGATAGTTAAGGTGCTGGTACCAAGTACTTTTGTGTCTCTGGAGCCAAGAACCAGGTGGGCATTCAAGAAATGTTTGCTAAATAGAATGACTGAATAGTTGGATGGATGAAAGGATTAATGTATTAAGTCAGGTATTCTTAATTTTTAATTCAATATAATCAACTAACTACTTAACCTTTAATGGGTTAATTAATCCTTACCAGGATCCTTTGACGTCAAGTCTTCTGATAATGCTTACTCAATTCCTTACTCTTACCTTCATGTCCCTGTTTCAAATTTTATTTTTTTCATAATGCATATATTTTATTGCAGTATAGTTGATTTAAATGTTTCACGTGCATGGCAAGGTGATTCAGTTATATATATATACATATATTGTTTTTCAGATTATTTTCCATTATAGGTTATTACAAAATATTGACTACAGTTCCCTGTGCTATACAGTAAAACTTCACTGCTTGTTGCATATCTATTTTGTTTGTTTCATATTTTAAGTGCTGTAATATACAAAGTGGTGACTGAATACCAGGGATTCTGGGTAACCATTAAAATCATATGTTCCCCTGAGTGTCTTGGTTCTTTGCTCTAACTCAAAGACAATGGCACTCTAAAGCATGGCTTACAATTAAAATTTTCAGTGAAATTAAAATATTCTTCCCTTTCTATGCTTTCTGAGCCATGTGGCCTCTGTTTCCACAGCTTTTAAGGTATCCCCAAATGCACACAAACTGACTTTTGGGCTTCAAAAGTTGGCCTCGTTCTGAAGAATGGAAATGTGCAAGAAACGACTGCCTATGCCAGCAGAGGATTCTTCCAATAATCCTAAGTAATAAGCTGGGTATGATGAAAACGGTCAGGACCATTCAACAACTGAACACGGTTGCTAGTGTGTTCCCAGACATTGCACTAAATACATCCATACAGTTCATAAATAATAACTAAAGGCCCACTCCCTTCCCCAGAAGGCTAGACCATTTAGAGAAGTAAATGAACGCCCGAGGGGGCCTCACAGGCACTGCGTCGTAATAATTAGATGGAGAGAGAACAAATGAGTGAATCACGCCTTCAGTTACACAACAGTCCCACTTGGAATGGTAAGTTAAATTAGAAGGAAACCCAGAGAGGCTCGAAAAGTCACATCCAAGAACAGCTCTATTTAAGCAGAAGGCACCACGCAGCTGTCATGAAAGGAATGAAGGTTAACTGTAATCAGCAGGTAATAAAGGCCATTTGTCACATGTGACCGAGAGACGCCCTTCACTGAAACTGGAGTTTCTACAGGAGTTAAAAAGAAAAACCCAGGACAATCTTTTAAGACTGGGAAGAGGACAAACACATCCTAAATTTTAAAACAAGAGCAGAAAACAGAGGGATGGAAGGTCCTTCAGCAAATTCACACACATCATCTCAACAGAACATCAAGGAGGCTGACTGAGGATAACAAAGAAGAGCCGACACTGACAGGATGCCTGCTGCGGGCAGGCACTGCTCTAGATGCTTTAAGCCTCAAAGCAGCTCTTGGAGGTCAATATTATTAGTATCTCTAATTTACAGATGAGGAAACCGAGGCAAAGGGAGATTAAGATCAAGGCCAAAACAGAGTGAGTGACCACACCAGGATCTGAACTCAAGGGCTGGACACTAGAATCCACCTGAGTTATTATGTTCTACTCACTCAAGTATTTAGGAATATAAACCACATCTAATAAAAGATGCATGCATGAATGCATGCTAAGTCACTTTAGTCGCATCCAACTTTGTGCGATGCTATGGACCGGAGACGACCAGGCTCCTCTGTCCATGGGATTCTCCAGGCAAGGAAACTGGAATGGTGCCATTCCCTCCTCCAGCAGAATCTTCCTGACCCAGAGATTGAAGCTGCATCTCTTAGAGGTCTCTAGCACTGGCTGGCAGGTTCTTTACCACTAGCACCACCTGGGAAGCCCCATAAAAGATAAAAAAGCAACAAAATACCTGAATCATTTAAATTTCCCATCTAATCCTATTACAGAAAACAACAGTACATAAAAGCATTCTTAAATGTAGCCTGCTATGATAAAGCATACACTTACTCCTGAGAATTTTACAGTAAACTGTTTTATAAATACTGCCAGTACAGACACACAGTGTAACTACTTACTATTAATCTACCTTAAAAATACTTCCTTAACTTTGTAAAATATGTATCTTTCCAGGGAAACGTTTTTGAAGATTGAGTTTGGCAGTGATATGCGATTAAGTCTTCCTTGACGATCAAGACCAGAGTACTTGTTCCTTCCCTGCCATCTTTGTTTATTTACAATGGTACCAAAAAGCATTTAGAGTTAGTTGCACAACCGGGTTACCTTAAAGGAAGGGGGCACATTCAGTTTTGAAAGTATATTTTGTACTGTTTCCAAAGCTTGTTTTAAAATGATCTTCAATAGAATGTAAATATCACCTACAGGAATTCTGAATCAGCTGCTGCCACAGAATAGACGGAAGTGAGAACTACTTTCTCGTTAGTAAATCAAACACCACATTGGGAATGAAATATCGAGGCCACAAGCCAAAAAATAGAGTCAATGAGAATTTCAGTTAACCAGGGAGTTACATAAATCTTAGTACTTGAGATTCTATTCATGTGGACAAACCAGACACATATAGGTTTTTGCAGGCTTTTTCTTAGCCAGCAGATGGCTCTCAGAAGCAGGAATCTTCCTATTTCTCTTCCATACTATCACAGACTCTCTAGCTTCTATCAAACCACGTCAAGGTCTTCTCTGGGATATTAATTAGAGAAAGGGGGTTATATTTAGATACATTCACTATCCAGTCCCCAGAAGCTTCACTCTAAGATAGCACAAATCCACTGATTCACCTCTTTGGTTCCCGCCCATGGACTTCTCCGGTAGTTCAGAGGGTAAAGAATCTGTCTGCAATGCAGGAAAATCTGGTTCCATCCTCGGGTCAGAAATATCCCCTGGAGAAGGAAACGGCAACCCACTCTGGTATTCTTGCCTGGAGAACTCCATAGAGAGGAGTCTGGTGGGCTACAGTCCAGGGGGTTGCAAAGAGTCAGAAGCAACCGAGCGACTAACTTTCACTTTCATTTCTGCCCACGGCTTCCTACAGAAAACTACCTTTGAGCACATTGAAATTGTAAAATTAGAAGTTACCAATCTTTCCAGAAGCTGTGACAAAAACACTACATCACTTTACATTCAAATTTGAATTCAGTAAAAATAAATCCATTTTCATGAAATGTATAAATCAAGAGTAATACTTAAATGAAATACGTCCAAAAGCTCAATCTTGGCACTTATTCAACTAGAATTTGACACTTTTTCATACGAACAGAATATGTGCAGAATGTATTTTGAATTATTCTAATAAATGAAATATCCTACTAATTAAAAGATTGATTCACTGGTTTACCAATGAACTTTTTGTAGGTGAGTCTGTAGATAGATTTATAGTATATCATGATTTTCTTTAAAAATAACAGCTGCCACTCAGTAATTTTAATCACTATCTAGGACCATTAAAATACTCAAAACTGTTAGACTCTGCTGTTTTTTGATTCATCATATTTTAGCAAGTAAGTAAGATCATAAGCTGTTTAAGCAAAAGATAGATACAGGGATAAATAGAAAAATGAATTATTAACGGCATCTGCTGTGATTTGTTATATAGTTAACCTATTATGATGAATTTACAGGTTGAAAGAGGATTTTTTGTTAAAAAAAAAAAAAAAGAGAGACCCATTTCAGATATACACTTATCTATTCAAAATAGTTTCTTTGGGGGCGACACTGTATTCATTGTAAAGATTTTTTTCCCATAAAATCAATTCATAATGTAGGATGGAACAAGGGCCCTGAAACAAGTATATAATTCTGAATTATACTGGACATGGAACAGAAGACATAAAACTTGCCAAAATATTCAGAAGAAGGTTTCCACAAAATTTATTCAAGCAACGTTGGGGTTTAAATTATATTTCATGCTAGGAGTTGTAGCTCAATGGATCACTGAAGCCTTAAAATAACTTTCTGGGTCTGAACAGGATTAAATAATCAGGATGCCTTTAAGGTGGGTGCTGTCTTCCCCAGGCTGGCACAGGCCTTAGCACTGTTGCCTTATAAAGGCAGCACTGCGCATTTACCTTATAGGTGTGGTCCTTGAGCCCATCTGGATTTGAGACCCTCCAGGACGGTTCTC
This sequence comes from Cervus canadensis, assembly GCF_019320065.1. NCBI lineage: Eukaryota > Metazoa > Chordata > Mammalia > Artiodactyla > Cervidae > Cervus > Cervus canadensis. The sequence continues at coordinate 38,446,617 of NC_057394.1, read as the reverse complement.
TTTATTTTATTAAAGGTAAACTTTAAACTCCTCAAGAATGAAGATGTGGTTACACGCATGCCTCTCCAGAACCTGGCATATCAGCAGGTGCTGGGAAGGGTGATGAGAAGGAAAGAGGAAAGAGCTGGGGGAACACAGTCCACCCCATGAGGACATTCCCAAGGGCGAACACTGGTGTTTGATATGAACATGCTAACTTTTCCATATCAGAAAGATCTTCTTATAAGGCAGATCCAATCATAAAGACGTTGTACGGATATGCAACGGTGAGGACAGTATATAAGACTTGGTGTTTTAAATATTAAGACATATATATAATGTTCGAAATATACAGCTCTTATGAGTTATTGTAATGCAATCATAAATAAAATTTTTAAGTAACCATCAACACAGCCTCCATCTATTTTATGCTCATCATTAACAAAGTCTATGTTCCACTAGAGATTTGTTTTATTAAAGCGCACTGAAATTATACCAGTTAATATCTGGTACTTACACTTACATAAATTATTGAAACAGTTTTTAATTACTCATACAGGGATATATAAATAACATGGCCAAGTAGAACTAATTAGTAATATCCCACTTGAGTTTTTTTTTGGCCAAAAGGGCTATCTGGTGCCACAAATAGGCATTTGTCCTTCCATAACATGTGTGTGCATTTGAATTTTGGAGAATACCAAAAATCTTCCCATCTAATGGACTAAATATTTTGTTTTTATTTTCCTTCTTGAAACTCAACTTTTGAGTACTCTGCCAAATTGATGTTGTAAAAGTCAGAAGGTATAGTAATGTGACCCAAATTTATACCTGAAAGACATTAGAAGATAAGCAAACCAGGGCTCAAAGTTAATTAAACTAACCCACACAGCTAAACAGTAGTAGAGTTGGTATTAGTCTATTTCCTGACTCTTCAAGCTAGGATCCTTTCACTCTTCAACAAAACTGGAGAAAGAGAGAAAGAACTATGTTATAATCTTTGTTTGGTATGAAGGAAAGCCTGCTTGGCAAAACTGAAATATATACATATACACAAAATTTTTTTTCATCAGATAGTTAGAACTAAAAATCCCCACCCTATTTACATTTTTGTTATGGCTGCCAGGAAACTCAGTCACATTAGCCTAGGGCCTGGTGTGTTTATTCCCCATTCTAATGATACAATAGTAATTCTTAAGTGTACGTCTCATAAAGTTATTTCTGAACTAGGTCAAGTATTAATGATAAACAAGCAAAAGAAAACAAAAACAGAACATGCTGATCTTAAAAATGGAGGAAATGATGGGAAATTTGAATCTTCATTTTTATATGCAGACTTCTAAATTAAAGTTTTGCGATCAATAAGCTCATTATCTTTAAGGAAAAAAAGAAAACAAGAATCCTATTTTTTGTTGTGGTTCCTAGAAAAAAAAGCACAGGCTGTGATCTGAAAATTTACATATGAATTATAGCTTATTATAATTTATTGGGCTCTCCTAGTAGCTCAGACAGTGAAGAATCTGCCTGCAATGTGGAAGACCTAGGTTCGATCCCTGGGTCGGGAAGATGCCCTGAACAGCATGGCAACCCACTCCAGTATTCTTGCCTGGAGAATCCCATGGAGAGAGGACCCTAGCAGGCTATAGTCCATAGCGTCGCAAAGAGTCAGACACAACTGAAACGACTTAGCACACATACAGGAAGATTAGCCTAGAATAATGAAAACCTGATACAATGTCCAATATGTCTTAAACTTGGGTTTCTTCTTCCTCTTTTTTTGGTTAATATCTTTATTAAGATGTAAAAGATATAATTCACATACCATAAAATCACCCTATAAAGTGCACGATTCAGTGGCATTCATTATATTCACAATGTTTTGGAACCATCACCTCTATATAATTTCAAAATATTTTCATCACCCCCAAAAGGAAACTCCATGTTCATTAATGCATTCCACACACCCTCTCTTCCTAGCTCTTGCAACTACTAATCCAATTTTCTGCCCTTATGGATTTGGCTATTCTGAGTATTTATTAGAAATAGAATAATAAAATATGGGCTTTCTATGGCTAGCTTTGTTCACATAAGCATAAAGTCCTTAAGGTTTATCCATGTTGTGGCATGCATCAATAGTTTATTCCTATTTTTTCTTCCAGTTTTATTGAAACATAATTGATATTCAGCACTGTATAAATTTGGGATGTACAGTATAATGAATTAATTTACATATATCATGAAATGATTAATACTTCATTCCTTTTAATAGCTGAATAGTATTTCATTATACAGACACACCATATTTTTACTCATTAGTTGATAGACATTTGGATTGATTTTACTTTTTGAGTATTAGGAATAATGCTGCTACGAATATCTGTTCAAGCTTTTGTGTGAACATGTATTTTAAATTCTCTTAGCCATATACCTAGAAATGGAATTACTAGATTATATGGTAATTCTATGTTTAATATTGTGAGTTTTCAAACTGTTTTTCAAAGTGACCACACCATTTTATAATTTCACCAGCACTGTAAGAAGCTTGTAATTTCTTTTCATTCTCACCAACGCATTACGTTTGTCATTTGAATTTTTGCCATTTTAATGCATGTAAAGTGGCATCTCATTGCAGTTTTCATTCATAATATCCCTAACAACTAATGGAGTTGAGTCTTTTCATATACTCACAGGCCATTTGTATATCTCCTTCAGAGAAATGTCTATTCAAATACTTTGCTTATTTATAAATTGTGTTGTCATTTAACTGTTAAGTTGTGAAACTTCCATATACTCTGGATACAAGTCACTTATCAGATATATAATTTGCCAATATTTTCTCCCAACCTGTGGGTTTTTTCATTTTCCTGTGGTCCTTAAAGCACAAAAGTTTTAAATATTAAGTCCAACTTAACATTTCTTCTGTTGTATGTGTGTGTGTGTGGTTATATCTAAGAAAGCTTGAGCTAACCTAAGTCTCAGAGATTTACTCCTATGCTTTCTTCTTATAGATTTGGCTCTTACATTTAGATTTATGACCCATTTTTAGTTAATTTTTGTGCACACTATAAGGAAGGAAGGAGCCTAATTTCATTCTTTCACATGTGGATACACAGTTGTCTCCGTATCATTTGCTAAAAAGATTATTCTTTCTTCATTAAAGTGCCTAGGAAATCTCATGAGTATCAACTGATTATAAATGTAACGGTTTATTTCTAAGATCTCACCTTTATTCCACTGATCTATATGTGCATATTTAGTCTAGTACCACACTGTCTTAACTTTATAGCTTTGAGGCAAATGTTACAATTGAAAAGTTTTAGTCCTTCAAATTCATCTGTTTCAAGATTATTTCCATATGAATTTTAGGGTCAGTTTGTCAATTTCTGCAAAAGAAAATGCAGTTGGAATTTAGATAGAAATTGCAGTGAATTTATTTACCATTTGGTAGAAGGCTACCATTTACTCAACGTTAAGTCTTTCAATCTACAAAGACGGAAATCTTTCCTTTTACGGGTTCTTTAGTTTTTTTAAAATAATGCTTCAAAGTTCTCAGTGTGCAAACTTGTCCTTATTCAGTTAAATTTGAAAGTGAAGTGACAGTGTTAGTTGCTCAGTCATGTCTGACTCTTTGCGACCCCATGGACTGTAACCCTCTGTCCTTGGGACTTTCCAGGCAAGAACACTGGAGTATATCGTCATTTGCTTCTCCCAGGGATCTTCCCAACCCAGGGAGCGAACCCGCGTTTCCTACATTGCAGGCAGAGTCTTTACCATCTGAGCTACCTTTTGTCCTAGGTATTTTCTTTTTTTCATGTTATTGTAAAAGGAATTATTTTCTTTTTCACTGAAGTACAGTTGATTTACGAGGTTGTGTTGAAATTATTTTCTTAATTTTCATTTTCAGATAGTTCATTGTTACTGGATAGAAATACAGTCAATTTTTGTATATTGATATTATGTCCAGCGATCATGCTGAACTCTTTATTAGTTCTGATAGTTTTTTGAAGGGATTCATTTGGGTTTTCTATATACAAGATCATGCCAACCGTAAACAGAGATAATTTCACTCCTTCCTTTCATGTCAACTATACATAGAGCTAACTTTACTTCTTCCTTTCCAATCTGGGTTCTCTTACTTCTTTTCCTTAACTGCCATGGCTAGAGTACTGAATGAAGGTGGTGAGTACACAAGTCCATTCTCTAATCTGTATCTCCACCTTCCCCCCATATTGGCTCATCAAAACCATTTTTCTGGATTCCATGTGTGTGACTGCTCGGCGGCTCATTCATGTTCGACTCTCTGCAACTCCATGGATTGTAGTCTGCCAGGCTTCTCTGTCCATGCAATTTTCCAGGTAAGAGTACTGGAGTGGGTTGCCATTTCCTCCTCCAGAAATCTTCCTGACCCTGGGATCAAACTTGCATCTCTTGTATCTCCTGCATTGGCAGGCGGATTCTTTACCAGAGCCAGCTAGAAAGCCCCAGATTCCATATGTACATATGTTAATATGTGGTATGTATTTCTCTTTCTGACTTACTTCACTCTGTATAACAAGCTCCAGGTTCAGTCACCTCACCAGAACTGACCCAAAGTCATCCTTTTTTATGGCTGAATAGTATTTTACTGGATATATGTATCACATCTTCTTTATCCACTCATCTGTCAACGGGACATCTAGGTTACTGCCACAGCTACTCTATACAGTGCTGCAATAAGCATTAAGGAACACGGGCCTTTTAGAACTGTGCTTTTCTCAAGGTATATGCCCAGTAGTGGGGGTTTCTGGGTCATATGATAGATTTAGGGAAGGGAGGATCAAGAGCAAGAGGATATATGTATAATTATGGCTGATTCGCACTGTTGTACTGCAGAAACCAACACAGCATTGTAAAGCAATTTTTCTTCAATTAAAAAATTAAAAAAAAAAAACCCACAGGGAATATAAACATCCTTGTCTTGTTCCTGATCTTAGAAATCCCTTTCTATTTCTAGTCTGCTGAATGTCTTTATCATGAAAAAATTAAATGTTGAATGCCTTTTCTGTACCTATTGAGATAATCATGTGGTCTTCTGTTTAAGTCTATTAATATATTATACTGATTGATTTTCCTAAGTCAAACCAGCCTCATTTCTGTGCTACATCCCACATAGTCATGGTATATGCTCGTTTGTATATGTTGCTAGATTCAGTTTGCTTGTTTTATGTTGAGGGCTCTTGAGTCTGTATAAAGGATCTTGTCTATTTTCTATCATCTGTATCTGGTTTTAGTATCTGGGGAATGATATTCTTATAGAAGAGACTGAAAAGTGTTTTGGGTTCCTTCTTTACCTCGGGTTCCACAAAACCATGTTTACAGGAGCCATTCCTTACTACATTCCTATTTGCTGTTACTGACACTTTCTTTCCAACCTCAGTTTTGCTCTTAGCCTGCTTCTGTGGAGCTGATGTTTCTGACATTTCTATGCTATTGGCCTTGAACTGCTCACTACAGCTTCACAGATCATTAAAATCTCAGAGCCACACTGTCCACCAAAAGCATGGCCCTGGCCCATCTTTCTTCACCTAAGCAGAAGGGTTAGATTAAAACTTTGTAAGCTTTCATGCATCAGGTAAATACCACTTAACGTTTCTGACTTCATTCCTGGTAAAACCCTGTCCACAGTTCTGACTGGTAGCCTTTCAGTGTATGCTATGCTGTTTATAGTAAACTTACTGTATACTATCAAATACTGCAGGTGGCAGAGTAAGGGCTTTTATATCAACATGTATAAACTTAGAAATCATCACAAAAATTACAGAAAGATTGGTAGGGTCGATACTGTTAATGGAAGTCTAACAGCTGAGAAATAGCTGAGAAAATAGACGCTTAGAATGGGTAAGTGCCTGAGAAAAGAGAGACTTAAGACCTCCAGTCCACACTTACTCTTACATCACATCATTCCTAAAATAAGATGAAAAATCTATAAAACATCAAGATAACAACGCTAAGTCTCTTGTACCATATTTATTGTTGATTAAATATAATTTGCACTGTTGGCATTTTTTTTTAAACTTGGCTGTTTCCTGCTGAGAAAATCTGTATGATGAAAGTTTAAATAAGTGGCAGTCAGATATATAGGTATTTTTCAACTTAACACTACTTATTTAATCAAATAAAACAACAAACATTTTCTGTGGGTTCACCACAGAAAAGCAAATGAGCATATACAAAAGTCTCCTCAAAGAGTTTATAGTATGGTGAGGTGTAGGATTTGGATATTTATCCACCTCAAACAGGTGACAAAAGACTCAAACACACCAATTATACGACATGTGGAAGTCTAATCTTAACTCTCAGAGGACGTATGTAAATTTCTGGGAGGTTTATATTCTCAAGGCTCTCTAGGCTTCTATCATTAATCCTGATGTAAAAATCAGCCCCTTCTTCAGTCTTCACACCAAGAACCACCATATACACTCATCTGAGCTCAGCAGCCCTTTTACCAGAGACGGTGAGGCACTCTTGGGGCTCTGGCTCTCTCTGCCTAGTGTTCTTGTATTTATAAAATGCTTTTGCATACTTCTGCGCTGCTCACTGGTCGCCTCCAGCCTCAGGCAACTGTTCATCTTGCTGGCATTTTCTCCTCCCTTCACCTCGTCTCCAGTTTCGTCCCCACTCCCGAGTGTGCACGCTGTCACTTCAGTCGTGTCTGACTCTTTGCAACCCCATGGACTTAGCCCTCCAGGCTCCTCTGTCCATGGGCTTCTCCAGACAAGAATACTGGAGTAGGTTGCCATGTTCTTCTCCTGGGGCTGTTCCCAATATAGGGATCGAACCCGGGTCTCTTACATCTCCTGTACTGGCAGGGAGGCTCTTTACCAGGCATTCTCTCTCCTTCACCTCTTCTCTGGTTTCTTCTCCCACCCCCATCTCATCTTTATTCAAGAGAAAAACAACAAACCCCTCCCCTTGGCACATGCAGGCCTGATTTCCCCTGGTAAAAACCCTGGGGCTAAGGTTACATCAAGTCCTTGGCCAGGGACGTGGGAGTGGGCTTCAGCTGTCGTGCTCCCTCCAAGCATTCCTAAAGGCATATTTTCCACACCAAGGGGGATTCTTCTGGAGGAGCCTGGTGCCAGCTGTTAGGATAATAAGAATTTCTCCAATTTATTATGTATGAGAATCATAATTATAAAAGTCGTAAAAAATGTTATGTGATAAAGAGAGGAATAATAAAGTGTTATTGGAGTAAAGGGAGAGAGGGTCTAATTCTGTCTCGAAAGATCACAGCAAGCTTAATGTAGGACACCAAGAAGTGGGTCTTAAAAGAACATGTGAGAGGGGAAAAGAACACAGGAAACAGGGACAGGATGAACTGGGCCAGAAACCATGGACTCTTGAGTGTTTCCTTATAGTGAATTGTTATTTTGTATGTCCTGGAAATGTCAGGATTTTTTTTTTCTTTTAGTTTTGGGAGGAAAATCATGGCTTATAAAAATAGGATTCATTGGTGAGGAGGTGATGAAAGTCACAGCTTTTATCAGTTAGAGAGCTATTTATGGTCATCATCTAAGCAGTGGATTCTAAGCTGAACCAAAGTAGTGTCTTTAAATCTGATTCAGAGGGGCCCAATTCCAAGGCATTGCAGATGTAGGTCTGTCAGTTCCTGGTAATTGACTGGAGGATGGCAGATAAGGAAGGGGGAGGAACAACCCCAGCAGCTTAGTCTAAGTGACCAGGATAATATTATAATAATGTCCTTAAACATCCTGGAGTTCCCAGGAGAGAAGACACTAATGATTACAATTAATCTATGTATAAACAAAATTAAAACACAGCAGAGGGTATTCTCTGGCAGTCCAGTAGCTAGGGCTTCACACTTTCATTGCTGAGGGCCCAGGTTCAATCCCTGGTAGGGGAACCAAGAGTCTACAAGTCAAGCAATCTGGCCAAAAACATAAATAAAAATTTCTTTAAAAAAAAGACAGCAGAGTAGCACTTTCATTTGCCAGACAAGCAATAATTTAAAAGGGCAGTATAAACTAGGTTCATAAAGAAGTTATTTCCAGGGATATCTTGAATGTGTTTTATAGAAGAAAGCTTATAAAATAAATTTAGGTTAATGGTAATAGAATTTCAGTAAGTGCTGTCCAATCTGTAAATTCTAAAGGCCAGGTACTTTGTAGAGAAAATTAGACTGAAAATGCACAGTTTTTGTTTATTCAGTCAATTAACATTCATTACATTCATTTAGGGATATTATTAAGTTTATAGTTGGCAGTTTACATACTTGATGACCTAGGTGATTGCTTTTCTGATTGGTTTTAATTATAGAAGTTCGTTTTTCAAGACCTCAAAGAGACTCACTTAAGTGGAGGGGAAGACAAAGTAGGGACGACAGAAAACACATTTTGAAGCAGTAACTACTGCCTTAGGCGGCTTGCTGAGTATTTTGCATATTAGAATGGCTTGAAATATTGGATGAACCAAAAGATGTGACTTCAGAACTACCAGGGTAAGAATCTTGCCAACAAAAATAAATTTTTAGCTGTGTCTTAGAAAAATTTATCAGCTTCCCTAAACTTTGGAATTTTTTCTAGGAAAAAAAATATCTACCTTCCAGAGTTATAAGAGGAAATAGTTATGAAAATAAAACAACCTTGTATAAACAGGTGTCTAATCAGGAAATGTTTTTAATTACTGTTGTTATGTTCTGTACAAACCTCAATGTTAATCCCATTTTACAGATGAGGAATGTGGGGTTCAGTCAAGTTAAGTAACTTGCCCAAGAGCAAAAAATAATACTGGGGGGGGGTTGACTTTTTTTAGTCATTGCTGTCCCAGTCACCTGCAACAGTGCCTGGGAGAGGAGGTGCTCAACAGAAACTTGCTAGTATTTATGAAAAGCACCCCCACATTTATGTCCCTCTGAATGCCAGAGGGCCCCTGTGCTCAGGTCTCTGGCCACTTCTCTTTCAATTCCTTGGGTGAACCCATTCACTCCCACACTTCACATAGGTGCTGCCTACACCATCTTTCTGCATGTCACCACCTATTCGTATCTTTACAGGCTCAGACATTTTCTTGACCTTTCACTCCAGGGCCAATCAGACATCTAATTTAACATGTTGAAAGTTTAATATGAGATATCCCTCCCCCCCAAATTCGCTCTTTCCCCGGTACTCTCTATCTCAGGAAACGACCCCTATTCTCCTGGTGGCTCGGAATAAAAACAGGAGTCTTTTGTGATCATCCTCTGCCATTCATAATCGGTCAATAGAAGCTACTGGCTCTACTTGCAGTGTGGATCCTGAATTTGAAAACTTTCCACCATCTCCTCACTCATGCATTTCTCAACCGATTTCTTGCCACTGCATCTAACTGGAATCCCTGCTTGCATACCTTTCCCCCCGCACATCCCCAATTTATTTTATTATGGTAAATATATGTGGCATAAAATTGACCCTTTAACTATTTTTAAGTGTACAATTCAGGGGCATTAAGTACATTCACACTGTTGTATACCCATCACTGTTACTCATTTCCAGAACTTTCTCAGCATCCTAACACAGAAACTCTGTTCCCATTACACAATAATACAGTAAGAACGATAATACAGTAAGAGCTCATCCTTCTCCTGCCTCAGCCCCTGGCAACTTCTACTGTACTTTCTGTCTCTATGAATTTGACTAAATTAGGTACCTCATGTAAGTGGAATCATACAGAATTTGGGCTTCCCTGGTGGCTCAGACGGTAGAGAGTCTGCCTGCAGTGCAGGAGACCCGGGTTCAATCCCTGGGTCAGGAGGATCCCCTGGAGAAGGAAATGGCAACCCACTCAGTATCCTTGCCTGGAAAATTCCATGGATGGAGGAGCTGAAGCTCCAATACTTTGGCCACCTGATGCGAAGAACTGACTCATTGGAAAAGACCCTGATGCTGGGAAAGATTGAAGGCAGGAGGAGAAGGGGATGACAGAGGATGAGATAGTTGGATGGCATCATCAACTCAATGGACTTGAGTCTGAGCAAACTTTGGGAGACAGTGAAGGACAGGAAAGCCTGGCAGGCTACAGTCCATGGGGTCGCAAACAGTCGGATACGACTGAGCGACTTCACTTTCATTTTCACAGTATTTGTCCTTTTGTGTCTGGCTTATTTTACTTAGCATAATGTTTTCAAGATTCATGTACTTTGCAGTATGTACCAGCAGTTCACTTTTTAAGGTCAAATAATATCCCATGGGGTGTAGTTGTAACTACACTTTCTTTATCCTTTCATCCACTGACAGGCATTTGGGTTGTCTCCCATCTTTTCGCTATTGTTAACGCTGCTGCTGTGAACACCGGTGTACACCTATCTTTGTGTTCAATTTGTTGGGTATATACTCAGAAACGGAATTGCTGGATCAAAGGTTCGAATACTCAAAGTTATGGTTTTTCCAGCAGCCATTCAAGAGTTGGACCCTAAAGAAGCCTGAGAGCTGAAGAAATAATGCTTTCAAATTGTGGTGCTGGAGAAGACTCTTGAGAGACCTGTGGACAGCAAGGAGACTGAACCAGTCAATCCTAAAGGAAATCAACCCTGAATATTCATTGGAAGGACTGACACTGAAGCTCCAATACCTTGGCCACCTGACGCGAACAACTCACTCCTTGGAAAAAGACCTTGATGCTGGGAAAGACTGAGGTCAAGAGGAGAAGGGGGCAACAGAGGATGAGACAGTTGGATGGCATCACTGAGTCAACGGACATGAGTTTGAGCAAACTCTGGGAGATAGTGAAGGACAGGGAAGTCTGGCAGGCTGCCGTCCATGGGGCCGCAAAAAGTCAGACACGACTGAGTGACTGAACAACAAGGCAATTCTGTTTAACTTTTGAAGAACCATCACACTGCCTTCCATAGTGGCTGCGTTATTTTACTTTCCCACCAGCAATACACCAAGGTTCGAAGTTATCGACATCTTCATGAATACTAGACTTTTTTTTTTTTTTAAATAATAGCCATCCTAATGGTCGTGAAGTATTCTCCTATGAAAAAGTGAAAGTGAAAGTTGCTCAGTCATATCTGACTCTTTGCGACCCGCCAGGCTTCCTGTCCATGGAATTCTCTAGGCAAGAATACTGGAGTGGCTAGTTATTCCCTTCTCCAGGGGATCTTCCCAACCTACAGATCGAACCCAGGTCTCCCATATCACAGGCAGAATTCTCCTAGAATTTTCCTAACAAAAGAAACAATGTCTTATCAAAATACTAGTGGTTTCTTATCTCACTAAGAACAAAGCTTGAAGTCTGCATTATCACCTACAAGTCATTCTGGGAGCCCTCAGACCTTATTATTCCTTCTCTAGCTCACTCTGCCCCAGTCTAACTGTTTCTGGAATGTCTAATTCATTTCAACTCAGGGCCTTCACGCTTGCTATTCCTCTGCCTAGAACTATCACTCACCATATGGTTTCTGGCTTCACTTAATTGATGTCTCTAATCAAATGTCACTTCCTCAGAGAGGACACACACAATCTCTTCCATACGCCTTCCCCTACCCTCTCACTGTCTATGGCTTTATTTTTCTTCAAACTACTGATCAATTCTAACATTATATAGTATATTTATTTGTTCCTCATTCATCTCTCTTACCAGAGATGTGGATGTGGCTTTTTTCTTTTTTATAAAAGATCCTTTTTTTGTTAAAGTTGGTGTACAGCGTGGGCTTCCCTGCTGGCTCAGTGGTGAAGAATATATGCCCGCAATGAGGGAGACCTGGATTTGATCCCTGGTTGGGAAGATTCCCCTGGAGAAGGAAATGTCAACTCACTCCAGTATTCTTGCCTAGAAAATCCAATGGACAGAGGAACTTGTCGAGCTACAGTCCATGGGGTTGCAAAAGAGTTGGACACCATGGAGCAACTAAACAACAATAATAGTTGTTGTACAATATTATAGAATTACAGGTGTACTATATAGTGATTCACAATTATTAAAGGTCACACTCCATTTATACTTACTATAAAATATTAGCCAAATTCCCCATGTTGTACAGTATATCTTTGTAGCTTATTTTATACCTAAGAGTTTGCACCTCTTACTCACCCACCCCTATCGTGCCCCTCCCCATTCCCTCTTCGCTCTGGCAACCATTAATGTGTTCTCTATATCTGTGAGTCTGTTTCGTTTTTGTTATATTCACTAGTTTGTTGTACTGCTCAGATTTATCTTATTTACTCTTCTATTCAAAGTATCTAGAACAGTGTTATACAAATGGCAGGCACTAATTCCTGAAGGAATGTTCACAGAGGATTATATTTAAGATAAAGAATCTTAATCTACTTACTTGGTTTCATTAGAAATGACAAAATATCCTTTACAATTTCAAACATATATGTCTTATCCTTTTGGGGGGAGGGGGTGGGAATTTGCTATTGTCTTAATCAGCAAATATTCTTGATCTCTTCAAGAAAATTAGAGATACCAAGGAAACATTTCATGCAAAGATGGGCAAAATAAAGGACAGAAATGGTAGGGACCTAACAGAAGCAGAAGATATTAAGAAGAGGTGGCAAGAATACACAGAAGTTCAGTTCAGTCGCTCAGTCATGTCCGACTCTTTGCGACCCCATGGACTGCAGCACGCCAGGCCTCCCTGTCCATAGCCAACTCCTGGAGTCTACCCAAACTCATGTCCATTGAATTGGTGATGCCATCCAGCTATTTCATCCTCTGTCGTCCCCTTCGCCTCCTGTCTTCAATCTTTCCCAGCGTCAGAGTCTTTTCAAATAAGTCAGTTCTTTGCATCAGGTGGTCAAAGTACTGGAGTTTCAGCTTCAACATCAGTCCTTCCAATGAACACTCAGGACTGATCTCCTTTAGGATGGACTAGTTGGATCAGTCACAGAAGAACTATATAAAAAAGACCTTCAAAACCCAGATAATCACGATGGTGTGATCACCAACCTAGAGCCAGACATCCTGGAATGCAAAGGCAAGTGGGCCTTAGGAAGCACCACTACAAACAAAGCTAGTGGAGGTGATGGAATTCCAGTTGAGCTATTTCAAATCCTAAAAGATGATGCTGTGAAAGTGTTGCACTCAATATGCCAGCAAACTTGGAAAACTAAGCAGTGGCCACAGGACTGGATAAGGTCAGTTTTCATTCCAACCCCAAAGAAAGGCAATGCCAGAGAATGCTCAAACTACTGCACAATTGCATTCATCTCACACGCTAGTAAAGTAATGCTCAAAATTCTCCAAGTCAGTCTTCAACAGTACATGAACTGTGAACTTCCAGATGTTCAAGCTGGATTTAAAAAAGGCAGAGGAACCAGAGATCAAATTGCCAACATCTGTTGGATCATCGAAAAAGCAAGAAAGTTTCAGAAAAACATCTATTTCTGCTTTATTGACTATGCCAAAGACTGACTGTGTGGATCACCACTAACTGTGGAAAATTCTTAGAGATGGGAATACCAGACCCACCTGATCTGCCTCTTGAGAAATCTGTACGCAGGACAGGAAGCAAGAGTTAGAACTGGACATGGAACAGTGGGCTTGTTCCAAATAGGGAAAGGAGTACGTCAAGGCTATATATTGTCACCATGTTTATTTAACTAATCTGCAGAGTATATCATGAGAAATGCTGGGCTGGATGAAGCACAAGCTGGAATCAAGATTGCTGGGAGAAATATCAATAACCTCAGATGTGCAGATGACACCACACTTATGACAGAAAGTGAAGAAGAACTAAAGAGCCTCTTGATGGAAGTGAAAGAGGAGAGTGAAAAAGTTGGCTTAAAGCTCAACATTCAGAAAACTAAGATCAAGGCATCTGGTCCCATCACTTCATGGCAAATAGATGGGGAGACCATGGAAACAGTGTCAGACTTTATTTTTTTGGGCTCCAAAATCACTTTAGATGATGACTGCAGCTATGAAATCAAAAGATGTTTGCTCCTTGGAAGAACTAGACACCAACTAGACACCAACGTGATCTACCTAGACACCATATTAAAAAGCAGAGACATTACTTTACCAACAAAAGTCCATCTAGTCAAAGCTATGGTTTTTCCAGTAGTCATGTATGGATGTGAGAGTTGGACTATAAAGAAAGTTGAGTGCTGAAGAATTGACACTTTTGAACTGTGGTGTTGGAGAAGACTCTTGAGAGTCCCTTGGACTGCAAGGAGATCCAACCAGTCCATCCTAAAGGAAATCAGTCCTGAATATTCATTGGAAGGACTGATGCAGAAGCTGAAACTCCAATATTTTGGTCACCTGATGTGAAGAACTGACTCACTGGAAAAGACCCTGATGATGGGAAAGATTGAAGGCAGGAGGAGAGGGGGATGACAGAGGACGAGATGGTTGGATGGCATCACCAACCTGATGGACAAGGGTTTGAGCAAACTCTGGGAGTTGGCAATGGACAGGGAGGCCCGGCGTGCTGCAGTCCATGGGGTCTCAAAGAGTCAGACAAGACTGAGTGACTGAACTGAACTGATCAGCTATAAAGTATCTATTGATTATAACATATATTCTGTATAATAACAATAACACTGCTAAGCATTTACTTGTGCCCAGAACTGCACTAGGTGCTTGATACATTTTACCACTATTTTTTAAAAAACTCTATGGTGTTGTCTGCAGTTTATAATGAGAATATTAAGGCTCAGGAAAGGTAAACTGATCAAGACCACACAGCAAGGAAGTGCAGGCCAGGAATCCCAGACAGGTGCTGTCTGGCTCTAACGCTTGTTACTTATTCCTCCAGGCCACTCTGCAAGACACCCAGAGAATGATACCTCTCGGTCTCTCCTTTAGGCTCATACTGCTTAATGAGCGGTATAACAAAGCATATACCTACACGTGCTGTGCTCAGACCCTCAATTGTGTCTGACTCTTTGTGACCCCATGGACTATAGCCTGCCAGGCTCCTCTGGCCATGGGATTCTCCAGGCAAAGAATATTAGAGTGAGTTGCCATTTCCTCCTCCCAGGAATCTTCCCCACCCAGGGATCAAACCTGTGTCTCTGGCATCTCCTGCACTGGCAGACAGGTTTGTTTTGCCACTGATTCACCTGGGAAGCCCATGTATCTACATACATCACTTAAAAGAAACCCAACAACAGAAGGGACAACAAGCTGGTGCTCCATTGACTGTTCATGGTCATTAGAGAAATTCAGAGAAGAGAGCCACCCCTGGAGGCTGTGGTGGTTAGGATGTCATCCTGAGAAAAATCACCTTTGAGCAGGACCCTGACTTTGAGTGGGGATTTGAGAAGGGAGCTAGAGGGTAAGGTGGAGAGGGTCACACTCCAGGCGGGATGAATCACCTGAGTACTGACTGGGGATAAAAAGGAAAGAGGGGTATTTGATCAAAACTGGGTAAAGTGGTCTACTAGAAACTCAGAGTTCACTTCTGGCAAAGTAGAAGAGGAGGAAGAATGTTAGCTGATATTTATTGAGTACTTAATACATGCGGACAAGCACTGTGCTACATATGGATTATCTGATTTTCACAACAACCCTATGAGATTAACAGTACTCTCCGCATTTAACAGGTGGGCAAACGTCTCTAAGACTAAGGGTGAGACAGGGATGCATAGTAAGAGATAAGAATGCGTAGCCAGTCTTGGTGAAGATTTTGAACGCTGAGACAAATTACCTGTCATTGTTCTTTATGCACTGAATTTTTAGGGTTCCTCTCCCTGCCCAGAAATTTATTCCATCTTAATAACCACCTGTGGTTAAAACTCATCTCCTCTTTTCCCAAAGCTCTCCTGAACATCACACATGCTTTCCAAGCATGCATACATCAAGGCAAGTCTACTAGTTGGCTAGTCTACTTAAGCCCTACTCATTGAAATTCCTTAGTTGCATCTGACATGCCCTCTGGCTCCTCCATTCAAGGGCTCACCATCAAAACCTATATAATGCAACTCATTTACAGGGAAAATGGACGTGAAGTTTGAGACTGTTTCATAGTCTAGTGACATTAATTAAGGATAATGTCTCCAGAAAGCCTGGTGTATCTGTGAATTACAATTTATTCCTCCTAACTCAGAGAGTTAATTATCAATATAATAAATATTTGATTCTCCAGCTGTCAACATAAACTATAGCACTTTCAGACTATCTGCCTGACTCCAAGAGTCAGTAAAATAACTCAAACACTAGAAAATTCACCATTTTAAGACTTCTCCCATTATCTCATAGTTTCTACAGGTTTACACAGCACCATTCCCTGGTGGCTCAGGCAGTAAGGAATCCATCTGCCAATGCAGGAGAAGGTAAGAGAGGCAGGTTCAACCCCTGGGCGGGGAAGATCCCTCCAGGGAGGTCACGGCAACCCACTCCAGTATTCTTGCCTGGAGAATCCTGTGGACAGAGGAGCCTGGCGGGCTGCAGTCCACAGGGTCACAAAGAACTGGACAAAACTGAAGCGACAGCAAGCAGGCGGGTGCTGTCTAAGTGCTGGTAAGTTAAACGTCACACTGTCAAACAGAAACTTACATACATATTACTAAGCAACGGTGAAGCTCATCTTACAAGTATTGGTGCAAATCTCCACATGATGTGTATTTTGGCTTCTGAAGAACAATATGGGGGCTGGTTATCAGATAGGTTGCTGCCATGCAGGATTAACAGAGCAGGTGGTGATTCACTGTTCAGGCATGTTTGACATCATTGGTGCAAGTCTGTGTTCATTCAAAGGGAAGGTAAAGCAGAGAAATAAAGTACTGATGCTTATTATGAAGAGAGTGAGCAAAACAGAAGGGCTTCCCTGGGGAAAACTACCTACTAATAACTATACTCCAATATACAACATCTAGAGTTTCTAGCTTTCACTTCTGAAAACAAAGTTGTAGAACACCCCATGAAGCATTTTGTTTGATTTTTTACAAAAAGTCTTCATTACATACTAACTTCTAAAATTAAATTCATGCTCTAACAAAATGGATTACTTATCACAGATTTCTAAGATTTCTTGCCCTCTTTTTCTTTTGTCTCCTAAACAGACAACCTGAAGGCAACTTTTAAGACCCTTCAAAAAGTTGATACACCTAGAAACCTGGTAAGTATTCAATGTTTTACTGGCAATGACACTGCAGGACCAAGTTATCAGAAAACATCTGTGAATCAGATACAAAGTTCATACTAATTACCAGTTTAATTTGTCTCGTTTATTGGGGAATAAAAATGTACTTCAATGCATTTGTGGAAATACCTGAAATGGTCTCACTTACCTTTATCCAGAATCTGGTGTGTGTGTGTGTTTTCAGCAAGAAAATTATTTAAATAACATGTACATTATGAGTGAGAACTACTTAAGCGTCTTCTTTGGAGAAAGGTCTGTGAGAGTCTCTCAGATGATGATAAATTAGCCAAATGCACATGTGACTGGAAACCACTGACACCAAAATATCTCAGGATCACCTTTTGGCAGATGTTAAGAAACAGTTTAACAAAAATCAAGATTATTTATTTTTCCTAAATCCACCTCATATGGTGTACATTTTTAAGAGGTTACGCTATACCCGCATTTTCATGTCTTTTCTTTGTGGCAAGTAGACAAGTAGTAAAAGACACTGTCTCTGATCTTTAGAACTTAAAATATGGGTAAGTCAACATGTACTATGTCTATGCAACAACAACAATAACAAAAGACCAAATGTAAGGAGCTATGGAGTGATTCAGATAGAATCTATGAGTGCCAAGAGAATTAACCAGGGCGTAAGATTACCCTTACACCTATGACCTAAATCAAATCCCTTACGATTATACAGTGGAAGTGAGAAATAGATTCAAGGGATTAGATCTGATAGACAGAGTGCTTGATGAACTATGGACAGACGTTCATGACACAACAGTGATCAAGACCATCCCTAAGAAAAAGAAATGCAAAAAGCAAAATGGCTATCTGAGGAGGCCTTACAAATAACTGCGAAAAGAAGAGAAGCGAAAAGCAAAGGAGAAAACGAGAGATATACCCATTTGAATGCAGAGTCCCAAAGAATAGCAAGGAGAGATAAGAAAGCCTTCCTCAGTGATCAGTGAAAAGAAATAGAGGAAAACAACAGAATGGGAAAGACTAGAGATCTCTTCAAGAAAATTAGAGATACCAAGGGAACATTTCAAGCAAAGATAGGCTCAATAAAGGACAGAAATGATATGGACCTAACAGAAGCAGAAGATATTAAGAAGAGGTGGCAAGAATACACCAAAGAACTGTACAAAAAAGACCTTCATAACCCAGATAATCACGATGGTGTGATCACTCACCTAGAGCCAGACATACTGGAAGGTGAAGTCAAGTGGGCCTTAGAAAGCATCAGTACAAACAAAGCTAGTGGAGGTGATGGAATTCCAGTTGAGCTATTTCAAATCCTAAAAGATGATGCTGTGAAAGTGCTGCACTCAATATGCCAGCAAAGTTGGAAAACTCAGCAGTGGCCACAGGGCTGGAAAAGGTCAGTTTTCATTCCAATCCCAAAGAAAGGCAATGCCAGAGAATGCTCAAATTACTGCATAATTGCACTCATCTCACACATTGTTAAAGTAATGCTCAAAATTCTCCAAGCCAGGCTTCAACAGTATGTGAACTGTGAAATTCCAGATATTCAAGCTGGATTTAGAAAAGGCAGAGGAACTAGAGATCAAATTGCCAACATCCACTGGATTATCGCAAAAGCAAGGAAGTTCCAGAAAAACCTCTATTTCTGCTTTATTGACTATGCCAAAGTCTTTGACTGTGTGGATTACCACTAACTGGAAAATTCTTAAAAAGATGGGAATACCAGACCACCTGACCTGCCTCTTGAGAAATCTGTATGCAGGACAGGAAGCAAGAGTTAGAACTGGACATGCAACATCAGACTGGTTCCAAATTGGGAAAGAAGTACGTCAAAGCTGTATATTTTCACCTTGCTTATTTAACTTATATGCAGAGTACATCTTGAGAAACACTGGGCTGGATGAAGCACAAGCTGGAATCAAGATTGCCGGGAGAAATATCAATAACCTCAGATATGCAGATGACACCACCCTTATGGCAGAAAGCAAAGAAGAACTAGAGAGCCTCTTGATGGAAGTGAAAGAGGAGAGTGAAAAAGTTGGCTTAAAACTCAACATTCAGAAAGCTAAGATCATGGCATCTGGTCCCATCATTTCATGGCAAATAGATGGGTAAAAAGTGGAAACAGTGGCTGACTTTATTTTTCTGGGCTCCCAAATCACTGCAGATGGTTACTGCAGCCATGAAATTAAAAGACGCTTGCTCCTTGGAAGGAAAGTTATGACTAACCTAGATAGCATATTAAAAAGCAGAGACATTACTGTGCCAACACAGGTCCTTCTAATCAAGGCTATGGTTTTCTAGTTGTCACCTATGGATGTGAGAGTTAGACTATAAAGAAAGCTGAGCGCAGAAGAATTGATGCTTTTGAACTGTGGTGTTGGAGAAGACTCTTGAGAGTCCCTTGGACTGTAAGGAGATCCAACCAGTCCAACCTAAAGGAAATCAGTCCTGAATATTCATTGGAAGGACTGATGCTGAAGCTGAAACTCCAATACTTTGTCCACCTGATGCGAAGAACTGACTCATTGGGAAAGACCCTGATGCTGGGAAAGATTGAAGGTGGTAGGAGAAGGGGACAACAGAGGACGAGATGGTTGGATGGCATCACTGACTCAATGGAGATGAGTTTGAGTAAACTCCGGGAGTTGGTGATGGACAGGGAGGCCTGGTGTGCTGCAGTCTATGGGATCACAAAGAGTCAGACATAGCTGAGCGACTGAACTGAACTGAACTGAAGATTTCCCTTAAAGTACTACACAGCTGAAAAGTTGTAAACAGAAAAGATCATGATAAACATAACCAATTGATGGTATGAAGCTTTCGCTTATTATTATTATTATTTTTAAACTCTGGTCTGTTGGCCATCTCTTATTGGAAGAGGCTTATGGTTTCGTGATTAGGGCTGCATGGAGTCAGATCACCTGCCGTCATTCATCTAACTGTATAGCTCTGGGCAAATAACTGAAGGCCTCAATGCCTCAGTTTCTTTTCTGTAAAATGGAACAGATAAGCAAATTTACAGGGTCATTATAAGGATAAACGAATTCATACATGTAAGGCATTTACGACCATACTTACTACTTGGCCAGCCTCAATAGATCTTACCTCGCTCTGTCCTCCAATTTTGGTCTGGGAACATATCAAGGATTGTTGTTAAACTCAAAGAAAATTACAAAAAGTGTGCAAACAAAAAATTCAGTTAGAAAAATGCATGTTAAAATAGTCAAGGATCCTGGAGAAGGAAACAGCAAGCTGCTCCAGTATTCTTGCCTGGGATATCCCATGGACAGATGAACCAGGCAGGCTACAGTCCATGCATGGGGTCACAAAGCATTGGACACAACTTAGCAGCTGAAGAACAACAAACCTTCAACAATACCATACTACAGACTTCAAATGTGCTAAGAGGCTAGGTCTGAATATTTGCCACCACAAAAGAAGAACTGTTTTGTCTGACTCTTTGTGACCCCATGGACTGCAGCCCACCAGGCTCCTCTGCCCATGGGATTTTCCAGGCAAAAATACTGGAGTGGGTTGCCATTACCTTCTCCAGGGGATCTACCTGACCCAGGGATGGAACCCCAGTCTCCTTCATTGCAAGCGGATTCTTTACCTTCTGAGCCACCAGGGAAGCCCCAGTCATAGGATGTGATGGAGGTGTTAGCATTAACGTGGTAAGCATGCTGCGATACATAAAGGCATGAACGTGTAATGTATGTCAATTATATTAATTTAAAAAGCAATGCCCCATATGGGATGTATAAATGAAGGCATAAAGTTACTAAACAATGTAAGGAGTTTTATTTCGCTAAAAAATAGCTCAAGGTGCTTGGTGGAGCAAAGGTTGGGGGGGAATGAATATGTCATTTATGCCCCTTTTCACTAGTATTACCCGATATTTTCTAGAGACTCTTTTGCACCAGCACAGACTATTAATAATATCTGAATCATTCTTACATTTACATAGAGATAAAAAGAGATCAGTCCTGGGTGTTCATTGGAAGGACTGATGCTGAAGCTGAAACTCCAATACTTTGGCCACCTCATGCGAAGAGATGACTCGTTGGAAAAGACCCTGATGCTGGGAGGGATTGGGGGCAGGAGGAGAAGGGGATGACAGAGGATGAGATGGCTAGATGGCATCACCGACTCGATGGACATGAGTCTGAGTAAACTCCAGGAGTTGGTGATGGACAAGAAGGCCTGGCATGCTGCAATTCATGGGGTCGCAAAGAGTCGGACACAACTGAGCGACTGAACTGAACTGAATGATAAATAATCAGAAAACATATTACACTCTCTTTGACAATGATGAAAACATTTGTAAATTTATCTGGGGTTAGCACATTCTTGGATAGTTGTAGTTTTCAAACAAGCTGTCTAATTTTCAAATCCAAATAATCATTTTTTTTCTTTTAGCAGAAACATAACTACGTTCTGAGGTGTGACAATTCAACACTGATAAGTTATGCAGGAAGGTATGTTCAGCTCTGTTGAGAGCTGATCTGGCGAGCTGCAAGGGGACAGCACTTGTAGAATGATTCAATTTTGTGGACTGTGTGAGTAAGAGCCGAGACCTGGCCACACGCTGTCCAAGTAACAAGAAGCCGTCCCAGAAACAGTCACAGAAGGTACTAGATCAAAGTGTTGCCGGGTAAACCCGCTTTAGCCTCATCATGAAGACAATTTAGAACTAGCCATGTCATGTATCCTTTAGTTTGATTAAATGAGTTCATCTCTTGATTTATCGTTTCAAAGAGACTAGTTAACACTCGTAGCCAGATGTTCTTTCATCTCCAGAAGCAGGAAGCAGGGAACGCGTTCCTGATCCACCCTCTGCACGTCCCTAGGGAAAAGCATTTCGTGCTCTGGTATACGTCCAAGTGTGAGCCTACCAGTGTGCACTGAGACTTTTAGTAGAATCAGGAGAAACAGCAGAGCGTCTGTTCTGACAGACAGTGCAGCTCATGAGAAGCTCCCCCACTGCTAATGCGATCTCCACATTCGTAAAACGGGCTTAAAGATTCCAGGAGCAAAGGCAAAAATAGCAGGCGCAAAATGGGACACATTCTCCTCAAAGAGCATTTTTACAAACCCCATCTTTAAAAAGTTTATAATAACTCCTTCCATTCCTATAGCATCTTTTGTCAGAGAGGTTAAACTTCCTCTAAAAATGTTTTACTCATTTTTAAAGCTCCAATTCATCTTGACAGTGTTTCCATGGAACAGAAACTTTTCTGCATCTTAGAGGAGAGAAAAACCAAAGCCCAAGTGGGCCAGCACAGAAGGAAAGTGACAGGTGTGCTCTGCATGGTCCAGCGATGCCTCCTTTCCCACAAAGGGAAGCCTGCAGGGCTGCTCCCTGCCCTGGGAGTGGGCTGCACCAACAATGCTCGCAAGACCCACAAAAGCTTTGGTTGGTTAGATACAGCTGGTGTTTCAAAGCTGTAAATTCTGTTTTCCTTATGGGCTAAGAATCTTGCCTTCATCTCTACAAAGAATAACAGCAAAGCCTCCCAACGTGATCCCCTGGATCACAGTTCTTAAAATCCTTAGGCTAACAGCACAGTCTCTCTTAGCTCCATGACATCTGTCTGACGTCATTGGAACCTGCAGAGCTTCAGGGTCACTATTTTGAATTATTTTAATTTCAAGCATGTGAGGCTAATATAAGACTTAAACTCTCACCTTTGATCCTCTAATGATGAATTTCAACAGCTTCATTGTTCTCAGCAGTTGACTTTAAAACAATATATTAGACATTTCTCCAAAGAAGGCATACAGATGGTCAACAGGCCCATGAAAGATGCTCAACATCACTAATGATTAGAGAAATGCAAATCAAAACTACAGTGAAGTAACACTTCACACCAGTCAAAATGATCATCACTAAATTGTCTACAAATATGAAATACTGGAGAGGGTGTGGAGAACAAGCAACCTTCTTACACTGAAGGAGACTTGGGTCTGATCCCTGGGTTGGGAAGATCCCCTGGAGAAGAGAAAGGCTATCCACTGCAGTATTCTGGCCTGGAGAATTCTATGGACTGTATAGTCAATGAGGTCACAAAGAGTCAGACACGACTGAGCAACTTTCACTTCACTTCTCTATGAAAAAACATTGTAGAGGTTCCTTAAGAAACTAAAAACAAAGCTGCCATATCATCTAGCAATCCCATTCCTAGGCATATCTCTGGAAAAGACTCTAATCTGAAAAGAAACATGCACACCAGTGTTCATAGTAGCACTAAGGCCAAGACATGGAAGCAACCTAAATGTCCATCCACAGACAAATGAAGAAGATGTGGTATATAAATGCAGTGGAATGTTACTCAGCCATAAAAACGAATGAAATAATGCCATTTGCAGCAATATGGATGGACCTAGAGACTGTCATATTAAGCAAAGTAAGTCATACAAAGACAAATATCATATGATATCACATATGTGGAATCTAAAATATGATATAGATGAACTTATTGATAAGACAGGAACATACTCACAGACATAGAACACATGGTTACTAAAGGCAAAGTGAGGAAGGGATAAATTAGAAGTTTAGGATTAGCATATCCAAACTACTATCTATAAAACAGATTAACAATAAGGCTCTACTGTATAGCACAGGGGATTACATTCAGTATCTTATAATAAATTGTAATGGAAAAGAATATGAAAAAGAACATATATGTATACAAATGAAATAGTCATTTTGCTGTATATCAGAAATTAACACAACATTGCAAATCAACTATACTTCAACTAAAAAAAAAAGAAACCTAAATTTACAGCAGATAAGCTTATACTAGCAAGTTACCACTCTTCTCTTTCTAAATATTTCATGTGAGATTTAGCTGCAAAAATATAAGGTTCAGTTGCTTTGAAGAAAATCCTCAAGATTTTTTTCAGACTTGTTCCTTGTGAGACTGGTTACTTCTTCAGTATTTCACAAACATTCCCTGAGCGCTACTATGTGCAACACAGATCTGAGCTCTGGGGGTTCGGCAGTGGGCACGGCGGTGACAGTCCCCCCCTGTCATCTGCTGAACACCTTCCCCAGGCTGCCACGCACACTGACCTCTGCAAAGAGGCTGGGAAGCCTACTGACATGGTGCATTTCAAGCCCAACCTGCTGCAGGCTCTCTCGTTTTGTGGCTTCTGAGCAGAGCCAACAGGGTCAATTTAATAAAATGCTGGGTATTTAGAGATATAAGTGAAGTCAAGAAAAAAAAAAAGTGACAGAAGCCAAGGGCAGTGCTTCTTATTTCAGATTCTTGCTACAGTCGTTAGACTCAGGGAGGATTCCTGAATATTTAAGGTAGTCTGTGGAACATGCACAATGTTTCACTTGGAAAAGCAGAAAATTTTAAGAACAGAATCACACCTCTGAAATTACTTGCTAGCTTTACTCCTGTCCAACCTGAGCTCAAACGACAGGGAGTTATATGGATTTTAGTCTCTACTTAGGGCTTCCCAGCTGGCTCTAGTGGTAAAAAACCAGTTTGATCCCTGGGTCGAGAAGATCCCTGGAGGAGGGCATGGCAACCCACTCCAGTATTCTTGCCTGGAGAATCCCCATGGACAGAGGAGCCTGGTTTGCTACAGTCCATGGGATCGCAGAGTTGGACATGACTGAAGAGACTTAGCACACATGCACACAGTCTCTACTTAAGGTTATCACAAATAGGGATTTTCCTTTTGCTTAGCTTTTGGGTGCTTACATCATAACAGCTAATATTTACAGAGCAAATTAAGATTTGCTGAATCTTTTTTAAGTCTTTTACATGAATCACTTTATTTAGTTCTTCAAATACTCTAAGATGATAGTATTATTATTCCCATTTTACAGATGAGTAAAATAAAGCTCAGGCAGATGAAACAATCTTAAAGAGGTCAAATAGTAGAATGTGAGCAACATCAACCCTCTTAGCACTGAAGATATGAAACAGCAGAGTGTACACTTTCAATGGGAGCTAAGTATTCCAATATGATTTTCCTTTTTAGGAAACAGCTTATCCAGAACAAAGAGTAGTCAATGCTCCCTGTGAGGGGCTGAAATGGCTCAGTGCCCCCTGCCCCAAGGAGTGATTGTTTGTCAGCTCTTCTCACTATGCTCTTAAGTTGGGGAGAATCACAGTATAGTCATGTTCTTTTTGAGCATAAAGAAAAAAAAGTTACTCTTGAGTCCTAACCCTCTTCTGGTCTTTCCTTCTCTTATGTAAGAAAATCCCCCATCTTCCCATTAGTTTCTCCACTTAGAAGAAAAGTTGCCAGAAGTAGCCTGTTACATTTCAGATGGGCTGAGGACATCAGCCTTATCTGAGACCTGCTTTCTCCCTTCATCTCCGGCTACACTCCATTTCTATAATCTGAGTTTAGAATCTGAGCACATTTGGAGGATGGCATAGTCATCTATGAATTACTTAAGTACTGCATGTGCTGGGGGCTGTTCCTACTGCCTCCTCTCAGAGAATGTTGGCGGAAGGAGTTGTAACCTGCCTTCCTTCAGGACTGACTCTTCTTATGTAGACAGTCTTAAAAATCTGTTATCTGATCAGTGCCAGGTTCCTTAAAATAGACCTCTGCTTTAAGTTCCAGAAAGCACCAGAGGATTTAGCTTTGCCTGAAGACTTACTATATGAGTATTTAACAGGTTGAATGCATTTATAAATTAAGGGGGGAGTACAAAAAGGAATGTTTTCTCATTCCATTAAAGTTACATGGGAACTTCTTTTGAAGTGGCTTCTAAAAAAAAACACCAAGAAATATGTATAAACAATAAATATGTATACTGTTATATGCACAAACTTATGTGTATTTATTTGTATTCAGAAAAAGTTGATTTAAGAAGAACATCTTAAAAATCATTTTGGTAGCAATCTGCTTCAGAACCGCTGACAATTTCAGAATAATCACCTTAAAGTCCCACTGTGTTAAATGAGAAAAACCATGATGGTGGTTGATAGAAAGTGTGGAGTCCAGAAAAGAGAGAAAAATCATTTGACTAGAGGGTACACTGAGAGCGCTTACAATATTTCAAGCATTCCAGAGGGAAAACTAATCTATACCTTTAAAAAGGTTTTGAAAAGCAGTTTCAAGAACCTCAGGGACTTCTCATAGTTATCTGGAAACTCTTCTTTCCCTTTCGACAAATATTTTTCCACACCTCAGACAAAACCAAATGCCAAGATCTGTGGAATCTTTGTACTAAAATAAAATAGAGCTGGTGTGTGTGCTGTGAAATTCTCCTCCCACAAATAAGAATTCCAGCTGACTCCCGTTAGGAGTCAGCGGCATGGGCAGAAGATCCACTGCTAAATCTGGACTGAGACGATCTCAGAGTGCCAGCCCCGCTCCACGGCGGCTGGTTACGGAGAACGAATCACCAAATCTCTGTTTTGGGCCCTTAATTTCATCACTGACAAAATGGGGTCAATGATATCTCATGTTCATGTCCCAAAGGTTGGACACAAGCTCTGAGCCTTTGGGGACATAGGAGAATGCATATTGCAAATGCGAGTTCATTTAAAGGATCTGTTTCATGTAGGAAAGGAGAGCACTGATCTTACCTCACTGTGACTACAGTCATGAAGCTGCATTGTGAAGGGGGTTGTGTCAGGAACCAGGGAACAGGCTTTTGGTTTTTCTCTTCCAGTGACTACATCGTGTGACATTTAGGCCAACTGGAGTGAGACCTGAAGGACATACTGCAACCAACCTAATCCTAATCATGCATATTGATACATATTAACTGTATTATTATTAATGGTGATTATTATTGAAACTGTTAGTTGCTCAGTTGTGTCCGACTCTTGGAGACCCCGTGGACTGTAACCCGCCAGGCTCCTCTGTCCATGGGGTTCTCCAGGCAAGGATACTGGAGTGGGTTGCCATTTCCTTCTCCAGAAGATCTTCCCAACCCAGGGATTGAACCCAGGTCGCCTGCATTGCAGGCAGTTTCTTTACCATCTGAGCCCCAGGGAAGCCTGTGATTATTATTATTATTCCCAGTGTATTTAACAAAGATCATGGTATGCCCAGTTTGTGACAATGAGCAGTTCCATATTTTGTGAAACTATCACATGCAAGAACTACTGTATTTCACACATTAAGTCAAAGCACCAAGTGCAAGAAGAAAAGGAAATGCTTGTTTGTCAACAATTACATCTATAGTCTCTGGAATCAGAGGCCTCCCAATTTACTGATAAGCACCAACTTATAGAAGCAAACACTGCTTCAGACAACACCAGGCAATAACAGCCATGATTCTGCTTTCACTTAATGCTATTTTCAAGATACTCAACAGTTTGAAAGCACGCAAGTCAAGGGCATGCCACTACACAACTGAATCAATAACAGTGCAAGAACATCAGTGGTCATGAGATTAATGATATATCATTTTTACATTTCAAGGGTAGTAATGCCCTACCATACAGGTAACACATACTGTCTACACTGGGCAAAAGTCTTACTGAATGTCTGATGCCTTCAAAAATAAGTCTCTAAACCCAGAGAGAAATCAGCATTCTAATGACATTCCAATGTCAATACGGTGTAGTAGTATCAAACTGATAAATATCTACAGACAAAATCCACAAACAAAAATAACAGTGTTATTACAATTAGGAGTGTGTATATGTGCATGTGGGCAAACAGTTATGGAACTGTTATTAGTTCAATTATTTTTCAGTTTATAGACATGGTAAATCACACTAGGAGAAGCATTAGAAGGAACAAAGGCAATGGAGACACTTTCAAAAAAATGTTTAAGTGAACTTTAAAAAATGCAAATAATTTTCTATGCATGAATTCCATTATCTTGAACACTGCTAATGCCCAGGGCCAACACATGATGCAATATTTAAATATGTTAAAGTAGTGAGGCATAGAAAGCCCTGCCTGTGACAAACAGGTGACATGATTTTTATAAAAGACCATCAATACACAGCAGCAACATAACTTTGCTAGCTCATTCTTTAGAGTTCAAGCTCTTCCCCAAAGACAGACATTCTGTGTAGATACCTCTAGTCCCTGGATTCCCTAGCACAGAGTGGGTGCTCAAGATATGTCATACTTCCAATAAACAGGTTTCTTTAATTGAGCAAATCTTGGAAAAATTTGTTACATATTTCAGAATATCTGGAAAATATTCTAGAAGGATTAGAATATTTCAGTTTAAAGCCATGTCCCATCCCTCTTTTTCTCCCTTCTTCAAATATTTCCAGAGTGCTACTCATGGGTCAGACCTTCTGTAAGATACTGGACATTTAGCATCTAAAAAAGAGGCACATACACACACATGCACACATATGCACACATATGCACACACACACTGAAGGGTTGTGATAGAGAGGCTTGGTGGGGACTCAGAAGAGGAAGAGGTCAATCCAAGCTGTCAATAGCAAAAGGATGTGGACTAAAATTGTAGAGAAGGCTATTATCTTTAAGAAAGATTATGCACAATGACATGGAACTTTAGGAAACGTGAACATTTTAAGGTAGGTGGCTCAGACGGTAAAGTGTCTGCCTACAATGTGGGAGACCTGGGTTCGATCCCTGGGTTGGCAAGATGCCCTGGAGATGGAAATGGCAACCCACTCCAGTACTCTTGCCTGGAAAATCCCATGGACGGAGGAGCCTGGTAGGCTACAGTCCATGGGGTCACAAAGAGTCGGACATGACTGAGCAACTTACTTTCTTTCACTTCTAAAGAGAGAGAAGTTAACAGGAGGAATGTAGTGGAAATATCAAGGTCAACTGAATACACCTTCTTGGGAAATTCAGTTAATCTAGGTCTCCATTTTGTTATTTGTAGAGGGGTCAAAATGCTTTCCAGACATAAAGAACTAATGTCAGCCATATATTAGCTATGGCCTTACATAAACTGGGCTTCCCTGGTGGCTCAGATGGTAAAGAATCTGCCTGCAATGCAGGAGACCTGGGTTCAATCCCTGGGTAGGCAAGATCCCCTGGAGGAGGAAATGGCAACCCACTCCAGTATTCTTGCCTAGAGAATACCATGGACAGAGGAGCCTGGAGGTCTATAGCCCAAGGGGTTGAAAAGAGTCGGTTATGACTGAGTGACTAACATTTTAAATAAGTTAGCTTTGCGTTCCCTTAAAATACTAATAGTCAACATTTATTGAGTCTGCTAAACTCTGTCCTAAGAGTGTTCTAGGTATTAGTACATTTAATCTTCACAAAAACCACAGCACAAGATTGATAGGAAGTTCCAATTTATGGTTTTATATAAACTGAGGCACACAGATAGTAAAACATTTACCTAAGGTTGCAGAGTTAATATGTGGTAACTGCAATACAAAAATAAGTAGAATGATGCTTTAATTCCCACTCTCTTCTGCCTCTCTTCACTTTAAAGATTAGATAATGGTACCTTTTACAACATCTCCCAGAATCATTATAAAGAATAAATGGAATGATATGTATGAAACTGCATAAAACCATAAAAAGCATAGGTAGGTAAAATATCATTGACAGGCCGTTCTAACCAAGTATGCTGTCCAATTTCTGAGAAAACCAGACTTCATTGTTTCCCTTTGGAGAGAAGTGTTAAAAATGAGGAGTTTGTGGAGAATCACTTTGGAGACTTACTGTCCACCACCAGAGGATGAATTATTTACCCCAGGCATGCCCGGGAGCAAACTATTGATTTCAGAGCCCACTTTTAACTCCGTATCGGGTTCCCTTCGTCAGGAGGTAGCGCATGACCCACAGAGAAGGCAGACTCAGACACAAACGATGTTCAGATGATTGCCTTTGAGGGAGCAGATAATCAGGTTGATAAAAATAATAACTAACATACATGATCCTGCTCCAGCCGGATCTTTAACCTGAATCTACACATTTAAATGTTAATCTGCTGAGCTCGAGGAAAGAGATATTTTTGTTGGACTTTTATTCCAAGGAAAACATCAGTGAGGATGTGCTGACTTGCTTAAGGCCAAACAGCCAATAAATGCAGAGGACAGGATTTGAACTAGCATCCCCTGATCTCACAGCCTGTGCTTCCTCCACTGAGTTGCTTGGACTTCTGATTTTATATTTATTCACCCCAGGTCAGTTTTAAAGGCCTTAAAAAAATTACTGGAGAAGAGAAATCTACATCCAGTACTTCCGAGGCTACTTCTCCCTCTGTGGCCAATTATAGCTCTGGATTTGCTTTGATGGACATTTCCCACAAAGTAAACAATCCTTCCTTATTATCATCAGGAGGCCCTTTTTGGTGTATGCTCTGCAGTCATGGGCCCACAGATGCTATGATCCTGGGGAGGTCTCGCTTCTCAGCCCTTGGGAGGATAAATGATTTAACTCTTCATACCAACATGGATTTGATATTTTACATAGGGCCACTTAAAATTCAGGACCTGTTGAGTTAGTTAATCAATTAAAAAGAAAAAGATAATTATTCTTTGTTCATCTGACAATGTCCCATGCCTTAATCCTATAAAACCACAGAGCCAACATTTAAAATCTCATTCCAAATCCTATTTCCAGAGTTGTGATGTTTGCGGATGTCTGTCTTTGAAAGTGTGGCAATAATCAACCAGAAGTTTGATTTCCAAATCCATCAATATATACCAGAAACAAAAAAGCCATGGAATTAGCACACCCAAAGGACAAAGAATTAAAAAAAAAAAAAAATCACCCACACAAAGCCTATCCAGGAGGTGACCCTTTTTCATTGGACTAATTACAAGGAAATATAAAAGGGCAAGCTTTTATTAATCAAGCTCTTTTCACTCAGCCATGAAGAACTGCTAGGCAGGAAGAAAGCAAAGAGACAGGGTGTTAATGTAAGCCTGATAATTAAATTCAGAATCAAGTGGATCAGAGGGAAGGGCATAAATGGAAAAGTCAGATGGAGGTAAGAACTGGAATCTTAATCCTTTATAAAACTAGACAATTGTAGAAACAAAAAAAGAAATGAAAAGCTATCAAATAAAGCAACAAAAAGGGAGGTTACATTTAGAAGTGAACAGTGACCAAAAATACCATTGAGGCATTTTTTAGTATCTTGCCTCCCAGAGCATAAAGTCCTTTCCTATAAAATCTCTTCCTTTTATTTTCATATAATCTCTGTGAAATACACAGGCAAGTGCAGGCTACTCAATCTTGTCTCAGATCAGACAATTAAGAGAATGACAGAAGAGGTTCCCAATCTCTGAAATTTAGGTCAGTATTCTACGATTATCCTTCAAACGTTTTGTTGATTATAATAATTATAAGCACAGAAAAGGTAGAGATGATAAAACTCAAGTCTAAAGATTTTTCTAACATAAGAAATTCTTGTTGCCCTCTGAATCTGCGCTTTTTTACTTTGTGGAAAATACTAAATAAGGATGGAAAACGGCCATGAAAAAGTGGAGGAGAAACCATCAAAGTCAGGAGATGAAATTCTGATCCCAGCTCAAATTCACTGTGCAAACTTGGACAATATCCTTTAAGCTCTTGACGTCTCAGTTTTCCTACAAGGTGAGATAAGGGTGTTGAGATTATTCATTTCATTGATGAATACTCCCTGGGTCTGCTTCCCCATGTGCTATGTGGGAAGCCAGGAAATGACAATGGTTTGCCATCTGCAGGTGGAAAGGTGGGAAGATCACCACACACAGGCAAAGCAGTGAGGACACTAAATCATGATGAGGATGGTAACGCAGTTCATATAGTGGCATCGGATCAGGGAGGAAGAAGGGGCGGATGGGGATGGGGGTATTGGAGGAAAGACTTCCCAAAGAAGAGAATTCTTAATTTGAGCCCTTCAGAATTAGATTCCATGGTAATCAACGTGTTCTGCAAAACATAAATTCTGTGTAGCTGGAATGCAGGATCCATGGAGGATGGAAAACATTTAGGGAAAGCAAGGTGGAAAAGCAAGAAAACAGTCATTTAGCAAAGGATCTCATGAACTGCACTAAGGGCTTTGAATGGCAGGACAGAGAAGAGAAATCCCATTTGCATCTGACAAACATCACTGCAGGCAAGGTGGAGAATGGATCTGCAGGGTGAGTAGAAAGAATCAGAATCCAAAGAGACCCTTAGGAGCTTACGTTAAATCTTTAAGCAAGAGATGGGCTAACATGGCCAAGAAATATTTAGGAGGAACAACACTAGATCACCCACTAGACTGGGTGATTAAATGGATGTTGGTTCAAAGAGTTGATGTTATTGTGAGGTTTCTGGCTTATGTGATTGTGTAGGTGGAGAACAGGAAGAAAAGTGGGCTTGGAGGATCTGAACAAATGGATTCTTTTCCAGTGCCTTTTTGCAGGAAGAAAGAGGTCAGGGTGCTTGGTATTTTGGGGAAAAGATGCCTTTGTGTGTTAAGATCTATTTATTTAGTTGAGATTGGGTGTCTCACCAAGCAGCTCTGGGCTGGACACACATTGGGGCAGCTAGCATCATTTTATGGTGGTGCATGCTGACAGCATGCGCAGGTGGGGCAAAGAAGGTGACTGAAATTCACACTTCAGTTTCCATGCACGCTGAGGACATGTGCTCGCTGTGTGAAGTGCACCGTGATATGAATAGTTTCTGTCTGATTTACCTGTGGGTATCTGTGGCTCCACCATTGTACATTAGAGCCGCCAGTGGACAGTCTGAAAAACTTATCTTCAGCTTTTCTTGGTCTCAAAAACTTCTCTCTCATCATCAGATATAGACACGTCCACCCCTTGTCAAGTATCATTTAAGTATCAATTATATATTGATGATGCTGCCTGCAATGCAGGAGACCTGAGTTCAATCCCAAGGTTGGAAAGATTTCCTGGAGAAGGGCAAGGCTACCCACTCCAGTATTCTGGCCCAGAAAATTCCATGGACTGTATAGGCCATGGGGTCACAAAGAGTCAGACACGACTGAGTGACTTTCACTCACTCACTTGGACATGACTGAGCGACTTTCAGTCACTCACCCACTCACTCACAATGTGCATACTGAGACATAACCTCTCTACACCCTTGTTTTGTTTCAACCACCCCTCACACACTTTTTCACGTTCCCTGAATTTTCCAAATGTGTCCTCATCCCAGGGCTCTGGTGTGAGCTATTTCGAGCACTTGGACAATTTCTCCCATACATTCACACAGTAGACTCCTTTTCATGCGTCTCCTAGCTTATGTGTCTCCTTCTTTCAAGAGGTGTTTTTTTTTTGACCAAGCCCCTGAAGTGGCTTTCCAGGCATCCCCAACATACCCCTGGCTACCCTTTCTTCTGAGCACTTCTCACCTCCAGACACTTGCTAGTTATCTGTCCTCCTCTACTCCAGGAGAGCAGAGACCCATTTGTCTTATTAAATACAGTGTCCCCAGAGTGCAGGAAAGTGGCCAGATCACTGCACGTGCCATAATTTCACTGGATGAGGGAATAAATGAATGAAAATAAGTATTCTAGAAAAGTGATGATGCTATCGAGTAAAAAACAACAACAAAAACTGCACAAAACTTCCGGAATGTCAAAAGTGACCAGGTGTGCAAGTGACATAGAAGGTAAATACTTAAGATGCTGGTTTAGTTGCTCATCCCTGTCTGACTGTAGCCCACCAGGCTCCTCTGTCCACTCTTCCCAGGCAAGAATACCGGAGCGGGGTGCCATTTCCCTCTCCAAGGGATCTTCCCGACCCAGGGCTTGAACGTGCATCCCCTGTGGTGCAGGCAGGCTCCTGCAGTGCAGGTGGATTCATGACCAACTGCGCCACCAGGGAAGCCCGAAAGAACAGAAATGGCAAGCCAGGCCCACAAAACAGGTGGACAGAAGAGAGCTTCGGCAAAAGCGTCCTAGGGCAGCAGTAGCACTTAAAAAACAAGAGGAACATAGGAACACTAAGACTGTGAGCCCCACTTTCTAAAAGATCTTGGTGCTATCTTCTGGTATTTTAAGTCTCCCCCGCCCCTTTCCGTGAAAACCAGCGTCATAATCATCTACAGCATTCAGCCAAGTCTCCCATTCAGCAGAAGAGAGAGGGGCCAACGTGTAAATCCACACAAATATTCTCTTCATATTTTCTCCCCTTTCCATGACAGTGAGATCTGCTCTAGTGCTCTGGGAGGCACCCTCCACATAGGCCCCCCTGGGGTTGTGCAATATGGCCATCCCGGAAAGAGAATCACCAGGCAAAGGTGACAGCAAAAATGGCAACAGTCATAGCTGTCTAGACTTCCTTAGAAGAGAGGATTTTCTGTTAAAAATGTCCCAACGAGCCAAAAAAAGTCAGTGCTATGGACAGCCAGTTCCTGAAAACAAAAGCCAAAATAGGCTACGTGGCAGATTCTTGAGGCTGGGCTGTACTGGTTTCAGGTTTGGTATAACCCAAGGGAGTCTCAGGACCCCTCACTCTCAATGGTATTCCCAGGATTCTCTGCTTCCATCAAAAAGGTCTCCCTCCTACCTGCATCTTCTTGAGACTCAGGAGACGGTCAGCGACACAATTCACTGAGCATGCAACCTTTGAGGCGCTCCTGAGGTCATATTTGAAATAATGTGGAATGGATTATGAAAGACATTCTCTATTAGCCAAGCTAATAAGGAATCCTCCAAATAATTGAGACCACATGGCCACTACAGAGGACTTCCAATGACTTTCAAAGACTTAACAGCCATTTTCATGATCAATTACAAGACTGTGGTTCACAAAAGCCTACCAGAGTCAGCAAAATCTCATAGGACATACTGGCAGACTACCAACAGGAAAGAGGAGAGAATGAGTCTAGGAAAGAGCAGAGAATGAGTCTAGTCCCTCTTTGAGGCAGAGAGTGAGTCAACCAGAAGCATTTTCAGTTTTATGATGATTCTACCTCCATGTCTCCTTTCAGGATCACCCCAGGAGCCCAGTACACCCGCCATTTACCAACTTCTACCTCTAGGTGGCAGCAACTTCCTTCTGTTCTCAACACCCTCGCCTTAGGCCTTTTGTTTCCTAGTCGCTGTAATTCCACCTTCCCTTCTCTTTCTCAAATAAACACTTCACAGCCTGTAAAGTTTGGGGAAGATTACTGTAAGCCACTTGCCCGGTAAGAAACTAGTCTATTCTTTCCGTTAAGCAACAGGGTTCTTCAAAGAGTCTGAAATAATTCAGGTCTAAAGTGAAAAATAATAGAAAGTTATTTTCTTTCTTTCTCCAGAACTATCAACTATATGCTCTAAGGAAAGCAATGTTTCTTTTTCTTTACAGTCCTCTAAGGAAAAAGGCAAAGGGTAGAGGAGTGGGAAAACAGATGGAACTGGAGAGATTTCTATTTTACAAGAACATTAATTTACTCCTATGGGTAATTTAAATCACTGCTTTCTAAAAGATCTAACCCAACATGTCCATGTAGGAGGCTGGAAGGGAATATTTACTACTCACACAGAGTTGATAACATACACAGTGTTGAGGTGGTGCTGGCTGTGTTGCTAAGTCATGTCTGATCCTTTGCAACCCCACATCCTGTAGCCCGCCAGCCTCTTCTGTCCATGGAATTTCCCAGGCAAGAATACTAGAGTGGGTTGCCATTTTCTTCTCCAGAGAATCTTCCTGATCCAGGGCTCAAACCCGCATCTCCTGCATTGGCAGGCAGATTCTTTACCACTGAGCCACTTAGGAAGCCCAAGGGTGTTACCCTTCTGTTAATTTGGCCTTGGTAGAAACAGAAGTAAATTGGCTACATCTGTAACCAGAAAAGCTATCATTTCTGCTTGGATGTAACACCTGCCCTTCCTGGAGTTTGTATTTATCTAATGTATCAAACCACAGTCCTTCCTAAGCACACTCACTTGTTCAGGGTTCTAAATCATTAAAGTCAAGAAGGACCCAAGAGAGTCAAAGTACTGGGTTGGCAAAAACGTTTTGAGTTTTTTTCCATAAGCTGTTACAGTCTTTCTGGCCAACCCAGTAACTTATCACTTCATTTGGGGTTATAATAACTGCTAGGTATGTCAAAAAAAATCATGCAGGAAGTAGAAAAAGATTCCTTTTATGTACTGGCCTTTGACTGTGGGTTAATACCTAGAGTTTATAAAGCACTTTCAAGGTGATACTATGATGAGTATTATCTGTTGCACTCTTCCCAAGACCAAATTTGAATAGTTTAGGCCAGAAATCATTCATTCAATAGAAACACTGAGGTGAAGGAAGCAGAAAGTCTGGTTTAGCATAAGTGACAAATTTATACTAGAACATAAGCCTGCAGATTTCAAGCTTTATTCATTTCCTAGGAAGCTCCTCTATCTTTTCACAATAACTGTGTTTGGTTTTAAAATTTTTGAAATATACCATTCAAAGTAGGATTTCTAGGAAAATGGATGGTTTGAGGAGATTAGGATAAAGCTAGTGAGTTTTCAGAATGAATTCTATTAATATTTTGGCTAAACACTCTTATTATGCTTTGAACATTTAATTAAGAGTAAGGCCAGGGAGAACCCATTTATTTTTATTACCAAATTTTACTTACTAATTGTAGGAGTGCCTCCGTCATGCAAAATATAGGAAAAGACTGACTCCAAGGAATAATGTTGAAGTTTTCTGGCCTGGAGAATTCCATGAACTGTATAGTCCATGGGGTCGCAAAGAATCGGACACAACTGAGTGACTTTCACTTTTCATCAACTGCCTTTAGTGGTAGCTTCTAGTTCACTGGTAACATGGCAAGCGGATGGTGCTGGTTTAAGAGGTAGCATCTTCCCCATCACTGTTTGGTACCAGCACCTCCTCTTCCTTTGGGAAATCCCTCACTGTGTGTGGTTTTAGTGGGATTGGTAACCAAGGTACCCTGCCCTCACCTCGGTCAAAGGCTGGGCACCTGTGTCAGGCTGGGCTGGGTTGATCGGACCTTGGTGTCCTCAACGGTGATCCAGGAGCTGGGGCTGTCTCGTTCCAAGATTGCACCTTCTTACTCAACCTGCTTCCAGGTCCTGCTCTGCTCCCTGGGTTTCCCAAGGACCAACTCCTCACTTTTCCCTTTGACTCCATAACCCACCTAATGTCCTTCAACAAAATTGCCTTTCAAGTACGTTAGACAGACTCAGTTGATTTCCATTACTTCCAACCAAAGAACTTCACCTGCTAAAGGAGACTGGACTGAATGAAAATTGAGACGGAGGTAATGGCTACAGACTACGGATTCCAGCAGGGTCCTCAGCTCTTCAGCTACTAGCTGAGGGTTTATGTGAAGCAACTGTGACTAAAACCTGTGTGATACTGTTGTTGTGCTCAGATGCTCAGTCGTGTTTGACTCTTTGTGACCCCATGGACCGTATCCCGCCCCGCTCCTCTGTCCATGAGATTCCCAGGCAAGAATACTGGAGCTGGTTGCCACTTCCTTCTCCAGGGGATCTTCCCCACCCAGGGATGGAACTTGCTTCTCCTGCATTGGCAGGTGGATTCTTTACCGCTAGTGCCACCTGGGAAGCCTACATGTGATATTGGTTGGTTTTAATTGGTGGGCGAATAGGTCACACACTATCTAGTGCTATCTTAAAACTGATGAAAAGAAACATATTCATTATGAGGATACTGGTCCTTCCTGAAGTAATCTAGTACTCTACTAAGAAATGTAATAAATAGCCAAGTTGAAGGAAAGTATTAAGAAACTTTATGAAAATCTAGTGGTCAACTGAGAAAAATTATAGTAGGATGATATCTTATTTGATTTTTAATGGCTAGTTCACTGTCCATGTGTCTACAGAGAAATCTCCATGGCTAGGAAGATGATACCACAAATATGACTGACAGATGAAAATCAAAACAAACCCACTTGTTACCCCAAGGATTCCCACAAGGGAACCCCCTTAAGATTTATGACCTGAGCAATATTCCCAGCATATTCAAGAACACATTAGGATTTCTGATTGGGTCCTAACATTAAGTCATTATTCTTTCAAATATATATTTAGAAGGCAGTTTTGACTAGCTAATCCTTTAGCCCAAATGTATCCACTGAAAAATACTGTGGAAGACTAAGAAAGACTGTGGCTCCTCTAGATAGATACAGAATAAGACCTTTCATCATTTTGGGCTTCCCTGGTCGCTCAAATGGTAAGGAATCTGCCTGCAATGCAGGAGACCTGACTTCAATCCCAGGGTTGGGAAGATTCCCTGGAGAAGGAAATGGCAACCCACTCCAGTATTCTCGCCTGGAGAATTCCATGGACAGAGAAGCCTGGAGGGCTAGTCTATGGGATTGCAAAGAGTAGGACATGACTGAGCGACTAACAAACATAACACTTTCATCGTTTTAATGTCTCACATTAATTATCAGAGAACTTGTAATTCTACTATCAAAGATATATCTTTTTTTCATATTGGGAAAGTTTTTTTACCTGCATTATTCATTTGTTGTTTAGTCACTAAGTCATGTCTGACTCTTTGCAACCCTAGGAACTGTAGCCCGCCAGGCTCCTCTGTCCATGGGATTTCCCAGGAAAGAATACTGGAGTGGGTTGCCATTTCCTTCTCCAGGGGATCTTCCTGACCTAGGGATCAAACTTGGGTATCCTGCATTGCAGGCAGATTCTTTACCATCTGAGCCACCAGGGAAGCCTTATTCATTAATGACTCCCCAACCTCCTTATTTGTCTGTTTCATTACAACATGACCATTATTTTAAAGGTCTATATTTGACAAATTTAAGAGGGAGGGGACTGTGATAGAGAATAATGCCCACTGCACAACTGAAAACTGTATAAAGCTGTAGTTTTAGTAGCTTCCCCAGATTCAATCATGATTCCTGATTATACCTTTAAGCTAAGAAACAACAACTATATAAAAACTATGCTACAAGTCCCAGAATTACAAACAAGTCATTTTCTTGCTTCTTTTCTTCTGCTTACTATGGATTTAATTTGCTCTCCTCTTTCTGGTGTCCTAAGGTAAAAGCTTAAGGGAACTGATTTTAGAGCCTTCCTCTTTTATAAAATATGCATTCAATGCAATAGATTTCCTCCTAGGCACTACTTTAGATGCTTCCTACAAAATGTGATAACCTGTGTTTTCACTTTCATTTACAGCTGACCTTTAAACAAACAACACGGGTTTAAAATGTGTGGGTCAACTTATATGGGGATTTTTTTCGATAAGTATGTACTATATAGTTCTACACAATCTGAGGTTGACTGAAACCGTATGGAGGAAACCATGGAAACGCAGGCCCAACTGTAACATTATACATAGACTTTCAACTACATGCAGGCAGTCGGTGCCAATAACGCCCACTTGTTCAAGGGTCAACTGCAGTTAAGAGTACTTTTAAATTTCTCTTGAAATTTCTTCTTTGACCCATGCATTACATAGAAGTACGTTGTTAAGTCTCTGTGCATTTTTAGATTTTTCTAAACAAGTCCTCTTGAACATTGAGTGAATATGGGACCATATTAAAATAAGTTAATTCAAGGACTTCCATGGTGATCCAGTGGTTAACACTCCGCCTTCCCAATGCAGACGGCCTAGGTGGGATCCCTGGTTGGGAAACGAGATCCTATAGGCCGCAACTAAGGCCTGGTGCAGACAAATAAATTTAAAAAAAAAAAAAAAAAATATATATATATATATAAGATAAAATAAAACTAGTTAATAATACAGTAGAGATGTTTTAAGACACAATAGTACCACACATAGATCCAGTACTAAGATGCCAGGAATATCAGAGAGTATACCGACAGGCCAAGTAAAAGACTAATATGGTTCTGAGCAGCTGGTTGGTAAAAACAAATTATGAATGGACTTTTAATAGAGAACTATCTCAAAAGTGGTGACCTTTTAGCTCAGCAGAATCTTATAGCCTTAATATCTCCCATAATTAGAAAATAACTGTAGAAAATAACCTACTTTAATTTTTTTCCCCAAGTCATCTTTATTGTGGTTGAAGGAATACTAGATACAAAAATCAGCTGATATTAACAGGAATGTGAAACATTTTTATCATGACTGTTCTTGCTGCACTGGGTAACAGAGAATTAAACAAAATTAGACCAATGGTCATTAAGGGAAATCTCAAACACAGCACACAAGTTTAAAGTATACGTAATTGTCACCAAGCTAAATTTGAGGAGCTGGTGGAAGTCACGGAAGAATTTACTAGCTGACACTGGATTATAACATAAGAAAAGATAGGAATTTGAAGGGATTTTCAATGTAGCATCACTGTGGAAGCTTCTCTGCCTTGTAATTCAGTGTACAGAGAACTTGCAAACTGCTTTATGGTTATATAAACTGCCGCCCATTTTCCAAATCTGTTATCAAACACTGGAGAGAACAAGCTTCCAAACTAAATCTAAAGGCAGCCTGCTGTTACTTATTTGCCAACACGTATGGATTTTAAAAAAAAAAAAAAAAATGAAGACCAGGCAGGCAATCTGGGAACTGGAATCTTCACATATTAAAGATAAGACACAGTATCATAATTTTTGCCCTGTAAGTCAAGAAGCAGTGAGATGCTCTGGTAATTAAAGTAACATAGTCAATATTATCTATAAATAATGAGCATGCAAGGATCTGCAAGATGATGAGTAAACATTTTGGCAGGGATCAACTGCCACAGATTGGAAGAGAAAGCAATGTCTTTATCAGGCCTTTCTTCTCTCTCTCCCCCATCACATCAATCTCATGGGAATTTCCCAGACAAAAGCCTTCTGCTTAGCTTGTAATGAATTAAACATCCATCTGACTTAATCTTTAGCATTTCTCTTGCTCTGCCCACAGGTAACTAGCTAGCACGTAGCAGAAAGGTGGCCGGACAGGAGTGTAGAGAACTGGGCTTATGCCCACATTTGACAAGGAACACATTTCTGTCTTTGGATCTCCATCTCTGTGTTTGAAAGAGTGAGAAGTTAAATTGAACTTGATGACATTTACAGTTCCTTTTCAAAAGGCTTCCCTGGTGGCTCCAAGGTAAAGAATCTGTCTGCCAATGCAGGAGATGTGGGTTCGATCCCTGGGTCAAGAAGATCCCCTGGACAAAGAAATGGCAACCCACTCCAGTATTCTTGCCTGGGAAATCCAATGGACAGAGGAGCCTGGAGGGCTACAGTCCATGGGGTCCCAAAGAGTCGGACATGTGTAAGTGCTTAAAACAACAACAGTTCCTTTTCAGCCCCACAACTGATAACTACTGGATTCAGAAGTGTCCTGTCCCCACCACCCCCTTTTAAAGAGCTAGTTCTGTCTCAGCTTTCTTAAAGGTTTCCACTAGCAGCAACTTGAGTGCCTCCTCTATTCAGGCAAAAAGTTTAAACAAGAAGCAATGTTCTTATTTTTATGACCAAAATCCATATTAGTTACACCATTCAAAAAGATTCAATGAAATAATGTCTAACATTTTCAACTATATGCATATAAACATTTAAGATCATTGTAGCATAGCACATCCAACCATAAAACATCAAAGTGTGAAAAGGCTCTTCCTGCCCTTCCCTAAATTGGTGACACAGAACTTTTTCACTTCCAAATGTGAAATGTGATCCACACCCAGAAATGTGTCATAATTGGCATGGATATGCTATTAAAACTAGAGCTTCTTTTGCAGACAGCTACATAACATCTCAGGCATGTTGGTAAGAAAGGAATCATAATTGAGACTGGTGGTGACAGCATCTGGATGGTTAAGAGAAAATTAATCCTATTTTACTAATGACAATTCCTATTAACAATGCCTAATTTCTCCATCATAATATAAATAGTCCACAGTCTCTACTATGTGACACATACCTCTAAACAAAACAGCCCCACGCAAATGTTTTGGGTACACAGCATAACCATGACTACGCCATCATCAAACAACCATATACACCCAAGTCTTTGAAAACTTTTGGACTGGGGCTGGATGGAAGGAAAAGTATATAAACAGAAGAAAAAATGAAAAGCTAAAAATGAGGATTTTGGAATCCTCCCGCTGAGAATGGCAAGCTTGGAGCCTTAAATCAACTTCAATGTTCATTTCAGAGACACTCCCCACCAAGCCCCGCCCTGTCCTGGTCCAACCTACACATCCACACCAAACACGTTTATACATTTCAGACTCTAGAATAGCTCTGGGGATGAAAGGGCTGAAAGAAGACTTGGAAACAGCCACTCTTTGTGGGTCTGGTATCAGAACACAATAGTTTCAAGCAAAAAGACCTGTGAAGAAGAAAAGTCTACCTGTAGATTCAACCTTTTAAGAAGACTGACCCCATTTCCCCCCATTTGCCCCACAAGGAGCAAAATATTTTTTTCCCTGTCATTATCATATGCAAGAAAAATAGAAAATGCTCTTAGAAAGGGTCACATAGTTGTCAGACAAAGGAAGGCATGAAACAAGAGCTGTGACCCGACACAGCGAATGAAATTCACATGCTGAACCTCAAACACTTCATCAGTCCTCAAATCAACAAATATTACTACAGTGGAATGGCAGAGAGGGGAGAGTCATTCTGATGGGCAGAGTTTATAGTCTGGTCTGGATTGCTACCGCTGATTAATTGAATATTAAATGAGTTGTCCGA
This sequence comes from Cervus canadensis, assembly GCF_019320065.1. Classification (NCBI taxonomy): domain Eukaryota; kingdom Metazoa; phylum Chordata; class Mammalia; order Artiodactyla; family Cervidae; genus Cervus; species Cervus canadensis. Next base: position 38,404,117 of record NC_057394.1, on the reverse strand, counting down.
TGATCTCATGTTTTTTATTAGGGTGCTAATATATCTTGCAAGAAGTTCTTACTGCCTTTCCTTAATCCCTGAAAGTTAGCATATACTTATAACAGACATCTGTCACTGGACCCCTTACATCCCGGTGCTTTCAACTCCTTCCTGATTATGTACATTTTTTAACCATATTTTCTTTCCATCCAGCAGGTTTGTTTGTCTTGAACAGACATTTTTTTCCACACATTTCTTCAGCTCCAGAGGAATTCCTGCCACAGGAATGAGGCCAGGGGATGGACACTGCCTCTCATATTAACATTATGCGAAGAAAAACACTACTTATAATGTTAAGCCATCTTTACTCAATAATAAGCACTGGTTTGAGACCTCAACCACAGCCACTGACATTTAAAATCTACCAGTTGTTATGCATTTCAGGTTATGCATTACAGGTTCAAATTTTTTCATCTTTTACTGAGATTTAATTGTTTATATGATGAACAATATTTTTTAACTAACTGGAGCACTTGCTGGCTTCACCCAACACCACTTACATATAGTGCTGGTGGTGCACTATAACTCAAGCCAGAACCAAGTTAGTGTTGAATTTGGTATCTAATTCTTTAAATTATCCCAAAACTTCTATTTTGGAAAGAGCAACTATCGCTTTCATATCCATGGCTAGCATGAGTATTTAAAACATCTAGATCTTCAGAGAGAATATTTCACAAAGAAAGGGCAACAGTTCATCACTTAAGTAGATGTAGATGTTGGATGATTCACTGGGCTTCTTCCTAGCTTTCCTATATGATTTATTTCCATATAACAGTTTCATAATATTTACGTAAGAAAAATTCAAGGTAGTATACGCAACAGGATTTTTAACTAAACTCGCAACCAAATAAGTTAGAAATGTCTCCAGGTCCTTGTATCTGTGTTTCAGTCAATAAATAAAGCACTTTGTCAGGACTCTTCTTTTTTCTATTAATTTTGAGCCTTTACTTGAAAACCTTCTTGGGAATCAGTTTTCTGACAATCCTTTTCCGCCTTTATATTTTTTCCCCTTCCATACTGTCCATTCTCAAACTAGTCTTAAATAAAGTTGATAATTATTCTCCTCTGGATGTTGTACTACGAACGTATCTCTTAGAGCATTATCCACATTTTATTATTTGTATTACATAATATTGTATGTTTTATATATATGTGACATCACACTCACACACACAGATCCTTCAAGACAGTAAGCCCCATAAAGACAGAAATCATGTTTTATTTATCTTTCTAATCTAGTGCTTGGGAGTGTAAATAAATGTTGCTGAATAAATACAAGCTGAATTTTCTCAGTAACGATCCTTTTTGTTTTTCATGGATTACTTCTCTGGAGATAAAACTGGTTTAAACTTACTAACCGAATAATGTGCTATAAATTATGTAGGAACAAGTTATTGTTACTCTAATACTCCAGGAAGGAAAAGCGAAGAAACGAAAATGTGTTGTGGACTCAGTGATCCACATTTAGCACTGAAATATAAGCTGCAGAAACTGGGCTTCACCCCTGACAACATGGCACTCTACCCATTAGCTTATGTCACTCACTTGAGGATCTCATATTCTCCATCTGTGGTGAAGTTTCTTTAGCGTGATGTGCTTTGGACTCAAAAGTAATAGCAATTCCGTGCAGTCAAAAAAGGACCTGGTTTGTCCTTTTCCTTTTATGTAATGGCCATCAGCGTTATTATCCTCTCAGCTTCCCAGGTTTGACAAGGAACAATAGGCTTTAGTGATTGTGAAAAATAGTGATTGTGAGGGATGCCCCAGCCTTTAGACAGTGTGTAAGCAAATGGCTGCTTCCTCTGGATTCCATTCCCCCCTCTGTGAAAAACCAAAGCATAATATTTAACAACAAGATCCAGTTATTGTGAGGGTTAATTAGATTTAATGGGGGAAGGGAGGCGAGCTGATTAGGCACTATTCAAATTCAAAGAATCATTATTTTGTATCTAAAAATAATCCTCATTTAGGAGTAAAATTAATTTGGAAGCTCAATCTTTGGTAATCATCTTCCCATACTTAAAAAAAAAGCCATGGTTTTTAAGCAAAATCCCATTCTAACCGCAATTCAATCAAGTAAAAAATGGAGACGTGTGAATTTCCATTCACCTTTGTAGTAAGACAGTACACGATTCAATTCTTTTTCTTTTCTTTTCCCTCCCTCCTTTCCTTCCTTCACTTCTTCCTTTCTTTTTTTGAAGATAGACTATGTGTGGAAAGGTTAATTTTAGAGAATGAAGTAATGTAAACAAATATGGATTTTACTAATAAAACTACATTGAGTTTTGTTTGTCGTATATGAAATATTTGTGAAACAGTTCAAATCTCCTCTTTAAAGAATCAGTAGTCAGGACTTCTTTGGCAGTCCAGTGGTTAAGACTCTGTGCTTCCACCAGAGGGGACAAGGGCTCACATGGCCAAAAAACAAAAAAAAAGTCAGTAATCAATATTCTGTGGTTAAAATAACTTTTCAGGTTATTTCTGGTAAGTTTCATCTCTATTTTTGTTCAAGTGAAAGATCTTCATATTCCCCAAATTAAAAAATCAGATGCCTGGATATTTAAGGCTAAGGCCAGAAAAAGGGCATCTAAATAGTAATCATCAAAATTAATGTAATAGATTAATTTATTATGAAAATTTTCATGAGGAATAGAAGTTGGTACCTGAGAAAATTCTGAGTTGTCTAAATCTTACTAAAAACATAGTGTCTTCAAAAAATGGGACACATTCTTTAAAAATGTAACAGTTGATAATCCTGGGAAATATGCCATATCTATTTGGAAAAAAATGTTGCACTCAGTTTTTGGTGAATGAAGACTTTTGGCTGGAAAGGAACTCTATTCATGTTTGTTTAGAATTTTCCAAACGAAAGGGAAATAATGTAGTTCAGGCAGTAGAAATGTATTCTCTACAGAGAACCAGGAATAACTGACACAGTCCTATTAAAAATTCCCAGAGAACTTACAAATTCTCATCACTTTGACTGTATACTCACCAAGCAAACTTCTGGTTATTCATTCGATTTCCCCGGACCCTTGATACTGGGGACGGATGTACCCTGTAGTAGGTAGATGAGAATAATCCAGTCATTAAAAAAGCATTTTCCTGATTACAAGTGAACAAAAAGTGATCAGGCTTATAAATGATCTCTTTCAGATTAGCTTAATGTAAAATGGCTTAAGCACCTCTTCATAAATGAATGCAGTTCAATCCCTATGGCTGTAGACCTGCAGTCTCTCTCTCCTTTTGCACCACTTTTAACATAACAAGCATTTGTCACAATGTGCCCTGTGAAGATCCCCCAAAGCAGGACCAGTTTTAATAAGCTGATTCATTCAGTCAGTCCAACAAAAAGTTACTGTTGCCAACCTAATCCCTGACAGGTTTAGGAGTGCATAAAAATAACATAAGGTCTAATGCTGACCCTCAACAAACCCTTTCTGCTACCTGTTCCCACAAGGACAAAAAGAGATAGTCTAAGTACACACTCCCTCAGTCAACTTCTAGATTTAAAGCCCTAAAGTAACATAGCAAAGGAGATCAGCATACACCCTCCCCAAATATGTTACTTTGGCATAATGATTATTTTGATTTGAAGGCAGCCACAATCACAAACACAGGAAGAGCTCTCTACCTTTTCTCTATATGCCTAAAGGCAGGGCATATATTCCCCTTTTGTAAAGGAAATTTTAATTTGTAAAGGCCTTCCATCCAACAATCCCCATATCAGGAAAAGGAATACAACATACAACTCATCACCAGAAATGGTACTGAGATGAGCTAGCATAAACAACCCTTATTTGCCATTACTTCCCCCTGATACACTTCCTTGCTACCTCCCTAAAATGTAGCCCCTTAGATGCCCAGACTCCCTTGTCTTTTGACAAAGCAAGCCTCCACAATTTTTTGCCTTTGTTAAAGTGGTATATAAGGCCCAAATTCTAACCACCCCTTTGAATTACTCATCACTGAGTACTCCTGCAAGCATGAGTGCATGTTTTATGTGTAAATAAACTGTTGTTTCCTCTAGCTAATGTACCTATTGTCAGTTTAATCTGCACACCTTCAGACACTAAACTTTAGAGGGCAGAGGCAAAAATTAACCCCCATCCCTTATACTACAATGCTGTGCCAAGTCACTTCAAGTCAGGTCTGACTCTTCGCAACCCAATGGACTGTAGCCTGCCAGACTGCACTTTGCACTCAGAACATTTATTTCTTCCAACATCCCTCCTCTGTCCATGGAATTCTCCAGGCAAAAATACTGGAGTGGGGTGCTGGCCCCTTATAGTAGCTTCATCCAAATGTCCCCGCACAGAATCTGTGGGAGGAAGGATGGGTGAGTAGCTATGTTTAGGTGAAAGGTCTTCTATATGTGGTGCTCCCTAGCCAGGCTTTGAAGGAGACCATGTCAATTCAAACCTTTAGCTAAATAATGGGGGAAAGACAGTAAAGACCATATTGTTGTACAAGCTCCTTGGGTTGGAGTCATCCAGTGGAAATGCTTGAAATTTCTAGGGACTGCTGATGTCTTCCAAGCAGGAGTTAGCTACTGAACCTCCACCTCTTTGTAGGTCACTTACTGGCAGCACAATCTGCTCCACTTCCTGTCCCCGTGGCCAACATCCTGCTTTCTTCTCTCTTTACCAGGTTATTTGTGAGATCTAGGCAGTGCTCAGGCTTGTGCTATCTTTACCCTTTAGATCGCAGTCATTACTCTTATTCGCAAGACAAGAAAGTAAACCGGAATTTTAAATAGGTCTTAAAAGTCCAGTTAGAACCAAGAGCCCCAAGGTTCGTTCGAATTCCCATTCTCCACAGCTGTTCGGAGAGTGAGAATCATTTCAAAGCAGACAAAACAGTTCTAGCCCCTCTGAAGGGCCAAATCCAGTCTTTCTGTAAATCCAGAGCCAGACTGCACTTTGCACTCAGTAAGCTTATTTCTTCCAACATCCCTTATTAACATTCTTTTCCTCACAGCCCTTCTCAATGGCTGCTGCAGCTGAGCTGCTCAGCGCAGATTTCCTGCTCCATGTGGGGGAGGGGATGTTAATTATGCAGAAAGATGGAGAGCGGCCAGACAGCCCCTCTGGTGAACTGTCTCATTCAAGTACGGCCCACTTCCTGCTGTTTTGCAGCTACAAGGATCACCTGTTGGTCTTGGCATTCGGCCAACCTGGGGCCTAGCGGAAATGACAGACTCAGCTAGAAATGAAAGCCAGCTCATATTCCAGTACCCCAAATTGGGGACAGAGTGAACAAACATGCAATAAAAATGCACAAGAGTTACACACAAGGTAACAAGGCTCTCTTTTCCCCTGCTCTGCTTTTTTCTTTCAGTCTGTCTGCTTGAAATACAATCATGAAAATGGAAGAACTGTGAGCCAAAAAATGTCTGTCCAGTTGAAGTCCCCTGACCTAGGGGAAAATGAAGGAAATCCTCTTGAGCCTTGCCTACATTCCCCCTGGGGTGTCAGAATCCTACTGCCTGAAGACAGTTTTAACAAGTAATAGCCCAAATACACACACATTCTTTAATTCACTCTGCACCCTTTAATGTCTACTGCATACTGATTCCTCCTTAACTTTACTTCTAGTCATCATGATAATTCTACCAGGTGAAGTTTGGTAATATAGAAATATTCACTCACTAATGCTTCTCATTGCATGTATCACTGGGGGAAAAATGGGTCTGTTTAACCTATAGCTGGGCTTCCCAGATGAGGCAGTGGTAAAGAATCTGCCTGCCAATACAGGAGACACAGGAGACTCGGGTTTGATCCCTGGGTTGGGAAGATCCCCTGTAGTAGGAAATGGCAACTCGTTCCAGTATTCCTGCCTGGAGAATCCCATGGACAGAGGAGCCTGGTGAGTTACAGTCTATGGGGTTGCAAAGAGTCAGACATGACTGAGCACATACACACATGCAACTTATAGTACAATATTCTCTAGGTAATTGTATCTTTTAGCAAAACTCTATTGACCCACAGATCAAACACTGTAAGTAGATAATTTTTATAATGGTTTAAGCTCTTCAAATAATTCCTGATTTTGTGTGATCAAATAATTATAAAGCCTTTTACATTAAAATGGTAAAATAAGAAAGGTTTTTTTCCTTTCCCAAAGTGAGTTAATTGATAACTCAGAGCTTCCTTTATCTGAGGAAAGTAGACCATAAATTTGCATTTCAGCTACTTGCCAAATTTCATTTCTTCAAAGAAATATGCTGTATTTCTGTGTGCGCTGTCTTTTAAGTGGTGACACTTCTTACCATCGCCTACCTTCTTTCCACATATAGCAGCTAGGCAGGTAGCAAAGTCAAAATCCCAGTAGGAGAAACCACCGTCTAATTTGCATGTCATGCATTATTCATGACCTCCTGATTCCTGCACCTGCATCTAGGCAGGAAGCTTGCAGGGCATGTTCATTACTCTTAGCCTCACAGAGGCTCCATTACTAAGCCACTTTGTTCTCTAAGTGCGGGTTTCGGGCCTTAGTACTAACCACTGGATAGGGAAAGAAAAAAAAAATCGCCAGGCTGCAAGGAAGGGCAAGGTTCATGTTGTATAACATGCATTCAATCCTACAACGTGCTCTTCTAAGACTGACGGTTCATGTCAGATGGAAATGCTCCTATTTGGTGATTTACATTACACAAAAAAAGAAGCTATAACATTAAGGCCATGTACACCAACTGTTCTATTTATATACACTTACTCATCTGAGGCAGACAGCATGTTTATAATTTTACCCAACACAAGGCTTAATTTAGCTTTCTTGCTAAGCATGTGAGAACTTTTTAGATACCTTCTTACACAAATCAGTCTTCCTTCTTTGGGTATAAGCACTGAAAGACCTGACCCTCAAATCTTGCACAGTAATGACTAACATTTATAGTTAATCAAGACAATGTGATCGCTCCTGTTTTTCAATATTTTACTGAACCTACCTGAATGGCTGGTGGCTGGCAGGGGGGTGTGAAACCCTGATTCCCGAGGCAGAAAAGCTGTGACAACTTAAATCCAATCTTAAGGCCCCCGGTGGAATTGAAATGAAGTGGTAGAGAGAACAAACTATGTAAGTGTCTGGGATTGAATTCCAACTCCACCATTTACCAAAGGTGTTATCTTAGGGCAAGGTACTTAACCTGTCTGCCTTTCTGTCTTCTCATCTGCACCAGTGGAGGCAATGATAGTAGCCACCTTCTAGCTCTGTGAGATTTTAGTTAATAATGTTAAAGTGTTCAGAACAGTGCTAACTACCCAGGAAGCAGTCCATACATGCTAGCTATTATCACTAGTAGTGCTGAGACTGAATTGGAAAGGATATGAAGATGGAACTGGAATATCCAGTTAATTCCACAGGATTGAGATAAATGTGCTCTACAAGCCCACAGTCTTGATTACTACATTTGTATCACTTCCCTCAAGGCGAGGAAATAAAGAGAAATAAACACCTATAGAGTAACGTGAACCAAATACTGTGGTTTCTAAGGTATGGCTTCCTCTTCGGCATCTCATTTTGTCCGTTCTTTATGGACTGTAGCCCACTAGGCTCCTCTGTCCATGGGATTCTCCAGGCAAGAATACTGAAGTGGGTTGCCATGCCCTCCTCCAGGGTATCTTCCTGACTGAGGGATCAAATCCATATCTCTCACATCTCCTGCATTGGCAGGCAGGTTCTTTACCACTAAATGGGAAGTCCTATTAGAAGACAAATCTTCTGTAGTTTTAAGTCAGTAATCATTAGCATGCAAAGTCACTCTTACTTACTGAGCCCTTACTGGGTGCAGACTGTGCTAAGTATTTACTTTAGTCACATTATCTTACTTTCTCCTCATCATTAATATCCACATTTCACCATTGAGAAAATACAAGGTTTAGAAGAGTTAGTAATTTGCTAGAGCTGCAGGGGAAAAAAGCAAAATCAGAACTTGGACAAACGTGTGAACGACCTATCTTCCTCCAGATTATCATTCAATTCTTGTGAGCTCACATATATTCCCTCCCCGCTACCCCCGAGGCTGTAATAAAGTGAATTAGCACCAGGGGTCTTAATGAACCTCAGCATTTATTTAAGCCCAACTGAACATTCTACAGTATAAGCAGGTGGTCTTCCTGGCCTAAAACTGGCACTGAGCTAAATATTAAGCTTTTAGGGACTCATCAGAAATAGCATCACAGTCATACACTTTGTTCTCCTTTTAACTCTTTGTGGAAATTTCTTGCTATTAGTGTTTACATTTAAATATATAATGTACAACACATGAGTTCAGCTGCTCCTGCTCACAGCACCAACTGTCCTGCTGTTCACACTGTCTGCACTGTTCCCTGCACCCAGGGTAGGCAAGGAGCTAAGAGGCTGGAAGCAGGCACAAGCAGCCATAACGAAATGAAGACACATTTATTCTCTCCTGGCTGACGAAGTAGCCATAATGGAGCCATAACATAACTTCATATAACATAACCATGACGTTGCTTCAATGGAGCCCCTATGCAGCAGCAGCCAGGGCTTTCACGGTGACGCTCATACTAGCATACTGCACAAAATAGCCCGTGACCAAGCGAATACCTCGTTATGTGCATGCACAGTGCTATAAGTGATCTCAGCAGTTACACAACCCTGCAAAGTCACTGTTTACAGAACATGGGGTGGGAGGGCTTGACTGGCGCCATCTTAACTTCCCCACAATGTGTAAGCTGGAGATGGTAAAATGAATCCACTTCCTCACTTCCCATTTTCCTGAGAATCCAATCCCATTCAGTTTGTGACCACAGGTGTCTGATGATGAAACCATCTTCGTTATGGTCATCAATGGCCTCCATGTTTTCATATCTAATGGGTCAGTCTCAACTGTTGTCTTCTCAAACTCTCCATAGTGACTCACCTAACTGATTACTCCATCCTTGACCCTGCTCAGCATCAGTGACATTTTTCCAGTCTTCTTCCTTCTCTTTTTTTTTTTTTCCTTTGCCTGAGCCTCTTCCACCCATTCTTCTGAACTCTAAATGTTAGCATGGTCTAGGGATGATTTTCCCATGATTTTTCTCTACCCTGTTTCAACTCACTCCCTGGATGAAGGAGTCTCCAAAATAGCCCCCTCATACCCTTGATCATCTCATCCATCTCTAGGCCCCAGTTACCATCCATATAACAATATTTCCAGGATTTCGATCTCTAGTCCTGTCCCTAAAGCAGTGCCAGACAGGTTTTTGAATCCCAACCAACTTTACCCTTTAAAAAAAAATATTCCTCTCCATATCTTCCCAGGCTCGAAAATGGCCACTTCATTCACCCGGCTGCAACCCTGAAATAGTACTTCGGTCATTCATGCTCTCATGTCCCATATGTTAGACAGGCTAATCAATACTGAGAGAAATCTGAATAAATTATTATTTCAGAGACCCATAAAATAGTTATTGTGGGAACTGCTTATCTAGTAAGATTAGAGATTTTCATGATAAGATCCGGAGAAATGATTATATACACATATTTTCTCTTCTTAAATTCACTTTTATCTTTTTAAACTTTTAAGTTTTATAGTGGGTTATAGATGATTAACCATGTTGTCATAGTTTCAGGTGCAGAGTACTTTTCTCCTGTTATATAATCAATAACCTGTACTTTCTTCCATAAATTGATGCAATTATTTGAAAAAACACACACCTTAACAACTCAGTTTGCTATATCTGTGGAAGAAAAGACTCTACAATTCTTTGTAAGTACAGAATTTTCCTATGTAGAATCACAGGAAAGATCATTTTAAAATAATTCTTGATATTCCTGTCTACTTACACAAAGTTATAAAGAATACAAGTTCTCATGATTGTTCAGGTTACTCTGGATACTTTCATCATGTTATATAAACACACACACACACTACTCTTGACCAAATAAAAGCATGAGCATGACTCCATTATTTAAATCAAGTAGGCCCTTTCTGCTCTTAGTTTTCATTGAGTCAGTGATAAGATGACCATTAGGAATGTCATATATTGTCTAAAAGTTATTTTTCCCCTCATTATACGTAACTGGAAGGACTGATGCTAAAGCTGAAACTCCAATACTTTGGCCACCTGATGCAAAGAGCTGACTCTTTTGAAAAGACCCTGATGCTGGGAAAGATTGAGGGTGGGAAGATAAAGGGCAACAGAGGATTGAGGTAGTTGGAAGGCATCACTGACTCAATGGACATGAGTTTGAGCAAACTCTGGGAGATAGTAAAGGGCAGGGAAACTTGGTGTGCTAAAGTCCATGGGATTGGAAAGGGACACAATTTAGCGACTGAACATCAACAGCCTTTCAGAGTCCTGGACAGGCACATATACTGTTCTGTGGCAAACAGCTCCAGCCTTTTCTATGAATCACCTGTGCCAAAAGGGTCAGAGATGGTGTGAGACACACATGGGTTCCTGTTTGTATACTTAATATATATGATAGGGGCTTCCTAAGTGGTGCTAGTGGTAAAGAACCCACCTGTCAATGCAGGAGACATAAAAGATGTGGTTTCAATCACTGAGTCAGGAAGATCCCCTGGAGGAGGAAATGGCAACCCACCTCAGTATTCTTGCATGGAGAATCACCAAGGACAGAGGAGGATGGAAGGTTACAATCCATAGGGTTGCAAAGAGTCAGATATGACTGAAGTGACTTAGCAGGCATGCATATACATGACAAAAGGCAAAGTAGAAGAGACAGTGAAAGAAAATAAATGTGCTCTGGGTCTTGTCTCCTTTGGCCCCACATGAGATGGGCTTTCTATGAGCCTGTGCCCAGCACAGTGTGGGCCTAGGACCCATCCAGGGCCAGGAAACAAAAGCAGATGTTTCTGTCACTTCCTCATCTCTGGAGAAATTTGTGGAAAATCACTGGACCTTGTGGAGAGACTGCTGAATTTCAAATAAAGTCTACAGTTCAGTTAATATTGCTGAACCAATAATAATTTTTTTGGTTGGGACCGCTGCACTATGGTTTACGTAACAAAGAGAAGTTGAAAGGATTCTCTACAGAATTTTTGCAACTTTTAAATATTAAATTTTTAAAAAATTAAAATTATTTAAAAATAAGCCATTTCTAAAATGCTATTCCTTTACTGGGATAAGAATATAAGCAATACAAGTCTTCTAAGAAATCCTTTTTCCCTGTTTCATTTCATGCTTTTCAACAGTTTGTTATTATCGATAGCAGTCATTTTATTTTATGAATTTATATATAGTATATCTCTGTGTGTACACTCTCACACGGTTTTTTTGGGCAGTAATTAAACTCATCAATCAACAATTCTACTGCTTTCACCATCATAGTTTTCATGCACTGGGTAGGGAATTACTAGTAACAGGTAGGTTGAAAAGTGGTAGAAAGAAAGGAGTAGAAGAATACAAAATGAAGTCATTTTTAAAAGGTTAATAAAAATAAAGCTGTGATGAGATTGGGGGAGGAAATTTAGATCATGACTACAGATCAACAACCTATATTGTAGACCTGACACTTATCCAGGTAATAGAGATTCCACATTGCTGCTCCGACCTTAGCTATCCTGTAATTGGTTCAATTTTTCACTTCATTTTCCATGTTTATAAGTCTGACATATTATTCTTCAGCATTCAGTATATGGTGCATTAAGGTTCCCATCTTTTTAATATGTGAACTGAAATGCTTTGACTCAGTCATCAGTGTGGATGGCGCTAGAGGAATTTCATGAATTGACAGGCATTCTGATCGGTAGTTATTCTATTAGTCACACTGCCAATGCCTTTTATTTGGTGTGCTCTGTCAAGAAAGAGGAGTAAGTAGTTGAAGAATTACTTCAAACGGTTTTACTGCCTCTGGCTGCATTAATTCTTAGATGCCTCATTTAGGCTGAAAAAAAGAGGCAAAGTTAAAGTATGTAACGTGGGCATTTTGTCACCCCAAATTGGATCTATTACAACTCGGCACTCTCTCAAGAAGGTGTTATAGCTCACTGGGCTGCACTGTTTTTCCTTTGAGTAAGACAAAATTTTACATCGTTTGGTTCACAGGCGTAATGAAAATGGCATCAAGGAGACCCTAAAGATGATAAGCCATCACTAAGAGAAAATGTAGCTTTACATTTCACTTACAATAAAATTTCAAATGCTAGAAAAACTTCAACTTGGTAATTAAATGTAACTGTTATCTCTCTTTTAATAATGCATTTAAAAGAAATGGATTTATGGATTTGTATGTGTGTGTATAAAGCCCGATTTGCTTTTCTTTAATTAGATATTAAATAAATCAAAAGGAATGGTACCCAAGAGGTGGACTCAACATTGAATCCAGAGCAGGCTGATCGGCAGACAGCTGTAAGAGTCTGTCCTTTCACTGCCAAAACTGACCGCCAACAAACTTGGAGGACTTTGAGGGAAAGGAACCAGGAAATGACTTACTGGCTTATCCCAGAGACACTTTATTTTAGAATGTGGCATTGGAGCCCAAGAGGTGCCAAACCCATCCATCAGTATCCACAGCATGAAAGGTACTTGTGGAGACTGTCAAGAAATATATGAAATATCACACACTCACTTACCAACAAAATTGGACAGAGAGCAATGCACGTACCATATAAGCCCTGCCAAAATGAACCAGGCCTTCTACAGCTGAACACCATCATTTACACTAATTGCATTCACATTCACCATTACCTCCTCTCCCACCATCAGCCACTGGTATTGATACTTTCCACTGCTTCATGGAGCACTGGCCCAAGAGACTACAGAGTTTTCCACAGACACACCTATGGGCTAGTATGACATTAACAAAATAGGCAAGCTCAAGTGCAGCTAGTTTTGTTATTTTGGTTATTTCTGAATTTGATACAGATTGCAACATTGTTGTTCCGGTTGTTTGTGAAGCGCCAGACCATGACTGTGATTGAAAAAGATAGAGAGGAAAGAACTGATTAAAGTCTATTAGGCGCTATGCACTTGCCAACCAATTTATGTGATAATATAGTAATCCAAGATATGGCCTCTGACCTTGAAAACAGACTATAGTGCAACTAGGTAAGTATCCAAGAACCTTAGAAATGATAATATAAAATAAAGAATGTCAGTTCTCCAAATAGGAGAGTTGTCACAAGACAGTAGATGATGAAACAATGGAAATATTGATAACTTTAAGCGGGTAGAAGAGAGGAAACACTACTTCAAGAAAAGGATATGGGATGGTGCTGGGTTGCCCAGGCTATATCTCCTGAGCAGCAAAATGAAGGTGAGGATAAAATAGGAGCAAGGATTATTGTTACCACCTTTCAAATTCCATATATATGTGTTAGTATGCTGTATTGGTCTTTATCTTTCTGGCTTACTTCACTCTGTATAATGGGCTCTAGTTTCATCCATCTCATTGGATGCATGAGACAAGTGCTCAAGCCTGGTGCACTGGGAAGACCCAGAGGAATCGGGTGGAGAGGGAGGTGGGAGGGGGGATCGGGATGGAGAATACATGTGGATCCATGGCTGATTCATGTCAATGTATGACAGGAACCACTGCAATACTGTGAAGTAATTAGGCTCCAACTAATAAAAATAAATGAAAAAGAAAAAAAATAGGAGCAAGGAGAAAGAGGTGGGAAAGATGAGTAGAGCATGTAGTTACCTTGCTCAGAAGTAGTTCATGCAATGGGGTGCAGCTCAGAAGGTGGAGTGTCTTTGATGACTGGCGATAGGTGTTTTGGAATTCTCCTTAGAAAGTGCAAAGCTGATGGAAGATTTCATTCCACAGGAGAACGTTATCACATTAAGAATGATCTGCCAGTGGTGTGCAGATGACTAACACTCAGACAATCTTAATGATACTGCATTGGTATGGATACAAAGGGACAAAAAGTCAAATCCAAAGAGGTTCAGAGGGAATAGAGAGAAAGGAACTGATGAGATAAGAAGTATCTGCGTGATCTGTTGACAGTGAATAAAGGAAGGTAAAAGGAGACTCAAGAGAGACTAAAAGAACAGTAGAAAACATGGTTCTAATTTTAGGCAGCTGGAAGGCAGATTTGCAGGCATTGGACTTGATTTTCATAAACAGAGCAGAAAACTAGCTGTGAAAGTGGGTGAGATTTCTAAAGGAAAACTGCCAATGCAGAGGAGTTAAGAGGCGCTGACTCTGAGATACTTTATGGTTGAGAGTGAGAGGCAAAGGAACAATCAAGGAATTAGGAGGAGAAGCCAGTGAGATAAGAGGAAAGCTAATAAAAAAGTAGAACCTATGAGAAGTAAACAGAGCTACTTTGGCTAAAAGGAATGAGAGTGGGAGCTGGAGAAGGCCCATTACATGGTCAATGGGGAACCGTCCTAAGAAAAGTTTCTTGGTAAAGTTACAGCAGTGATGAGTGTCAGGTTCTAGAGTGTTAAAAGCTTCAAAACGGGGATAACAATCTAGGTTCATCCACTTTGTGGTAAATGGCACTATTTCATTCTTTTTTTATGGCTGAGTGATATTCCACCATATAAATATATGTCATATATATATGACATCTTCTTTATCCATTCATCTGTTGATGGACATTTAGGGTGCTTTAGCCAGTGTCCTGGCTAATAGTGCTGTGGTGAACACTGGGGTGCATGTATCTTTTTGAATTATGATTTTTCTCTGGGTAGATGCCCAGCAGTGGGATTGCTGGATCATGTGGAAGCTCTATTCTGTTTCTTTTTAAGGAACCACTATACTGTTCCCCATAGTGGCTGTGCCAATTTACACTGCCACTAACAGTGTAGCAGGGATGCGTTTTCTCCACACCTTTTCCAGCATTTGATGTTTGTAGAATTTTTAAGGATGGCCATTCTGACCTATGTGAGGTGATACCTCCTTTTAGTTCTAATTTGCATTTCTCTAATAATGAGCGGTGTTGAGCATCTTTTCATGTGTTTTTGGCCATCTGTCTGTCTTCTTTAGAGCCTTTTATTGATTGTTTTTTTTTTTTTTTATTGAGTTGTATGAACTCTATACTTTGGAGATTAATCCCTTGTCATTTGCTTCATTTGTAAATAATTTCTCCCATTCCGAGGGTTGTCTTTTTGTTTTGTTTATGGTTTCCTTTGCTGTTCAAATGTTTTTAGTTAGGTCCAACCTGCAGCAACATGGATGGATTCAGAAATTGTCATAATGAGTAAAGTAAGTCAGGCAGAGAAAGGTAATTATCATATGGTATCTCTTATAAGTGGAATCTAAAAAATGACACAAATGAACTTATTTAAAAAAAAGAAATAGAGTCACAGATGTAGAAAACAAATGTATGGTTACCAGGAGGAAAGGGGGAAGAATAAATTGGGAGATTGGGACTGACTTAAACACACTACTATACATAAAATCGGAGAAGGCAATGGCACCCCACTCCAGTACTCTTGCCTGGAAAATCCCATGGACGGAGGAGCCTGGTAGGCTGCAGTCCATGGGGTCGCGAAGAGTCAGACATGGCTGAGCGACTTCACTTTCACTTTTCACTTTTATGCACTGGAGAAGGAAATGGCAACCCACTCCAGTGTTCTTGCCTGCAGAATGCCAGGGATGGGGTCGCACAGAGTCAGACACGACTGAAGTGACTTAGCAGCAGCATACATAAAATAGGTAACTAATAAGAACCTACGGTACAGCACAGGGAATTCTACTCAATCCTCTGTAATGAGCTATATGGGAAAAGAATCTAAAAGAAGAGCAGATATAGGTATACGTATATCTGATTCACTTTGCTATAGAGCAGAAACTAATACAACACTGTAAATCAATTATACTCCAATTAAAAAAAAGCACATATCCAAACAAAACCTGAACACCATTGTTTACAGCAACTTTATTGACAATTACCAAAACCTGGAAATAAACCAGATGCCTTTTTGGTAGATGAGTGGATAAAGTAAACTGTGGTACATCCAGACTGTGAAATATTATTCAGTGCTAATAAGAATGAACTATCAAGTAGTGAAAACACACGGATGAACTTTAAGTGCTTCTTACTAAGAGGAAGAAACCAGTCTAAAAAGGCTACAAAGCATATGATTCCAACTTTACTACATTCTAGAAAAAGCAGCCCTACGGAGACAAAAAATGATTAGTGGTTGCCAAGGGGGAGGGTGGAATGGATGAAGAGGCAGAGCACAGAATTTAGGGCAGTAAAACTATTCTGCATGATGCTACAATGGGGGATACTTATCATTATACATCTGTCAATACATCCATAGAATGTATAAGGGCAAGAACAAATGTAAACTACAGATTTCGGTGATGATGATTTATCAGAGTAGGTTCATCTATTGCAACAATGTATCCCTCTGGTGTGCGGTTTCCCAGGTGGCTCAGTGTTAAAAGAATCTGCCTGCCAATGCAGAGATGCAAGAGACAAAATAGATGTGAGTTTGTGATCCCTGAGTGGGGAAGATCCCCTGGAGTAGGAAATGGCAACTCGCTCCGGTATTCTTGCCTGAAAAATTCTATAGACAGAGGAGCCGGGCAGACTACAATCCATGGAGTCACAAAGAGTCGGACACAACTGAGCATACACAGACATCACTCTGGTGTGGGACATGAATAGTGGAGGAGATGGTGGGTACAGGCAATAAAAAGGATTACCATTCTTTTCATTCAGTTTTGTCAAGAACATAAAACTTCTGTAAAAAGCAAAGTTTAACATTTAAAAAGTTAAAAAACACAGATAAAAGAATACTGAAAAACAACTTCTCTTGGAGACGCTTTCTCATGAAGGAAGAGCAGTGGCTAGAATAACCAGATGAGACCAAAAAAAGCATTTGTGTTTTCTTTTGCATCATAGCTCAGTCAGTAAAGAATCTGCCTACAGTGCAGGAGACCCAGGTTCGATTGCTGGGTTGGGAGGATCCCCTGGAGAAGGAAATGGCAATCCACTCCAATATCCTTGCCTGGAAAATCCCAAGGAGAGAGGAACCTGGCGGGCTATAGTCCATGGGGTCGCAAGAGTTGGACACGCCTTAGCAACTAAACCAAAGAAAAGTGAAGTTGTCATTCTGTAAGCTAGGAGGAAGGTACAATGGAAAAGAACTGTCTCTGACACACAGCAGTGACACATACACAAATATTTTCTTCAAAGTGAGAACTTCCTGTGATTTGGTACATGGTTGGAGTTGTATTGGAGAGTCTCACTTCTCCATACAGCAGCCCATGGGGCTGGCTGGTATCAACATTCCCACTCAGGTGGTAAGGAAAAACCAATCTTACAGAGCTCTGCTAAACCTAGCCTAGGGGCCCACACCAGAGCTGAAACTCCAGTCCAGGCCTCACAGACTCCATGCCATACTCGTAAACAATGTCCCACTTTGTTATTTTATGAGTGAAGAAGTAACTCTATGTTAAAAAAATGTTAATTGGAGAACAGCTACAAGAGTAGAACATAATGCAAAATTCAGTTGCTTACAGTTTCATGTTTACCAAACAATGCTGCTTACAATGGAAAATTCTGTTTATAAGTAGTCCTAAAATAGTCTGAACTCTCAAATGATCATCAAATTTCAAAATATTGCTTATCACACATATTTCTTAATATATGCTCAGTCATGTCAGATTCTGCAATCCTATGGACTGCTGTCCACCAGGTTCCTCTGTCCATGGAATTTCCCAAGCAGGAATACTGGAGTGGGTTGCCACTTCCTTCTCCAGGGGGTCTTCCTGACTCAGGAATCGAACTCACATCTCCTCAGTCATGGTAGCTCACATACACATGGTATAAGAAAAGATAAATATCTGGTCTTTGCCCCAAAAGCTTGGCACAGAGCTTCTAATACCCTTGTAACTTCCTAAGAGACAGCATGTCTTTTGTTATTCCTCTTAAGCCACTTTTGACTACAGTGAGTTTAAGGTGGTAAGGTAACTCAGGGTCAGGCTCCCAGTTAGCTTGAGCAGGAGGGCTGGTCATCAAGAAGGACCAAGCAGGTGATCAGACAGCTAGAACTTTCAGAATTACCTCATGGAGGGGAGAGGGACTGGCGACTGAGTTCAATCAGCAATGGCCAACAATTTCAGCAATCATGCCAACATAATGAATCACCATATATCCCCCCAAATGATGGGATTCAGAGAGCTACCAGGCTGGTGAACACAACAACGAATAAGGAGGGTGGTGTGCCTGGAGGGGGCATGGCAGCTTTGCATCCCACTCCCCCACACCCTACCCATTGCATCTCTTTCATTTCACTGTTCCTAAATTGTATCTATTATCATAATACATTAATATAATAAAGCACTTTTCCAAGTTCTGTGAATCATTCTAATAAATTATTGAACTTAGAGGGGATCTTGAGAACCCTCAACTTTGTAGTTGACCAGGCAGCCTTGGGACACCACATGTGGCAGGCATTTAAAGTGGGGCAGTCCCACAGGCCAGAGCTCTTGACCAGTGGGTTTTTGATAGCTCTGGGTGATCAGCATCAGAACTGAACTGAATTGCTGGACATTCTGCTGTTATCAGAGGACTGGAGAATTGGATCTTGTTTCAGAAAACAAAATATTTTATAAATATATTTAAAACATTTTCATATTGAACTTTCATAATACTTAAATTACCATGTGGTCTGGCCAGACAGGAGAGTAACGTGCCACTGTCAAAAAGCGAAATCATGACTTTTGAAGTCTGTGAGATAAATTAGGTGGCACAGTGGTAAAAAAAAAAAATCCGCCCGCTAATGCAAGGAGATGCTTTGTTCAATCTCTGGGCTGGGAAGACTCCTGGGGAAAGTAACAGCAACCCACTCCAGTATTCTTGCCTGGAGAATCCCATGGACAGAGGAACCCGGTGGGCTACAGGCCACCGAGTCGCAGAGTCAGACACAACTGAGTGACAGAACATAGGCACAAGTTAAATTATCTTTTAAAAATTTGGCAAAAAAATCTAGGGACCGTTTTCCCTCAATCTAATTATTAGAAAATATGGAAGGATGAACAGCCATTAAGTAGAATTAACTCATACTTAAATCTACCAATCCTCATACTCTCTTTTAAATAATCAAGACAAACTGAATTTACAAAATATGATTAGAGTGGTTTGCTTAAATTTGTAGTCTCTGATTAAATACAGGTGTTACGCAAAACAGGCAGGGTCTGAAAACTGCTTGCAAATGCATCCTTATTTTTTAGAATTATTTTTGCTTTGAATAAAAGCAAGCAAGAGTTTTCATAGAGTCCCTGAGAAAACTACAGAAATGAGAAGAATCAACCTAGAAAAAAAACTCCATACATGTACTAAACAGTACCACACAAAATACAGGCCTAAAAACTGCATATCACCAAACAGTAAAATACAGCTATTATTTTTTTTTTTAAAGAAATGATAAAATTGAAATAGAAACAGCTGATGTGAATTTCACTCTTGTGTTCCTGCCCTGGAGATTTGAGAAAGAAAGCCATATGATTCAGCTAGTTTTACAAGGGATAAAATGACAATTCAACACTTGAAAATAATAATTAACAAATTAAAAGAATTTCTTAGTTTCTATAGTTTGCCAGGCCTTGTGCTAAACACTGGTGATTTACAAATGCACAAACTATGGATCCTGCCCTGAAAAGCTTTCAGGCTAAAGAGTTCGAACATTACAGGAATTTCATTGCAGGATTACGTGGCACAGTGCTGAGTATGGATTTTGGTCCAGGTTGCCTGGGTTCAACCACTACGAGGTTCTAGCATTACCGGTTGTTTGGTATCTGGATAAGATATCTAATCTACATCTCAGTTTTCCCATCTTCATAATGAGAGTACTTATATCCTCTCACTCAGAACAATGCTTGGAGTGCAGCTTGTGAAGGGCTGGACCAGTCTTGGTAACCAAGACCATCTCGACCTTTCCCAGGTGTCCCATATTGCAGTGGTAAAGACTGCTTAGGGCTTTCTTGTGTCTCTGTGTTTCACTTTCCTCTGAAACCAGGAACAACTACAAGGAGGATGCTATGTCTCTAGGTACTGGGTACAGGCTAATGCTAAGTCAAAGTCGCTCAGTAGTGTCCGACTCTTTGCCATCCTTGGAATTCTCAAGGCCAGAATACTGGAGTGGGTAGCCTTTCCCTTCTCCAGGGGATCTTCCCAACCCAGGGATCGAACCCAGGTCTCCAGCACTGCGGGCGGATTCTTTACCAGCTGAGCCACAACGGAAGCCCAAGAATACTGGAGCGGGTAGCCTGTCCCTTTTCCAACGGATCTTCCCAACCCAGGAATTGAACTGGAGCCTGCTGCATTGCAGGTGGACTCTTTACCGACTGAGCTATCAGGGAAGCTAGTAAATGCTAAGAGACAACAATAAAAACTATTTCAAAACAGCCAGCTCCCAATTTGTCCATAACTAGCAAAATCCATCATGAAGAAATGTAAAAGCTTAATTTTTAAATAAAAAGTCACCAGAGTATTGCAACATCCTGTTAAAGAGCAAAACAAATTCAACTCGTTATAGCTGCAGTGGACTGCGTTCTGATAGAATCGCAGAGTAGCTGATATTTCGGAAATTAAATGTTAAACTAACTAGACGAATTATCTGCTGATTAGGAAGCATGCCCCAGCAGTGGCTGGGTGACTCTAGTCACTTTTTAGTTTTGAGCTTATCCATATTCAAATGTGGTGTTGATTGCATATCAGAGAAGAGGCATGAGGCAGGAGTCGAGGCAGTTCACTGTTCTGGTATCAGGGGCTCTAATTTGCCAAGACATCTCCTAATTGTGGCTGTGTTTATAAACGCGGCATCAGTCTGGGCAGGGCGGAACAGGACAGTCAGTCGGACTGGTTTAGCGCCTTCGGTATGCCGAGTAGGGCTGATGAGCAGGGACCTTGAGACTGTCTCCAGTTCACACACAGATCATTATGCTAAATACAGACCTGCTCCCCGGTTTGACTCATTCACATCACAGGAAGCAAATCACAGACAGATTACATTATGTTTTTTTTTTTTTAGGTAACAGCATTACCAGCATAACAGTTCAAGGGTTTCAAAAAGAGAATATTTCTATGTTGCCAATGTGAATTACTGCAGAATGCCACGTAGTCTCGTTAAGAGCATGGAACAACCTACCTTTTTGAACCCCTGACCATGAATTAATCCACAAGCACACAACTTGGAAATATGTTTGCACATTATTAAATTCAATTATGCCATCCTGTTCTTCATGTTGCAATAAAGCAAGTCACAAATGTTTGGGTGTGCCAGAGTATATAAAAGTTATGTTTACATTATATTATAGACTATTAAGTGTGCAATAGCATTATGTCTAAAACACAACATACATACCTTGATTAAAAAATACTTCATTGCTAAAAAATGCAGTCATCTAAGTCTTGAGTCATAATCTTTCTGCAATAGTAACATTAAAGATCACTGATCACAGATCACCATAACAATAATGAAAACGTTTGAAATATGGTGTGATTTACCAAAATGCAATACAGGCAAAAGTGAGCAAATGCCATTTGGAAAATGGCAGGTTCTCACATACCTTCCGTCTGTAAAAATGATTAACTATGAAGCACAATAAAGTGAGGTGCAATGGAAAGAAAGATTCCTATATTACCTCTTTCCTCCTGAACCTTAAGAATATGCAGAACACGCTTTCTATTAAATAGAAAGAGAGTAAAAAAACACCCATAATTTCTACTGCTTCTTTCACAACTTACCCTCTGCAACAAGTGGTCAACACTTGACCCTAGTTCTTGGGCATCACTTTCTTCTTTTTTACCTTTTGTGATCTGGCTCCTACCTCTGCTACTTTGGAATTGGTTTTAATTCAGTATAAATTCACTCTAGCCTGGCTGGGCCCCCACTTGCCTCACACTAGACCTGAAACCTGCACTTCTCTTTTCCTTTTTGTTAAACATTACACTCCATTTATAGTTATCATAAAATATTGGCTATATTCCCCATGGTGTACAATATATTCTTGCAGGTTATTTTATACCCAAGAGTTTGTAGCTACTAACCCTACCCTTTAGTGCTCCTTCCCCTGTTACTAGTAACCACTAATTTGTTCTCTACTTCTGTGAGTCAGCTTTTTTGCTACTTTAACAAGTTTGTTGTATTTTTTAGATTCCACATATAAATGATATAATACAACATTTGTCCTTCTCTGACATATTTCACTCAACATAATGCCATCTAAGTCCATCCATCTTGCTATAAATGGCAAAATTTAGTTTTTTATGGCTGAGTAGTGTTACTCTGTGTGTGTGTGTGTGTGTGTGTGTATACATCACATATTCTTCATCCATTTACCTGTAATGGACACTTACGTTGCTTCTATATCTTGGCAACTGTAAATAATGCTGCTATGAACACTGGGGTACGTGTATATTTTTGAATTAGCATTTTTGTTTTTATGGATATATATTCAGGGATGGAATTGCTGGATCACATGGTAGCTATATTTTTGTTTTTTTAAGAAACCTCCATGCTGTTTTACACAATGACTGCAGCAATTTACATTCCCACAACAGAAATTTGCACTTCTCTTGGGACTCCCGTAACCTGCAACCTCTGACATGCCCTTATCACCTTTCTTTACTCCTCTTCTCCCTCCTCTCCCATTAGTTTCCAAAGATATATCATGCCGGTGTCTCCCACAGTTACATTCCTACCTCAAATCCTGCCCAAATTCTAATTTTTCATTTCTAACTCCTTACTACATCTGTCCACTTGGATATCTCACTATTAATAGAAACTCAGCATATATCTTCTCTCCATTACCAATTTACCACCCATGTTTTTATTAGTAAAATGAGTATTTTTCAAGTTAACAGAGTTCGCAGCTATGTAAGTATTTTTGATCTCTTCTTTCATACACCTTATAGCAATGACCTTTGTTGATTAAACTGTCTTATCGAAAAAGCAAGAGAGTTCCAGAAAAACATCTATCTCTTCTTTATTGACTATGCCAACGTCTTTGACTGTGTGGATCACAATAAACTGTGGAAAATTCTGAAAGAGATGGGAATACCAGACCACCTGACCTGCCTCTTGAGAAACCTGTATGCAGGTCAGGAAGCAACAGTTAGAACTGGACATGGAACAACAGACTGGTTCCAAATAGGGAAAGGAGTACGTGAAGGCTGTATATTGTCACCCTGCTTATTGAACTTATATGCAGAGTACATCATGAGAAAGGCTGGGCTGGAGGAAGCACAAGCTGGAATCAAGATGGCCAGGAGAAATCTCAATAACCTCAGATATGCAGATGACATCACCCTTATGGCAGAAAGTGAAGAACTAAAGACCCTTTTGATGAAAGTAAAAGGGGAGAGTAAAAAAGTTGGTTTAAAGCTCAACATTCAGAAAACTAAGATCATGGCATCCAGTCCCATCTGCTGCTGCTGCTGCTGCTGCTAAGTTGCTTCAGTCATGTCTGATTCTGTGCGACCCCATAGGCAGCAGCCCACCAGGCTCCTCCATCCCTGGGATTCTCCAGGAAAGAATACTGGAGTGGGCTGCCATTTCCTTCTCCATATGGTCCCATGACTTCATGGTAAATACATGGGGAAAGAGTGGAAACAATGGGTGACTTTATTTTTTTGGGCTCCAAAATCACTGCAGATGGTGATTGCAGCCATGAAATTAAAAGATGCTTACTCCTTGGAAGGAAAGTTATGACCAACCTAGACAGCATATTAAGAAGCAGAGACATTACTTTGCCAACAAAGGTCCGTCTAGTCAAGGCTATGGTTTTTCCAGTAGTCATGTATGGATGTGAGAGTTGGACTATAAAGAAAGCTGAGGACAGAAGAATTGATGCTTTTGAACTGTGGTATTGAAGAAGACTCTTTAGAGTCCCTTGGACTGCGAGAAGTTCCAAGCAGTCCATCCTAAAGGAGATCAGTCCTGGGTGTTCATTGGAAGGACTGATGTTGAAGCTGAAACTCCAATACTTTGGCCACCTGATGCGAAGAGCTGACTTTTTTGAAAAGACCCTGATGCTGGGAAAGATTGAGGGCAGGAGGAGAAGGGGACGACAGAGGATGAGATGGTTGGATGGCATCACCAACTTACTGGACATAGGTTTGGGAGGACTCCGGGAGTTGGTGATGGACAGGGAGGCCTGGCGTGCTGCGATTCATGGGGTCGCAAAGAGTTGGACACAACTGAATGACTGAACTGAGCTGAACTCACCTTTATTTTCTATGCTCTTGAAACCCCTTTAGTGAGGCAGTTATAACCTGACACATACCACAATCATACCCACTGAATGTCATGCATCAATCTCTGTCCCTGCCGATCCACGTGACACCCTAAGAGATTAGCCATTTGGGCAGATATGGAAGTTTGCTCACTCAGCATCATTCCAGCCTCTTTGTTTCTGATTTTCTAAAGAAGAGAAACTGAAACACTACATTTCCAAGAGATCTGTGTCACTGCATTTCCATGTGTGAGCTGCTTCCACAAAGCCCTAACAAGGTAGATGTGAACAACTGGGGAAAGCAGCCACGGGTAGAAAGGGGGTCTCCCAACAAGGCTGACCACAAAGACAGACGTTCTGGGGGAGCTGAGAGGAGATCCTGGCATCCAGGTCTGTCAGGCGTGCAAAGGGTGGATGGGGGAATCAGAGGTATTTTGCTACAAGTGTCCTCTGGTTGTTCTACTGGCATATCATTTAATAACTCCCTTTCACCAAAAATTGTTAGGGTGGATTCTATTATCAGCAACTAAAAAGGCAACTTTTCTAGACCCTCAGATCATAACCATCAAAGGGGTCCCTGATGTCTATAGTATAAAGCCCTAACTCCTTACCATCACGTTAAAGACCCTCACATTCTGGCCCTCATCGACCAGTACTATTTCACACGACTTTCTATAAGAACTCTCCAATCTAGGCTTCTATTTTTTTTTTTTTTGCTTAACCTATTTCACTTACTGGAAATTCCTTTGTCTTTTCCTCTGACATCTAAACTCTAGCTATCTTTCAAAGCACAGAATAAGATCCACCTCTTCCTTGAAGCCCTCCTTGATCACCTCAGGCAGGAGTGATTCTTCAGTCTTGCCTCCTCTAGACAGACAGGATATATTACATTGTCAAACTATATTTTTTTACTTATGCTTGCGTATATTCTTAATAATTTTCTAACACATAGTCAAAAGATTTGAAATATCCTCTTGGGAGGAACTTACATTACATCATCCATAACAAGTAATTTATTGAGTACCTACTGTTGTCAGGTGCTGTTGTAGGCACTTTTTATGTCTCATTCCTGGACAACCAGGTGACCATCTTGGTTCATTTAATGGATGATGAAACAGAAACAAGTATTATATGGCTTGTCCAAGGTCATGGAGTTAGGGAAAAGACGGTATTTAATAGATAGTTTATCCAACTACCAACTGAATAATAAGGGAATTATTTTTTCAAAGGAACATTTTTTGAGCACTCACTATTTGCCAGGCTCTCTGCTGAGCATGTTACAAGCAATGTTTTATTTAATCCACTCAACCACCACAAGATTTGTTACTTTACATGTTTCAAAGATGAAAAAAATACACTGCCACCTAGAGAAATGAAGTAACTTGCCAGGATCTCAGTGCCAATACACTTCTAGGATTGGAACTCAAGCGTTTGGCTCCAAACGCATGCACTACGCACTAGAAGAAACATTTCTGTTCTAAAGGAAACAATGATTTGACCAGAAGGCCATTCAATGAAATGTTTTGTTCTTAAGCAATAAATAATGAAAATAAAGTGCATCACAGTAATTTTCTTTGTTACAAGAGTCATCATGATTACTGTGACAAATCTTCTAGTCTGCAAGACGGGGAAGTAGCTTTACATTTGAAAAATTGAAGGAAAAAAAAAGTCAGAGAAAAGAGTAGTAGAGTCAGAGCAAGATGAACCTGGAGAAAAATAATCTCAAAGTTTGAGAGGATGTCACCTAATGTGCTAATCCTTCCCATATTAGCCTGCCTATATTTTATTTAAAAAAAATAATTACCGACTAAATCTCTCGGGGTTCTTTTGTTAAGTCTCCTTGCTGAATAAGACTCTCTTCTCTGACTAATTCTTTCCTTATTTAACTTACTCTTAATATGCAAATTTACAGTTTGCCATTTATCTACTGGTTTATTTTTAATACCTTCCCCTGGTAACATCATCACCATATTAAATTTGGCAAATGCAGATGATCTTATTTTCTTAGAGAACTCAAACATAACTTACTTCAAATCTTGGGTTTCAAAGTAACTAAATTTGAGCAGGTAATTCTAGTCCAACTTAAATTTGTTATCGTTTTATGAGGGTCTTTTTGTTCCTTTCTCCGTATTTTTTTTGTCACTCAGGAAATCAATGAAGAGACAAATGATGGCCTATAGAAAATGACAAATACACCCAGATTTTAAACGCATTTGAAAGCTGATGCATTTTGGAGCAAATCTTCAGGGGAGTAACACTGCAGGAGTCCCAGTGACTGTTAACAGCAAGTCTGTGAAGGATGGCTCTACACTGGACATGTAGAAATAATGTCCACACTCTTGTATCAAACATATGTCATGTTCCCTTTGCCTTCATACCTGTTTTCAGTTTTGTTTTAAATGAAATTGCTGTCATCTCCTTTTGCGTTTTTGTTTCAGAACATTTCAACTTTACATATTAACTTTCAAAATTAAGTAAACAGCCAGGCAAATGGGATTCTCTACAAGTCACTTTCTTCTAAAGTGTGAAACTTACACCTACACATTCTGCTAATTAGGATACGAATAAAAGTCATAATCTAGTGAACACTGACTTGTTTTCCTGCCACATCCTCTACCTGTCGTCTCAGCAAACTTCTCAGCTCCTTTTAAAGAAAATTTCACACTTTGTGTATACTTCCAAATAGCTTACTGCTACTTCTGAAAGCTATTAAGACTCCACTTTTTTCTGAGTTATAACAGTTTGAATCATTACTAATACTCAAAACTACTGAGAGTCAAGTTTTGTTTTACTCTGGTGAGTGAAGAGTATAAACACTCTGGGGGACACACAATGGTTTCATAAACTGCATCCTATAAAGCTAAGGTTTGCACATCTTTCTTTTTCTACAAATATTTTCACTCATTGTATCTTTAAGTGGGGCTGTGAGTGCTGGATCAGGGATACTCTCCATCTGAGAAGTGCCTTAAGAGGACAGAACACCTCCACATTACTGTTTCATCACATGGTCACAAAAGCCTACAGCAGGAAGGCTACTGTATCTGCATTCTATGAATGAGCACCCTATGGGTTAGGGACTTGCTGGGTTATCACCACGGTTACCATGGTACCAGTCAGTCATAAATGAGCAATTCTACACCTGTTTTTCCTTCTACTACCTTAACATAATTCGGAGCCAGAGAGCATTCTGGAGCTCCCCTTCACCCCAGTGGTGAGCAGTGTTATTGTTGTTTAGTGGCTAAGTTGTGTCTGACTCTTTGCAACCCCATGGACTACAGCCCATCAGGCTCCTCTGTCTATGGGATTTCACAGACAAGAATATTGGAGTGGGTTTTCATTTCTTCTTCATGAGAACTTCCCAACCCAGGGATCGAATCCACATCTCTTATACTGGCAGGTGGATTCTTTACCACTGGGCCACCAGAGAAGCCGTAAGTGGGAAATTTAACACTTATTTTCCGTAGATGGGGAGAAGGAAAGGGCAACCCACTCCAGGATCCCTGCCTGGAAAATCCCATGGACAGAGGAGCCTGGTGGGCTGCGGTCCATGGGGTGGCAAAGAGTCGGGCACGACTAAGTGACTAACACTTCACTTCACTTCTGTAGATGTGGGGATGAAGAGAGATAAGGGATGTGGTGTGCCTGGCTTGTAGCCACTGCTCAGGACACATTCTTTTCTTGCCCTCTTCCCAACTCCCTGTTTTCATAATGGTACCTACCTTTCACATTTTATTTCATAAACACTTCAGCAATCCTCAGGTGCTTACAAAAGTAGGTTTTAAATATATTTGTTTCTAACTTTGCCAGGCAATCCTTACGTTTCTTTTAATTCTTCAATGTTTATTATATACAGTCCTTTTCATTAAAATGCTAGACCAAACAGTAAACATACAATTCTTATTATCATTTAAGGTTTCAAAACGTTAAGTCAAAACCCACATCAGTCTGCTCTGGTCAACACATTTGTCATACATCTCTTTTTGTTAATTTCTTTTAAAAATTGCACTGTTTGGTGTTTAGAATGGAAGTTAATCCTTCCCTTGATCAAGTATTTTGTGAAGTGACCCACACTGACACTACTCGGCGGCAATAAAAGCCAAGACCCTCTAGGGTGGCGCTCAAAGCCAACTAATAGAGAGACAGAATTTTATACTGCATCTGATCCACCGCATGCAGTGCTGGGCATTGTCATGAGGTCAAATACTGCTCAGAGAGCATCTTAGAGAATTTTCAGGGGATACCACCATGCATTGAGAACCAAGTTTACAAAGAAGTTGTAAGAACTCTCCAAGCTAATCCTGATGCTTCCCTCATCTAGTCTTAGAGCAGAGGAAGGAGCGGCTCTCCTCATCTCCACTCTGCAGATTCATGAGTGCCAAGGCTGGGCAACCTGCAAACGGTGCCAACAGAACATACAAGGGGAACTGAAATTCAGAACCACAGACTCAGAGCCCTGGGCTTTCACGAAACATACTCCTTCTCCCATGAAAGTCCCTCATGTCCTTCCAGGAAATAAAAGCAACCCACTGAGTGACCAGAACATTTTTCTATTCTAATTCTGAATTTCTTTTCACTTTGTATTTTAAAAAAAATTTTAGTGTATATTGGAGTATAGCTGATTAACACTGTTACGATAGCTTCAAGTAGACAACAAAGGAACTCAGCCATAAACATACAGGTATCAATTCCCCCCCAATCTGCCCTCCCATCCAGTCTGCCATATAAGACAGCAGAGTTCCCTATGCTATATGGTAGGTCCTTGTTGGTTATACATTTTAAATACAGCAGTGTGTACATGTTCATCCCAACCTAACTACTCCTTCTCCCATCCTTCCCCCCAGCAACCATAAATTCATTCTCTATAATCCTGTGATCCTGTTTCTGTCTTGTAAATAAGTTTATTTGCATAATTTCTTTTTAGATTCTACATGTAAGGATGTCAAAGGATATTTCTCCTTCTGACTTACTTCACTGGGCATGACAATTTCTAGGTCTATCTATGTTGCTGATGAAAACTTGGAACTACCCTTTGGAAAACATGTTCTGCATTTCAAATTCACCAGAAATAAATTGTAAAATAATTCTTCTGCATTCCTCTCAAGATCCCCAAATAGCTTCCTAGAACTCCTGTTTCCTTAAAGTTATCTGAAAATTAAATGGACTCAAAATAGGATAATTTGAGTAGGTATACACAACTTACATTTTTATAAAGACAGTAAAAATATTTACTGGGCTTAAGTAATACAAGTGTATGTTCATGTGGTTACTTAAGACATAGAGAAAGCAACAAATTATTATACTATTTTCTACTGATTCAGCTGAAAGAGTATTTTTCTATAAGTAACACTGGAGCAGAATTTCAATGCAATCTGTCATAGTTCCTCATTGATTTGACATTTTTTTTTTCTGCCACATTACCTGTTTGTCATTCCATATAAGCTGTCAGGTCAAAAAAATTATTGTCTTCTTTAAGGGCAATAGTTAGTGGCTATTCTCTGAGAATAAAGCCTTATTAATGAAGTGACCTTTAGTATACACGGATGACACCAGCATCCTGCCCGGGTTTTTTATGCAGGATTGCATGCTCGGCATAAATAGCTATTTAGTTTCTTAGCTTTATCTGTTGTCACATTATTTTTCCTGTACATTGATTTGTTTGTCCAGTTCTTAATTCTTCGATTATACTCTACTATGGGCTTCCCTTGTGGCACAGCTGGTAAAGAATCTGCTGCAACGCAGGAGACCTGGGTTCAATCCCTGGGTTGGGAAGATCCCCTGGAGAATGAAAGGCTACCCACTCTAGTATTCTGGCCTGGAGAATTCCATGGATTGTATAGTACACGGGGTTGCAAAGAGTTGGACATGACTGAGCTACTTTCACTTTCATACTACATTTTTATAAATTATGGCCAAATGTCTTCTGAAATGGGAAAGGGAATAAGTAAAGAAATATAGTCTTCAGTCTTGTTTTCAGATCAAATGTCATGGCTACTGTTCTGAGATTTTGATCCCTGTGAACCAAAAAAACCACAATCATCAAAACAGGAATCTAGCTCACTGGCATCAGGCTAGTTCAGTTCAGTTCAGTTGCTCAGTGGTGTCCGACTCTTTGTGACCCCATGAACTGCAGCATGCCAGGCTTCCGTGTCCATCACCAACTCCTAGAGCTTACTCAAAACTCATGTCCATCGAGTTGGTGATGCCACCCAACCATCTCATCCTCTGTCATCCCCTTCTCTTCCCGCCTTCAATCTTTCCCAGCATCAGGGATTTTTCAAATGAGTCAGTTCTTCGCATCAGGTGGCCAAGGTATTGGAATTGCAGCTTCAGCATCAGTCCTTCTAATGAATATTTAGGACTGATTTCCTTCAGGATGAACTGGTTGGATCTCTTTGAAGTCCAAGGGACTCTCAAGAGTCTTCTCCAACACCACAGTTCAAAAGCATCAATTCTTCGACGCTCAGCTTTCTTTACAGTCCAACTCTCACATCCATACATGACTACTGGAAAAACCATAGCTTTGACTAGACGGACCTTTGTTGGTAAAGTAATGTCTTTGCTTTTTAACATGCTGTCTAGGTTGGGCATAGCTTTTCTTCCAAGGAGCAATTATCTTTTAATTTCATGGCTGCAGTCACCATCTGCCGTGATTTTGGAGCCCCCCAAAATAAAGTCTGTCACTGTTTCGATTGTTTCCCCGTCTATTTTCCATGAAGTGATGGGACTGGATGCCATGATCTTAGTTTTCTGAATGTTGAGTTTTAAACCAACTTTTTCACTCTCCCTTTTCACTTTCATCAAGAGGCTTTTTAGTTCTTCACTTTCTGCCATAAGGGTGGGGTCATCTGCATATTTGAGGTTATTGATATTTCTCCTGGCAATCTTCATTCCAGCTTGTGCTTCCTCCAGCCCAACGTTTCTCATGATGTACTCTGCATGTAAGTTAAATAAGCACTGTACTCCTTTCCCAATTTGCAACCAGTACGTTGTTCCACGTCCAGTGAACTGTTGCTTCTTGACCTGCATACAGGTTTCACAGGAGGCAGGTAAGGTGGTCTCATATTCCCATCTTTTTAAGAATTTTCCACAGTCTGTTGTGATCCACAGTCAAAGGCTTTGGCGTAGTCAATAAGGCAGAAGTAGACGCTTTTCTGGAACTCTCTTTGCTTTTTCGATGATCCAATGAATGTTGGCAATTTGATCTCTGGTTCCTCTGCCTTTTCTAAATTCAGCTTGAACTTTTGGAAAGTCTCAGTTCAAGTACTGTTGAGGCCTGGCTTGGAGAATTTTAAGCATTACTTTGCTAGCCTGTGAGATGAGTGCAATTGTCAGGTAGTTGCATGGGACCTTTTGAAGGAGGTTACCATTTTCTTCATTACCTCCACCATACTTTGGCTCCAGGTCAAGTAACAGGGAGGGAACACAGCCCCGCCCATCAACAGAAAAGTGGATTAAAGCTTTACAGAGCGTGGCCCCGCCCATCAGAACAAGACCCAGTTTCTCCCTCAGTCAGTCTCTCCCATCAGAAAGCTTCCATAAGCCTCTTATCCTTACCCACTGTGCTGGAGTAGTTTCAAAAACTATTCCCCACAATGTGCTATCTTGAATGGTAAAATGCACTATATGTGGCAAGCCACTGACCCAAATCAGCTGTTGAAACTGCTTTTCTCCCAGTGTTCACAGACAGAATTCTCAGGTTTATTTGTGGTTTGTTATTGAGTCGCTAAGTCGTGTCCGACTCTCTGCGACCCCATGGACTGCGGCACTCAGGCTCCCCTGTCCTTCACCATCTCCCGGAGTTTGCCCAGACTGAGTCAGTGATGCTATCTAGCCATCTCATCTTCTGCCATTCCCTTCTCATGAGAAAATAGACACAATAAACTCAGATTTTGAAGGTCACTCACTTGTGACTATGGGACAGACAGCAGGTTAAATGATATTTCTGGACAGTTAGCTACAACTCCACTCTTTTAACTGATTATAATATACCCGTGAGTCCTAGCCCACCAATTTGTATCCACATCTTAGATGAAAACTATTTGGCAAAAAGCCTTTTTACAATGAAATTTAACACAGAATCTCAAAGCATAAAAGAGACAAGAGCAATATGCAGCTATAATAAACTTATTTCATGAATGGACATTTTAATAATGATTACAAAATGAATGTGAAAAGAACAATGGTGTGCTTTGATAAATACTAAATAGTGAGGGTTTTTCTAAGATCAACGGCAGCATCCAAATGATCCTGTATTTTTTTTTTTTCCCCAATAAGAGAGTACAGCAGGATCTGGAACCACTGAAATTGAAAGTCAAAAAATGATCATATAGGGACTTCCCTGAAGATCCAGTGGTTAAGACTTTTTGTATTTCCGCCATAGGGAGCATGGGTTCAATCCCTGGTTGGTGAATGAAGATCCCACAAACCATGCGGCATGGTAAAAAAAAAGTCAAGTTGTTTAACTTGCCATTTTGCAATCTAAGAATCCTCTTCCATCAGAATAATGTCGATTTTCACTACGTGGAAAAGTACTTAAATAATTTAAATTTGTATTGAGTGGAAGGATACAGGCACCTTCTGAGGTATTCGAACTATTCTATATTTTGATTTACACAAAGATCCCGTGAGTGTGTTCATCACTAAGCTGTACATTTACATCTGTACCCTTAACAAAGTACATTTCACAGCTCAATAATAAAACAATGACCTAGAAACTTAAAAGTAATGGAAATGTTTTTTTAAATTAGTTAATAAAAATGACTAATGTAAGTGTACACTGCTTATCATTATTACTAGAGTTAAGAAATAAGAACCAAAATAATTTATAATATATTATCTTTGCCACACATGCTATGAAGAGTCACTTGAAACAAGTGACGGCTAAGCCATGGTGAGGTCACATGTTGAACACATGTGCCTGACTCTGCCTGACATTTAATTGAGTCTGGCACATGTGTGCTTTAGTAATGTACTCAGCTGTGCAATTTTATGTGAGTGGACATCTGTAGAGATGAATTTGAAAAGAATCTGTGCAAAGTGACAACCTTTATAACCAATGATATATAATAAAAAGAGTCATAACAAGAAGCAGCAACAACTAACATTTATTAAGGTTTTACTACATCACAAGCACTGTGCAAACTTCCTGCATTCACCACCTCAAGAACTGCATTTGCAGGAGTTTTAAATATAGGAACAGAGATGGCAGATCTCTTTTGCAATCAGCCCCTAAAATAAAATAATATTGTCATACAAATTAACGCAATTATAAGCTTCAAATTTGTAGAAAAGAAAGTTGGTTGGCAACTCTCTCTTACATGTGATTATGTTATAATTGCAATTTTAAAAATAACTGAATTTCGTTAAAATGAACCTAAGACATTTAAAATCTAGCATTCTATAGATACATCTTGAAAGGCATCAGCAAAGGAACTTTTCTGACACCAAATGCTGATCTTCTCATTCTAAGAGTTTATAGCTCACAAACTCCTTTCCTTATCCCACAGGAGCAATGAATAAGCTTGAAGACATGATGTGAATGTATTTCCTGGCTCATTCCTTTCCTAAACAACTATTGTCCTCATGATTAATATTTTTCATATGTAAAGCAGGTTCCTGATAGTTTCTATTGTTCTCGTATAAATCATCTATTATCATTACATCAAATCTTATTAAAGTTTCAGTTCTAAAACTCTAAATTCCAAACTCTTCATTAAATTTAATTGATTATTAATGAACAAATATATAAATGGGAATCAAACTGTGCTAAACCACGTGCTCTACAATTTAGGGTGAAGTTATGATTCCAGACACAGTTATCATGCATCATGGCAGTTGAGTAGAAACATAAACTTGGAACCACATAATTAAGTGGTTACCAGAGGTTATATTTACCAGGGAGGGCTCAAGTCTTTCAAGAATGTTAATAATCATTGACTCAGTACTTAAAGAGACCTGACTAGGAATTGAGAGAGAATTTAGTCCAAACCCCTTGTTCTCTGACTAGAAAAAAAAGAAAAGCCCACAGAAGTTAGGTTGGGTTAGGTTAGGTTCTGGATTCACTTTTTGACATTTGTGGAGCTGAACCAGCTTCTCAAACCACCTTTAAAGATGTGATTCTCTGCAACACACTGGAATAGCATCTTAAAAAACTGCAAGTACACAGTTATACACACACCTAGGAATACATTACAGTAAGGAAACTATGTCTATATGTAGAGTCCTCATTCTATATATATATCCCAGTTGAAACACCGGCCAACCCTGCTTGTTGTCTGATAATGTTCAATGTATTTAAACATAACTTCGAAAATACCTTCAAGTTCCCCTTTGTCCTGATGAAGCAATCCCAAAAGCTTTAACTCTCAAAAGCTGTCAGAGTATCATTCTGACCTTTGCACTATCTTCAATTCCCCATAGTTTTCTTTAAAGGATATTGTAAGCGGAGTGCAAGGATCATGAAGGAATCCTTAGATTAACCTGTCCCAGGCAGGCTTTCTTTTTAACCAGCTCACAAAATTAAGAAACCACTAGACCAGCAAGTTTATTAGATTGCTTACTTACTCTGTGCCCTTCACTGCATAATATGCATCTTTGGACTTTCTGCCTTCCACCCAGAGCCAAGTTATTATTATTCTGCTCTATTTCTTTAAATTAATTTCAAAATGAACAACCAGGTTTAGAAAAAAAAAAAATCAGATTTGGTAAAAAGGAAATACTACACGTTTTCCCTCCTAAGTGGGAATACGTGTGAAACAATCTTGAATTTTTCTTTTCCCCTGTAGTAAAGACGGGTTTGCCTGACTCATGCAGACCTTCCACAGTGACTGGTGATTGCTGGCATATATTTGAAAGCTTAAGAAATGTAAGCTTCCATGATAGATAACAGAAATTACTGCAATGCATGGGAAAACTTAAATTCACTAGAATTTTTCTTTGAATATAAATATCCTAGATATCATGGTGGACAGAAAATGAAGCCATTCTTGGCATGTTAGATATTTTCTACTTTTCTCCTCATGAAGCTGAGCATAGTCTTTTTACACATGGCAGGCATTTGCTAAGTACTGAATGAATGAAGTCTAAGAAGGAAACACTACTGTTTATAGTGTCATTATACAGAACAATAAACAACAATAAAGAATCACTCAAATGATCTGGTAGAAGTTATCTGGATGAATCAGTAATATTTATCTGCAATTTTGATTTTATGATTTTAGTTTGTGATATAAACAGTTAACTAAAGTTCCTGAGCACTATATAAGCACAGAATTCTGGAAAATTCTTAAGAGGCTCTATCTTTAACTGAATAAGAAATGGGAAGGTGAGAGCGTTATAAAATATTATGCAGTTTACTCTTGCCTGGAAAATCCCATGGACAGAGGAGTCTGGTAGGCTGCAGTCCGTGGGGTCACTAAGAGTCGGACACGACAGAGTGACTTCACTTTCACTTTTCACTTTCATGCACTGGAGAAGGAAATGGCAACCCACTCCAGTGTTCTTGCCTGGAGAATCCCAGGGACGGGGGAGCCTGGTGGGCTGCCGTCTATGGGGTCGCACAGAGTCGGACACGACTGAAGTGACTTAGCAGCAGCAGCAAATGAAAGAGCTATTACTAAAAGAAAAACTCATTTTCTCATTGGAATGAACCAAGACCCAACCTACATTTTGGGTTTAAAGCTTACAAATACGTATTCATGTTTAAAGTTAAGAGATCAAAGGAAGGAGAATTTCAAAGTTCATGTGGATAAGAAGACAAAGATGTACCTGGAATGAAAATGGAGTGGAGGAGACACAAGTGACTCTGGCATATACTGGGCCTTTAATAAGTACGTTTTTAATGGATAAAAATTCATAATTGCTACTTACATTGACTTATCCAGATAATTATCAGATAATCAAATTCATATATTCAGGGAAAAGAAAAAAACATGTAGTAACTAAAGTTGTTTTTTTTTTTCCCCCAAGCACAGTTATTTGAATAATGGTCTCAATCTTTCTTTTCAC
Source organism: Cervus canadensis (assembly GCF_019320065.1). NCBI lineage: Eukaryota > Metazoa > Chordata > Mammalia > Artiodactyla > Cervidae > Cervus > Cervus canadensis. Next base: position 38,367,961 of record NC_057394.1, on the reverse strand, counting down.
TCTGGGTCGATCTCTAGTTTACAGAAATGAACATCACTCCTCTGGCTGTCCTCTTATTCTCATCTCTCTCACAGTCACAAATCTACATTTGCTTCCTCGAAACTTAAGTCTCCTACCACTTCAGTGCTCATGATTCCTTCCTAATTAACCTGAAGTATCCAAGCTTATATGTTCTTTTCCCAACTCAACAAGATCTGTACTGTCTCTAGTTCATTTTTGCTAAACTGATTACAGCTCTCATTTTTCATTGTCCTAAAACCTCAGATGGACAGGATCTGGCTGAAAATCACTCCTCCCTACTTTCCTGATGCTTTTCTAAGTCCCTCTCACCCTTTGCTTAAGACTTTATAGGATATCCATTTATTATATTGTCCTTATGAGGCATAATTATAACTAGCTCAATTTGCCAACTTTAATTTCTTCATCTGTCTCCTCGCTGTCTTCCTCCAAAACCAGGTGCTTGGTATCTGGTTTTTACTATGAAGAACTGAAAATAGATCTGATTTTAAAGAATAAATAATCAGTAGAATGTCTTAAAAAAAAAAGACTATGACTAGTTAGTTGGAGATGTAGAGTGACTGGAACTCCTCCATACTGCTGGTGGGAATGTAAAAGGATACAAATATTTTGGACACTGGTTGTTTTAGTCCCTGGTGGTGCAGTAGATAGAGAATCTGCCTGCAATGCAGGAGACACTGGTTCAATCCCTGGGTCAGGAAGATCTCCTGGAAGAAGAAATGGCAATGCACTCCAGTATTCTTGACCGGACAATTCTGTGGACAGAGGAGCCTGGTTGGCTGCCGTCCATGGAGTCACAAAAGAGTCAGACACAACTGAGCTACTGAGCATGCAAATTGGTAGTTTCTTATAAAGATGAACATATACCTTCCTTTGACCCAGCAACTCCACTCCTAAGTAGCTACCTAAGAGAAATGAAAAGGTATGTCCAGAGAAGAGTTGCACAGAATGTTCAAAAGTCCCTAATATAATAAATACAAACTGGAAACAAGCCACATGTTCATCAATAAGTAAAACAATAAACAAATTATATTTGCATCCAGGCAACAGAATAGTACTTAGCAAAGTAACAACATGCAAGAAGCTCAAAAACATCATGCTGGGTGAGAGAAGAATGAAACCAAAGAATACATAGCATACAATTCCACAAATGACGCTCTAGAATTAACCCATGGTGACAGACATCAGAAAATGGTTGGCTGGGGGCTGGGAAGAGACACTGGATTTACTGCGGGGGGCAAAGGGTAAATTTTGGGGTGATGGAAGGGTTCTATTTCTTGGGTTTGGTTAGGGGTGTATGAGTACAGTTGGCCCCTAGCCATGCCCACCCCATCTGAGGGTTCTGCATTTATGGATTCAATCAACCATGGACTGAAAATACTAAAAAAATATACCCATAAAGTTCCAAAAAGCAAAACTTGAATTTGCCAGGAACTGGTAACTATTCACATAATATTCATATTGTATTTATTAACTATTTACATAACATTTACACTATATTGGTGCTATAAAGAATCTTGAGATGATCTAAAGTGAGTATAAGGGAAGATGCTGTATAGGTTATATGCAAATGCTAAGCCATTTTTAAAAGGGACTTGAGCATCCAGGGATTGTGGGGCTACATAGGTCCTAGAACCAATCTCCATGGACACCAAAGGACAACTGTATATGCAATTATTAAATCCTCTGAACTATACTTTTAAAATGTTTTATTGCATGCAAATAACACCTCAAAAAGAAAAAATAAATCTTAATAATCATTCTTATGCCAGTGACAGCCTTCTACATTTCCAGCCTTCTCTAATCAGTTTTAGTTCTAGATTTTAAAATTCCAACAGGATAGTTCCATTTGTAAATTTCACCAATTTCTCAAACTCCACCCACTCCACTTAATTACATTATTCAGTTCAAAGGTATGGCCAATTTTCCTGCCATTATCTTATTTTTTTAGAGTCTAGTTATCACTAAAACGATTACTTATTTCTTTAAGACATAAATTATAAATCCTTTCCCTTCAAGACAGAATGCAGCAAGGAGCACTTTTAACATGTACTGTAAAACTATATCTGATTGGACATTATGAGCATCACTCCTTATTCTATGATACCTGCTTAAACATACTTAACTTTTCTGAGTCGTATTGTTCTCAATAAAATGAGATAATTCATCCACTGCTATATTAAGGAACATGGTGAGGTACATGATAAAAATAAATTGAGACTCATAAAGCAGGACATTTTTAATATAACACTTAGGGATATTGTTACTGGTTCAAAAGCCACCGCTGGAGCCCTGGCCCAGGCCCAGAGGTGCTCGTGTGTGAACTACTTCAATAACTTCCGATACAGTCTTCCTGATTTTTTTGGGCATGTGACCAACTTGTTACTCATTTTCATGACTAATAATTCATTATGCAAGCCCTTTCAAAACACTAGGGTGATCTTGATGTTTTTTGAAACTTATTTTAACTGTCAATCTGGAAGCTTAGGTAAAAATGTAGGAGTAAAAAGTGAAGACTTGTAAGTATATTTTTAAAAACCAGGTTGATTTCAGTATGTAAAGAGATCACATGCTTTTAATTCAACAACTATTTTGTTTTCTTGATAATTAATAATTTTGCTGGATATTCTCACATCATAAAAGCTTTACGGATCTAGTGACTTGACTTACATAATAAGCCTCATAAAAAAAGCTACAGTGAAAATTAATATCTTAACCCCACAATTTAATCTACCCAATACAAGTTGACAAGAAGATACACTAATCTCTTGATTTTAAGAAGTCACTTATTTTTTCTAATAGATTTCCTTGATTGCACTTTACTATCACATAGCAGAAAAAGTTTCTCTAAATGTACAAAAAATTTAAAATGAGTTTTATATCTGCATTAGAAAAAGGAAACTACATGAATCAATATCTTGTTTTCTCTCACTTGTAATAATCAATCATTACATTTACAGAACAAAGTGGAGAATGGTTGCAGAAATGAAGACAAAAACAATTTTTGCTGAAAGGGCATGAAATTTTAGCTCAGAGATTTTATTTTCTACTATCTGTATAATAACTTTTGTATTTTGTCACTATAGAGTCTATTTAATTCCAGAAATCAGGGGAAAAGGCACATTAGCTGATGTTATTTTTTTTTTGTCATTTTGTACACCATAATAGGTTAATCAAAGTTAATTTGAGTTTAGAGACTGATAACATTTCACAGACTCTGCTTCTTCAGCTAGAATCAGCTTCTTGCTAAGTGCTACATTTTGCAATACAGCTCTGTTACACCTGTTTTGAACAAAATTAAGTACCTCTGAGAATATAAGGCCTGGAGATACATTCACACTATGGAATCCAGATATCAAGATTCAATAAATGTACCTGCTATTAATGATTCTAAAACATACATTATTAAGAAGATCTAGAAAGCAAATCTAGAAAGAAGATCCACCAAAGCCATCTAGAAATTTCATGAGAATATGACTAAAATTTGCTAAAACTTAAGATTTCAAAAATAATTTCTACTGTTTCTATAAACAACAGCAATTTTTTTCCCTGAAATACCAGGACACTAGTCATCACTCTCCTAAAACTTCACATGTCCATGGAAGGAATGGATTTCCTCAACACTGGTGTGGGGTTTAGTCATGTGACTTTTTTTTGGCCAATGGGATGCTGTCAGATGAGGGACATGAGCAAGGGCTTATATTTTGTTTGTACAGTAGGGCTTGCCCACATGTGCTCTAGTGTTGCTTTGAGATATATTTGCCCTGGGCTGTTTTGGGTTTAGAAAAATGAGTGAACAGTCCTGCTCCAACAACCATAAGACCTGCTCCAAATAACCAGTTGATACATGGGAGAGAAATAAATGTTTTATGATGGTATGCTACTGAGATTTGGAATGACTGCCTACACAACATTATATGACTGATTAGGAAAAAAAAAATGCCTTGATATTGAATTTGGGGTGGTGCCATATTTTTCTTAGGTATTAAACTGAAATTTGGTGGTAAACGTTAATGGTTAACTGTGTCAGTCCATGCTTTTCTTTTCCATAGCCATACTTCAAATAACTGGGAACACATAAACCAGTTTTGGTCAAGGAGATATAAGTCATATGGTGGGTCTCCTGGGAAAACTTTTTAAAAGTAACACAGTTGCCTGGTATGGTCTTCTGGTTAGTTTGTTCTTTCTGCTTTTACCCCTTCCCTTCTGTCTCTTGTAAGGGCAGGATACCTGGAGATGCAGCTGACTTCATATAACCATTGAAAAGTGAAAATTGAAAGGGTTAGCTGCTCAGTCATTGCTGAATCTTTACGACTCCATGAACTGGGGCCCACCAGACTCCTGTGTTCATGGAATTCTCCAGGCAAGAATACTGGAATGGGTAGCCATTCCTTTCTCCAGGGGATGTTCCTGACCCAGGGATTAGACCCAGGTCTCCTGCACTGCAGGTACTAGGAAGCCGCAAGTGAAGGACAACAAAACAGGAAGAGAGAAGAAACCACAAGACAAACCTTAGGATACTCCATGCAGCCTGCCCTGCTTATTACTCCAGACTCCTTGTTATACTAGAAAAATAATTCCATGTGTTTTTTTTTTCCATCAAAATTAAAAAGTTTCATTTTAGGAGGGAAATTTCTTAGGCTTAGTTAGTAGAGATGAAATATGTTATGTGAGTCCATTCAGAGGAGCTATTGGGGAAAACCGACAGAGTAACTCGCAGGAACTGGCCAGCATTACTGCATCAAATCCCCTGGGCTTTTCACTTTTTTTTTCATTTATTTATATTAATTGGAGGCTAATTACTTTACAATATTGTAGTGGTTTTTGCCATACACTGACATGAATCAGCCATGGATTTAGATGTGTTCCCCATCCTGAACCCCCCTCCCACCTCCCTCCCCATCCCATCCCTCTGGGCCATCCCAGTGCACCAGCCCCAAGCACTTGTCTCATGCATCCAACCTGGACTGGCGATCTGTTTCACAGTTGATAATATACATGTTTCAATGCTATTCTCTCAGATCATCCCACCCTCGCCTTCTCCCATAGTCAGTCCAAAAGTCTGTTCTATACATCTGTGTCTCGTTTTCTGTCTTGCATATAGGGTTATCATTACCATCTTTCTAAAGTCCATATATATATGTGTTAGTATACTGTATTGGTGTTTTTCTTTCTGGCTTACTTCACTCTGTATAATGGGCTCCAGTTTCATCCACCTCATTAGAACTGATTCAAATGTATTGTTTTTAATGGCTGAGTAATATTCCATTGTGTATATATACCACAGATTTCTTATCCATTCGTCTGCTAATAATTCCATGTTTAAGCTTTCTCGTAACATGAATTGTTACTTCCAACCAAAAGTAACATTAACCAATATTTGAAAGGAAATATGAATAGGTAGGTAAACATAATTTTATTCACAGTATCAAAAGAGATTCAAACTTGTTCCCAGAAATATTATTTGACTCAGTCTAATGCAAAAGTAGGAAGTCAAGAAACACCACAGGCAAATTTGGCCTTGGAGTATGGAATGAAGCAGGGCAAAGGCTAATGGAGTTTTGCCAAGAGAACACACTGGTCATAGCAAACACCCTCTTCCAACAACACAAGAGAAGACTCTACACATGGACATCACCAGATGGTCAACACCGAAATCAGATTGATTATATTCTTTGCGGCCAAAGATGGAGAAGCTCTATACAGTCAGAAAAAACAAGACCGGGAACTGACTGTGGCTCAGATCATGAACTCCTTATTGCCAAATTCAGACTTAAACTGAAGAAAGTAGGGAAAACCACTAGACCGTTCAGGTATGACCTAAATCAAATCCCTTATGACTATACAGTGGAAGTGAGAAATAGATTTAAGGGACTAGATCTGATAGACAGAGAGCCTGATGAACTATGGACGGAGGTTCGTGACATTGTACAGGAGACAGGGATCAAGACCATCCCCAAGGAAAAGAAATGCAAAAAGCAAAATGGTTGTCTGAGGAGGCCTTACAAATAGCTGTGAAAAGAAGAGAAGCTAAAAGCAAAGGAGAAAAGGAAAGATATTTCCATTTGAATGCACAGTTCCAAAGAATAGCCAGGAGAGATAAGAAAGCCTTTCTCAGCGATCAATGCAAAGAAATAGAGGAAAACAACAGATTGGGAAAGACTATAGATCTCTTCAAGAAAATTAGAAATACCAAGGGAACATTTCAGGCAAAGATGGGTTCGATAAAGGACCAAAATGATATGGACCTAACAGAAGCAGAAGATATTAAGAAGAAGTGGCAAGAATACACAGAAGAACTGTATAAAAAAGATCTTCACGACCCAGATAATCACAATGGTGTGATCACTGACCTAGAGCCAGACATCCTGGAATGTGAAGTCAAGTGGGCCTTAGAAGGCACCACTACGAACAAAGCTAGTGGAGGTGATGGAATTTCAGTTGAGCTATTTCAAATTCTGAAAGATGATGCTGTTAAAGTGCTGCACTCAATATGCCAGCAAAATTTGGAAAATTAAGCAGTGGCCACAGGACTGGAAAAGGTCAGTTTTCATTCCAATCCCTAAGAAAGGCAATCCCAAAGAATGCTCAAACTATCGCACAATTGCACTCATCTCACATGCTAGTAAAGTAATGCTCAAAATTCTCCAAGCCAGGCTTCAGTAATAAATGAACCGAGAACTTCCAGATGTTCAAGCTGGTTTTAGAAAAGGCAGAGGAACCAGAGATCAAATTGCCAATATCCGCTGGATCATCGAAAGAGCAAGAGAGTTCCAGAAAAACATCTATTTCTGCTTTATTGACTATGCCAAAGCCTTCGACTGTGTGGATCACAATAAACTGTGGAATATTCTGAAAGAGATGGGAATACCAGACCACCTGACCTGCCTCTTGAGAAACCTGTATGCTGGTCAGGAAGCAACAGTCAGAACTGGACATGGAACAACAGACTGGTTCCAAATAGGAAAAGGAGTGTGTCGAGGCTGTATATTGTCACCCTGCTTATTTAACTTATATGCAGAGTACATCATGAGAAATGCTGGGCTGGAGGAAGCACAAGCTGGAATCAAGATTGCCAGGAGAAATATCAATAACCTCAGATATGCAGATGACACCACCCTTACGGCAGAGAGTGAAGAGGAACTAAAGAGCCTCTTGATGAAAGTGAAAGAGGAGAGTGAAAAAGTTGGCTTAAAGCTCAACATTCAGAAAACTAAGATCATGGCATCTTGTCCCATCACCTCATGGGAAATAGATGGGGAGACAGTGGAAACAGTGTCAGACTTCAATTTTTTGGGCTCCAAAATCATTGCGGATGGTGACTGCAGCCATCAAATTAAAAGACGCTTTACTCCTTGGAAGGAAAGTTATGACCAACCTAGATAGCATATTAAAACGCAGAGACATTACTTTGCCAACAAAGGTCCATCTGGTCAAGGCCATGGTTTTTCCAGTGGTCATGTATGGATGTGAGAGTTGGACTGTGAAGAAAGCTGATGCAGAAGAATTGATTGTTTTTCACTGTGGTGTTGGAGAAGACTCTTGAGAATCCCTTGGACTGCAAGGAGATCCAACCAGTCCATCCTAAAGGAGATCAGTCCTGGGTGTTCACTGGAAGGACTGATGCTGAAACTGGAATTCCAGTACTTTGGTCACCTCATGAGAAGAGTTGACTCATTGGAAAACACCCTGATGCTGGGAGGGATTGGGGGCAGGAAGAGAAGGGGACGACAGAGGATGAGATGGCTGGATGGCATCACAGACTCAATGGGCATGAGTCTGAGTAAACTCCAGGAGTTGGTGATGGACAGGGAGGCCTGGCGTGCTGCAATTCATAGGGTCGCAAAGAGTCGGACATGACTGAGTGACTGAACTGAACTGAACATTAGAAATTAAGTTGTTAAAATGATCACTTTAGTCAGAATACATAATTAGCTTTAAATTAAGTCAAAACTTCAGGTTTTTTTTAATATATTAATTTGCTTTTCCACAAGTACAGGTAAAATAACACTAATAATAAATATGTCAGCAAATTGTGAAACTACACTTTGACAGAATTAATTTTATTTTAGATTGGAGTTCCTTCTCCCACGAAAACAATTTTTCAAAAGATTAATCAGAAAATGCCTCAAAATTTGCTGGCATTATTACTACACTAACTGCACATGGTTTGGGATTCAATTGTCATAAGCCATAATGCATAATGTACTAGATTACAATCTAGTGGCAACTCTTAAGTTTGTGACTGTGAAAGAAGACGGTACAATGTTGTGGTCAAATGTCATCCTGATAAGATTCTATCTGATCCAAGCTATCTTTTTCTATCTATGTCAGATTTTTCTCTATAGCAGCAGGTTCTCCATGAAAATGTACCCATTAATTTTCTACTTCCATTTGATGCATGTAAGTAAATGTATTCAATGAGATTCACGTGTGGGAAAGTGCTATAAAGTGAAGGAAAATTATGGTATGATGGCAATAACTCATGAAGAGTAATAAGAAGAGAGAGTATCTAGAGCATTTGACTGAAAATGGAAGAGATGATAGCCTGGTGAATTGAGTTAATTTCAAATATATTACAGTATGGTTTTCTATCATGTGTACTTTCTCTGACTATATTAATAAATGAAAGAGTGATGAATAGTTCTGGGAACTTCTAGAGAAACTTATTAATATTTCAACATAATCATTGAGTATCTATGTCAACACACATCAAAAATGCATGAGAAATGGCTACCTATACTTACTAGTTACACTCATTAGGAATATATGGATGAGAAATACAAATGGCATACACAAATTTGCAATCCAATTGTAGGTAGAACATATAGAAAATAAAAAGCTATACAAAGATCTCACACAGAGAAGTAGGTCAAACTATTAACAACAAATTAATACTTGCCATCAGTTTGGAGTATACTGCATGACCACATGAAATACTATTTTAAATTATGGGTCATTTCAGCAATTACCAGCTAAAATCAGTAGCCACTCTCAAATAAAAGTGGTTGACTCATTCTATCTATGGTATAACTTTGGAATCTCTAACTTTAAAAATAAATATAAAAACAAAAGGTTTGGCTTTAAAAAGCTTGATTTCTATATATTTTTAAATTGATTATCTAGAAGCAATAAATTCACGTTAGAATGAGGTATGAGAGCTTAAAAAACAAATCAACATTCAGTTAACAACAATTTCCAAGTGCTTATAAAAGCTAAACAAATAATCTGTTTATATCTGTAGTATATACCAAAAGATGATGTTCAGTTCAGTTGGGATGGGGGAAGGTTAAACTCATTGCTTAGCATTAGACATGGGGTATCAAATGCCTGCCACAGAGATGAGATATAAATCAGTCTCATAACAGCAACATCTGTGTAGAAGCTTCCATATATGATGTCTTTTATTTTCTTTGCTATTTTTCTTGTTGCTTTGCACATTTGTTTTTGTACTTTCTGGCATTTCTAGAACAAATTGCATTACTTGTATTCTCTTTCTCTCTCTCTCTTTTTTTTTTTTTTTTTGACCACATCACATGGCTTGTAGGATCTCAGTTCCTTGACCAGGGATTGAACATGGGACCCTTCCATGAAAAAAGCACAGAGTCCTAACCACTGGGCGGCCAGGGGATTCTGGTGCCTTGTACTTTATTTTACTTCTGAGTGATCAAAAAGATTCATACATAAAAAATCCTCAGGGTAAGTTCTCACTTGAACAACAGCTGCATCATTTCTAGGGAAAAAGTGCTAATGGTTCCTAGATGATATAGTAACAATTATTTTAAAAAAACTCTCTAGGATAATAAATATTTTTGACTCATCGGGGATACAAAATTAGATTGGAAGAACCCAGCCAAAAAGAAGTAACTTGAAAGTAATGAAGTGTTTTGAAAGAAAAATTGTTTTGCATATTTTGGTTTATGGACTTCTGTTTTGGTTAAATAACTGCAGATTCCTTTGGAAAAAAAAAAAAAGAAGAAGAACTTTAATCACAGCATAGAGGGAAAACTATGAGTAGATACTAGAGACTCAGTCCTGTCTCCCTCGCCCTAGGTAAGTGATGCCAGAACAGTCAGTATCTACAGAGCTCAGTTTCTTCTGCAAAACTAAGGAATTCTAATTCATGTTCTCTAGTTGGTCAGTGAGTCTGTTTACTCACTCCGGAATATTCCTGCCTTAGAATCTGTTCACTTGTTATTTGCCTGGAGGGCTGTTCCTTCAGATAACCTAGTGAACTGACCTCATATCTCTTTAGGGCTCTCCTAACATATAACCTTATCAGAGTTCTTCAAATGCCTTAAATGAAGTTATAAACGCTGTCTACCACCTCCACCCCACCCAGCACCCATACCTGCTTCCCTCACTTCCATAGCACTTCCCTTCTTCAGAGGTGTGTGTATGTTGTGTGCACATGCTCAGTCATATCCAACTCTTCATGATCCCATGGACAGTAACCTGCCACACTCCTCTGTCCACATGATTTCCAAGGCAAGATTTCTGGAGTGGGGTGCCATTTCCTTCTCTAAGGGATCTTTCCAACCCAGGGATTAAACCCACATCTCTTGCATTGGCAGGCGGATTCTTTACCACTGAGCCACCAGCGAAGCTCTCTTTGGAGGTTTTATTCACTTACTGTCTGTGTTCTCTCACACCCTCCACTAGAATATAAGCACCACAAAATCAGTGATTTGTCTATCTTTTTCAATGCTGTTCTAGTGTATGAAAGAGTCCCCGGCCAGGCTCTGTGCTACCAGCCCTGGAGATACAAGGAGGACATGTTATCCGTCCTCTGAACAGCTCCATATATGGGAGAGACTCATAAGAATAGACACAGGGGTGTCTACACACACACACATATGTACATACATGCAGATATATAAAGCACTTTATATGTATCTTTACGCCACAAGCTCCTGTGTCTAACTGTGGAAGCTGTGGGCGGCTAGGCAGCACCATTCGTAGAAATGGCACTCTTTGGGATGCAGAGTTTCAACCTGCACCACCATACTCAGCTTCCTCGAGACTGAAATGTGTAAGACTCAAAGCTGATGATGCCATTCCTAGTTAAAATCTATTGATGTCTCTCTACTGTCTACAGAATAAAGTCATCATTCCTGATCAGGTCCCTACACACCTCCCGAAGCAGCTTCCCCTCCCAGGTCTTCACCACACCAGCTCCACGCCCGTCATTGTGCAACCCGACCATGTGTCTCTCCCCTACTCTGGATAAGCTACGTGTCCTTTCCTTTCCTCTTTCATGCTTTCATCCCTTTGGGCTTTAATTTGCCTCATGTAGGTTTATTCTGAGCCCCTTGTGATAAGGTACTGAGACTCAGTCATCCCATATCTCCAGAAGGTAACTCAGAGTTGAATAAATGAATTAATTATTCACCAAATGAAGACATGACTTAATTCGCTAATTCACAAAACAGCTCAAATATCAAATTATTATAAAAACTGATCAAACTTTTTTTTAAGTGAAAGAGGGACCAACAGGATCTCATCAAAGCAGATAAAAGTGATGGTATAAGAGTACAGGCTTCATTTTGCTATTAAACACCCAGGGATTGAGTTACCCAGTGACCATTATCTTTTTTTTTTTAAATCTTGCAAGAATGTTGGGTTGATGAAGGCTAAGTACACACTTTAGACTTTATCTATATTCATTCACAAAGAAATCAGGAGCTTTTTTGACCTACCTTAGAAGAAGAGCAACATAAAAGTGTTTATTTCCTTTGCAAGACAGTGAATGCCTCTCAGATTTACCCATCAGCAGCAGTCTCATCAGCCATGATGTCTATCATTAGTCTGTTAGAGAGCTAGCTTTCACCTACAGAACTGAACCAAAGCTATTTTTCTGGTAAGACATGATGTGGGATTTTGAAGGTATTCCAAACACATTATGAGCTTCCCAGGTGGCACTAGTGGTGAAGAACCCTCCTGCCAATGCAGGAGATGAGGGTTCAATTCCTGGGCAGGCTATAGTCCATAGGGTTGCAAAGAGTCAGACACGACTGAAGCGACTCACCAGGCACGCGCATAAACACAACAGACTTATTAAATAAAAATATAGCTTTGTATATTGAGACAAGAATTTGGGAAATATTTAAAACAAAAGAACTGAAATTATTTGACATACTGAGCTCTGTGGCTAGTCTCTGGGCACCATCAGCTCAGCTGGGTTTGTTCTAATCAGCAGATAACAGAAAAGGCATGACCCGACGCCTTCAAAGTCTTCAGGTGAAGAAGCAAAATTAGATGACACAGTACCATCTCAGCCCTTGAACAAACTTCTCCTTTTATAGACTGACAGAAAGCAATTCTAAAAAGGATGTTCATTTGGGAAATGTCAGCACATGTGTTTATTTATACCGAGATAATCATTTCTTAAAGTAATAGCAACAGTGCTATATAAAGAATAATATATTTGTACTTTATTTCTTTACATATCAATATAATGTTATGTGTGATTCACAAAATGGAATACCTTTTTAAGAACCATTTCTGAGAAGGCATTTGATTGAATGATCTCCCCCTTAAGTGCGAGTTGCTCAGTCATGCCTGACTCTTTGTGAACCCCATGGACTGTAGCCCTCCAGATGCCTCTGTCCATGGCATTCTCCAGACAAGAATACTGGAGTTGGTAGCCATTTCCTTCTCCAGGGGATGCTCCTGATCCAGAGATTGAATCTGAGTCTCCTACACTGCAGGCAGATTCTTTGCTGTCTTAGCCACCAGGGAATCCCCCCTCCCCTTACGTCAGATTACATTTAAAGTAACAGTGAGTTTAAAAATGAAATAAAAATCAGAAATTATTTCATAAAAGTTGTATTCTTATTGGGATTCAAGGCTCAAAAAAACTGTGTGAATTTTAGATAGCTATGGTTTAGAGATTTTAAAGCCACAGCAAAGAAACAGGAGCTGTCTCCATAAAGGAATTTGGGGGGGGGGTTGGAATTTGGGTTTATAGTCAGATAAACTTTGATTTCAAAATGAGCTCTGCAAATTACCAGCTGTAGGACCTCTGGAGACAGACTAAAGCTCTCTGGGCTTCCTTTTCTTTATTTGTGCATAAAAAGGGGAGCATAGGGCAAATTAAATGAAAACTATATGAGTTTTCACAGAATCTGCCTGAAACTAGGCAGCCAGTGGCTTCCCAGGTGGCTTAGTGGTAAAGAATCTGCCTGCCAATGCAGCAGACGTAAGAGATGCGGGTTCCATCTCTGGGTAGGAAAGAGCCCCTGGAGAAGGAAATGGCAACCCACTCCAGTATTCTCACCTGGAAAATTCCATGGACAGAGGAGCCTGGGGGGCTACAGTCCATGGGGGCGCAAAGAATCGGACATGACTGAGCACACACACACTCATAGGCAGTCAGTAACAGCTTTTTCTTTCTCTTATCTCTAGGACTGTTCTCTATGATCATTTAAAAGACATTAACCCAGTTAGATACAAGGAAATTGAGAAATAAAGATCAAGAATTTTAAAATAAGGACAATGAGAAACACAATCCCCATCAAAAACCTACAAGATTTCTGACTGTTTTTGATCATCAGAGGCCAACTTTCTAAATTAAGAACCATGATGTTTGAACCAGTAACAGAATCTGAAGGAAGTAACAGGACAAACTTGCCGCCACATCTGTTCTTTCAAAGAGCATATAAGTGAAAATGTAACAAAGATATATGACTCTTCATTTCCAGAATTCACAAATTGTTTTGCTTCAAGAAGAAGGGCACTTGACACAAGCAATATAATAAAAAACAGGGGGAAGAAAGCAGTGTTTTAATTAGCTTAAATGTAATCGACAAGGAGCCATTTAAAAGAATATCCTTTTACCAGGTGCAGATTTTAGGGATGCTAACTAAAGCAAAAAACTACTACTGCTACTAATTTACGTTGCTTTTTTTTTTTTTTTTTCCCACCCTCTGAGAGTTATCATCAAGATCAGACAGGGTAGGGAATTCAGATACTGTGTGAGTTAAAAAATAATGTGCATTTACCAACTCTGCAAAAACTGACCCTGAAAAAAACAAGTCCATCTCTTTAACATCTTCATTTGCTTTCCTCACCCTCTGCTCTACCCTTTCCCACTTCACTCTTACCGAAAGTATCATGACTAGATCTTTTTCTTTCAGTTTAAGGTTTGTTCCTGGCTGAATAGAAATTCTCTGAGGAAGGCCCTCTTTCATATATTGGTATGCATTTACACTTTAGTTTGAAGGAAGTTGATTATTCTACTAGCATCACCAAATGAGGAGTATGAAGTTTTAGAACTAGAAAGAAGAAAAAGGGGTAGAGAAATTAGAGGCTCTGGATAAGAGAGCCAAATTTTACCTATTTAAAAAATAGTTTTGCTGAGGGTTAGAGTTAATTATAATAATTTGCTCTAATCATGTGCCTGTACTTCTCTTTTTCCAAACATTTATTTCATAATTATGTTTGTCAAGTAGCTAAGGGTAATGACCCTATTACAGCATCAGAGGGAGGAAAAAAAAAAAAAACTCAGACCAAAGCAAAACAGATGTTCTATGAATTGCTGGAAGCTGGCTTTGTCACAGTTACTGGATACCTGTCTCTGGCTTGGACAGTGCCTCCACAATTGAAATACAAGAAGGGCCTCTCTATGGCCAGCTCTTCCCGCTTATCTGAATTCACTGATGCTGAGCTGATAAATGAGAAGCAAATGAACCAATGAAAATAGCTGAAATGAACAGTTCAAGCATAGTTCAGGAGCCTCTCTATAAAAATCTATTTGATGCAAGTGGACTCAGGTTGATGCTCAAGCCACCAAGCAGAGTTCTTTTTTAAAGACAAGAATAGCTAAACATATTGGGGTGAGGAGAGATGAAGCTTTGGCTAACAACTCCTACATTTCAAATCAAAGGAAAAATATTCAACTGAAGACTTAGAGCATTCATTAAAAAAACCAGTAACATGTATGATACCAAATATGTTACAACAGCATTTAATAGCATATTAAGGTTTATGCTATGTAAATATAGTGTCAAAAAGTGAGCCACCAAATCAAAAATTCAAACTATGGTGATGACTACAGAGGCAAGGCTATGAACCTGAATGTGAAGGGAGACAATGAAGAGAGAAGGTTGGAGACAGTCATCTTGTGGGTTAGGATCTTGCTGAAGGACAAGACAAGTTTAATCCCTCTCTGCTTATCAGTCTTTCCTAATATCTTCCTACCTCATCTTCCCCCTTTCTTCCTTGACACCACACTGGTGGCCAATGAGTAAGAACTCTTCCTAAACCATGGCTTAATTAGAGAGACAAATGTGCTTTGGTTGCTCAGGGCTTTTAAAATGTGCTACCTCTAGTGCACATAAACCCTTGATTTTATCACCTCCCTACCTACAGACATCATTCTCACCTAACTCTATGGAAAGTTCTGAAAATGCCAGAAATAGATGCACAGATATCTTTTGAAATCCTCTTGTCTGGTACATGCCAAAACAAGGTTCTGTCCTCTTATGATGGGATACATTATTGTACTGAGCACAGTGTACTGGAATTTTGCTTGTTTGCTCATTGTCCAGCTTTTGTGTTAATAGATGGCATCATGATCCAAAGGCAAACACAAAAAGAGGAAAGAGAAATTAATAGTGAAATAGATATGCACAAAAAATGAAAGAGAAATTAAGAGAAGAACAGAAACACACGTCCACTGAAAGTTAACTCTGGGTAAACCTAAGGACAGTTTTTTTTTTTTTTTTAATTCTCTAACAAGGACTATATACTATATATAGTATACACTATATACTGAGCCTAAAATTTTCCTCAACATATTGTTAAAAGTTTTGAAATGTACCTACATTTAAGAGGTCTCTGTAGAACATTCTTTTCACTTCACCTCACAGTATATTATCACTTTTTAGTTGTTACACACACATATTCCTTCTTGAATGATGCTTAATTAACTATTGATGGGTTCTGGCATTCTAGGGCTTCCCAAGTGACAGCTCAGTATTCTTTACTAATCGTTTAATGAAAACACTTACATGAATAATGAATCTGGCATTTCCCTAGATACACATGCAACTTTTGTAATAGTAATAAAGGCAGGCATATGCACAGTAGGAACAAACTATCGTGGCTTCCAAACGTTTTCA
Source organism: Cervus canadensis (assembly GCF_019320065.1). NCBI lineage: Eukaryota > Metazoa > Chordata > Mammalia > Artiodactyla > Cervidae > Cervus > Cervus canadensis. The sequence goes on along the minus strand of NC_057394.1, from coordinate 38,351,819 downwards.
CAAAGCAGATCAGAGAAGTTACGTTGAAAATGAAGCTTCAATTCCGGAGGCTGCTGTTAAAAGTTTCATATTAAAATATACTATTATATTATCAGAACATAATACTAGAAGCATAAAAAGTGATTATATTTGAGAAGCTAGTACCCATTATTTGCTCTATCAGCTCCAAATGGAATAAGCATAACTTAGATTTTAGTAATCACACTGCCAAACCCTAACATCTGAAATAAAAGAAACACACATATCCATAACATACGTACACACAAATTATGTATATATTATATGGCACAGAAAAACAAGTGTGATTAAAATGTCTGTGAAATTTATGATTCATCTCAGAATTGAACCTTTACAACAGTCTAATCTTACAGGTGAGAAAATGGAATCCCTGACCTTAAGATTTCACTCCCACAAAACCACAACTGCTATGCTGATCACCACACAGAGAAACTAAGTTACTACAACCAGTCATTTGAACAATGGGAGAAGAAAGTGTTTTTATACATGTTCAAGTGGAAGAATATGATTGTTAACAGACATTACAGGGCACTCATAGAAAAAGACCTGTTCTGTGAGTCAGAAGTTCTAAATTTTGTCTCATCACCACTTATAATGTGACCTTGGACAAGTCACTGAGCTTCTCTGATCCTCAGTGTCTTCAATAGTGATATCAGCACAATGACATTTGCAATATTTATATTTCCTAGTTGTCACGTACTTATACTACACACTATTACTATTATTGTAACAACTATCTATCATTAGTAATACCACTAATTTTACCCTTCCTTGAGGCTCTCATCTGTCAAAATTTTTCAATTCAATTTTCATGCCATGTAACCATATCACACCCTCACAGTTGTCCTGTAGGGTAAGCAGTCTTTCTTATTACAGATGAAGAAACATCTCAGAGTGGCTAACTTGCCAGACATCACATGGCTACTAAGAGCTTGAATGTAAATTTGAATCCAAATCTAACTGCAAATTTCATTAGATTCGCAATATATTGTTTCTTCAAATATATCATATATGTTCGTGTGTATACACATATAATGTAAATATATAATACCCAGTGCCTATATAACATGGGGGTATATTATTCATTTTATACACACACACAAATACCCACATATAGGCTCTAAACTCTAAAATGTTTCACTAATTTTTTTTTTTTAATTTCAAGACCTAATTCATGAAATAGAGTAGCTATTTAGTCAATACTTGGGAAAAAAGAATTAATACATGGGAGGTAACCAAGATTATTTTAAGTAAAGTGTTAATGAACTTTTGTGTCAGCATATTGTAATAGTGGCTTAATTTAAATCCTCCTTTAAGATTATGTTATTAAAAATTATACTAGAGACAAAATATACATGGACTAGTCATGGGTGCAATTCTAGACACAGAATTGAGAATGACGAAAAAGCAGCTATATTCAATAAATGAGGGCTAAAATCTAACCCTGTGTTGCAGTTAAAGGAGCAAGAAAGAGCCCTTCAAAAGTAACATATGATTTGAGTTTTTCAAAGAGGTAACATATTATCTTCAAATTTTTAAATTTCAAAAAATCTATCCTATATTTTATCCTATCAACACAAGATAATAATGCTTGTCGGGTTTTATTTCTCTTGACTGTTCTATATGAAAATGATAAAGATGATAATTAGATAGTGACATTCAAAAAGAATGTAATATATTGCATATTTCTTTTCAGAGTTGGGAAGGTATGGGAAGTATTAAAAAAGAAGTCTCATTTCTATTCAAACGCAAATATTTAACTACGTAAAACACTCCATGATTCCCCTGATCTCCTCCCAAAGAACTCAGGCTGAATGGAAAGATGCTGACACATGTACCCAGTCAGAGCTAGAATGACAGGTCTGGGGAAGGAGATGCTGCTGTTTCCATTATCCATTGAACACCTTGGCAATTCTTATTTCATCCTGAGAATGTGATACTTACTCTTGTACTGCTCTGGCTATGGAAAGGGCCGTGGATCCAGTTTCATTAACGCTATCTAAGGTCACATTTGGCAGGTCATCATCATCACTGTCACTTTTACTTTGTCTGGGAGATAGGCCTCGGGGGTCCATTTGTGCTGGGAAAAAAAGGCATATATAATGAATTAAAATTAGTGTGCAGAAAGTTAACCTTGTCCTGGACCAACATCAAGCACGGAATGTCTCTTCTGTGTATATCACTCACATGGCATCCTCTAGAAATCCCAGGAATTAGTGAAAGCGACGTATTTTATGGACTGAGCACTCACTGACTCTTTTCCCTTGTTCATCTGATTTATAAAACCGCCATCAGCTCTCGGGAGTTTCAGGGGATGATTACAGAATAGAACGTATAAAATCCATGATATTACCAACTTCTGAGTGGTCAGAAGATGATTAGGTAGCTCGTGAGTTATTGTTCTACCTTCTGGCTTCTTCTTGCTTCTGCTGCCAGAGTTCTGGCCCTTTTGTTGCATACTAACACTGCCTGGAAGGTGGAGAGCAAGAGGGAGAGGATTTGTTTGCTTATAGCTCTCATCAGAAGCTTAGAGAAGAACAAGGTTTATAAGAATAATATCAAGGTGTAGGTATTTTTCATAGCACAGTGAATCCTTGTCTCATAGTTCACTGTTGCTCTAAGTGGAGATCTGAGAGCAGGAAAATAACAGAAATAGCAGCCTGTCATTTTAACTGTATTTACATGTGTTAGACAGTGCCCTTCATCATTATCCTGATCTCCTTTTCCAAAACAGCATTTTCCAGGTAAGAGTCTCCTTCACTGCATGCTTGCTGAGGCAAGAAATAGCCCAATGTTCTGACCCTTGTTGATAGGGACCACCAGATCCTGTCAAATGAGAGGGTTACCATCAACATTTAATATATTAATGTATATTTTTCAAAACTGGTTTCACTTCCACCTCCTTCTCTCTATGAACAGCTTTAGCAGCCACCAACTAGGAATTCCATCAGCCCTCACTTCAAGCACCAAAGAAGCGCACCTTTTAAATGGAAATCACTGTGCTAGCTACATGACTGCATTTTTGCTAAAATATGTGGTTTCAACTCTCAGCCAGCTCCAACCAGATTCCTGCTCTTCAAACATGCCTACATAAAACTGCTAAAACCACTACTAGTTGCAAGGCAAAATGAACTTAAAATCATGGTTACAATGACATTTGGGTATATTTAGTTTCATTTTTTTCCTCTTGTTTGGTTTTTTTTTTTTGTTATTGTGCATCATACATCAGGTAGAGTCACAGGGAAATGGTGATTTTTCCCATTTTCTTAACCCACACAAGATAATTTCTTATGATTTTACCTAATTCTGACTATATGAATAGAAAAACTGTATCTTGAGAGTTCTGACAGATTTCTAACTAAAGTTGGTTAGGAAGGTGCTAGTATCTGTTGAAATCTAAGGTGTAAGTATACTTGACATACATTCTGCAAGTATAAACATACCAAAATGTACTTTGAATAACGGAATAGTTTAGTAAATTTTGGCTAAATTAAAGAGAAAATAATAAAACTAATCTAAAGTAGTGGTCCTTTGCTGAGGACTTATCTGCCTCCCAAGTGACATCTGACAATGTCTAGAGACACAGTGATTCATCACAACTTGAAGGAAGGGAGATGCTACTGGTACCCAGTAGGCAGATGCAAAGGGTACTGTTAGATGCAGGACAGTCATGGCCCCAGGACAAAGAGCCAGTCTAAAATATCAATAGTACCAGGCTGAGAAACTTTGATCTAGATATTTAAGAGTTTGGACAGAAAGGTATCACATCTTATAACTTTCAAATGCATAACTATGTCCTAGTTTCAAAGTCTCTAGCAAAGCAATCAAATCATACATTGGATTATCCATCTTTTCTGGGTCTATCCTCAAATAAAACAATTTACTATCATGTGACTCATCACTGGTCACTTCCACCAATACAGCCCTCACTTTCTCGAACACCAGGAATTATGCAATGATGCACATTAAATTCTTGAGTGCTGTCTTCACACCACATGGTGAGACAAAGACTGTTTCTTTTCCATCTGATCTCTAGAGAAGAGTCCCTAGCAGAGGGGGTTGGAGAAACTCTTTGTAGAGGAAAGTAACCAATTTCACAACCACATAATAACATACAGCTACTTAGGCATTCGGTCATTCCAAAGGCACTGAAGGCATTAGATCATTTAAGATGTATTTTGGCTCTAGGCAATAGGAACTGGCTCAGGCTGCTTCATATTAAATGAATGCGCATGCATGCTAAGTCCCTTCAGCCGTGTCCAATTCTTTGAGAATCTATGGACTGTAGCCCACCGGGCTCCTCTTGTCTATGGGGCTTTTCCCAGGCAAGAATACTCGAGTGAGTTGCCATGCCCTCCTCCAGGGGAATCTTTCTGACCCAGGGATTGAACCTCCGTCTCTTAGGTCTCCCACACTGGCAGGTGGATTCTTTACCACCGTGCCACCTGGGAAGCCCCTGGAATGATCCTCAGCAGCTCACAGAAAGGAAGGTACAGATGAACAACCAGAATTCATGTAGCCCAAGACACAGGGATGATGCAGACAGATCAACCAGAAATTCACAGATAAGTCTCCTGTTGTGCAATCCCACTACAAAATGATTCCTTTAACACTCGTTCATAACTGCTAAACTGAGTCAAGAAATTTAGTATCAGACTCATTGTGTGGTCTTACATATACCTGTAAACATCAACAATTTAACATTTAAAGTTCTTGAAACACCATGCACTAAGGACTCCTTTGCCAAGAGATCAAATGAACAAATAGCCAAAGAAAAGAGGATATTTTTGGTGGTCCCATTTTCATCAAGACAAACAGAGATCACTTGGGAAGTCGTATCACTCAAGGAAGAGACAGGCACTTAAACAGCAACCAATTTGGCTGGGAAAGTTAGTCTCACTGCGTGACAGATTCCAAATAACTGGTGTGAGAGTTGATCATCTAAATTATGCTATGTTTATATCTTAATGAAAGCTTAAAATATGTTAAATATAATGCCTTTTCTGATGTACTTTTCAGGAACATTATAATTGAGGATCTCTTTCCAATATTTTCAATAAATATTATGAAATACATCTGCTGCCATCATGCTGGGAAACTCTTCTTACCCATACCTTCAGCCAAGTTGAGGAAGTAATTAGAAAAGCTTCTTAAAATCTGCATTGCTGATTAGGTCAGATGATTAGCTAATCTACATAGTTGCATAATTCCACTCTATTTTTATTAAATGTGGGGTAGGGGTATATCTACCCTCCCTAACCTCCAATAGTCTTTGAGTTTCTCAGCTCATTTAGGGAACACTAATTCTTTGAGGTGCCCACAGACAGAAAATGGAAAAGTTACCAGGGCATTAGAACCAAAAACAGCTCTCTCTCTGAGTAAGAGAGTACCAAGTGAAACCATTGAAAAGAATGCTATAAGCATCTGAAAAGAATCTACATTTCAGATTTTGTTCCTCTTAAATGAAAAGGGATCAGACAGCAGTAGATGGTCTAACTCATTGCTGGACGAAGTGTCATCCCTGAGAGAGAGGTACTGGGAACATGGTGTGAAATTCACTCCATGTCATGAAATCCCGAGCGGATAACTGCAGAAATCCAACACCTGAACTTGAACCTATTTACTCTTTCAACCTATTTAGTCTTTCAAACACCCACCTATAATCACTGTCACCATGAAGATCACTCCAATTAATCTTGTCTCCTTGAGTTCATGCCCTTGTGTGATTGCTTCCCCCAGCAACTATGGACTTGGCTAGATGACCTGAAGTCATTCTAGATTGAGTGGACACATTCCAGCCACTAGATGACTGCATTCACAGGAGTGACTAGCATGAAAACTGCCCAGCTAAACCCATTTCAAATGTTTGCCTTACAGAACTGTGAGTAAATAAAAAGAGTGCTATCCAGTCTTGGCCTGGAGAATTTCATGGACTGTATAGTCCATGGGGTTGCAAAGAGTCAGACACAACTGAGCGACTTGCACTTTCACGTCCCAGTCTAGTAAACTGGCGGTTGGTTTGTCACAGCACGCCAGGCTTCCCTGTCCTTCACCATCTCCCGGAGTTTGCTCAAACTCACGTCCATCAAGTCAATGATACCATCCAACTATCTCATCCTCTGTCACCCACTTCTCTTCCTGCCTTCAATCTTTCCCAGCATCAGTCTTTCCCAATGAGTCTTCACATCAGGTCTTCACATCAGATGGCCAAAGTATTGGAGCTTCAGCTTCAGCATCAGTCCTTCCAATGAATATTCAGGGTTGATTTCCTTTAGATTGACTGGTTTGATGTCCCTGCAGTCCAAGGGACTCTCAAGAGTCTTCTCCAGCACCACAGTTGTAAAGTACCAACTCTCTGGCTCTCAGCCTTCTTTATGGTCCAACTCTCACATCCATATATGACTACTGGAAAAACCATAGTTTTTACTAAATGGACCTTTGGATATGGCTGCCTATAGTCAATTAAAACTTAGGACTTTATTACACATGGGGCTATGGAACACACTCTTCATAATACATTTTTACAACTGATATGCTGACGTCATTTGGCTTCAGTTGCTCAAATACAGGCTTGACTTTTCTAGCATATCAAGATAGATGATGAGAGAAAAATTCATAAGTAAATAAAGCTTGACTCAGAGGACAGTGAACTCCAGGATCAGAACTGGCTCTTCTGGCTCTCCCTCTACTTACTGATGCTTCCACAATGCTCTGTTGTCTTACTTTTTAAATTTTTGTTACGGCTAATGGGGGCAGGAGGAGAAGGGGGCGACAGAGGATGAGATGGCTGGAGGCATCACCGACTCGATGGGCATGAGTTTGAGTAAACTCCAGGAGTTGGTGATGGACAGGGAGGCCTGGCGTGCTGCAATTCATGGGGTCGCAAAGAGTCAGACACAACTGAGCGGCTGAACTGAACTGAACTGAACGAGACTACTTCTCTACATGGTAGCAAGTGTCATTGTCTATGTAACCCCAATGAAGATTTAAAAATCCAATCAATTACGAAATCCTGGGATGTGGGTACTGTGTTAATATATATCCAGTTTATTCATTTTCCCCAAATTCCTATCTGCACATTTGACAGTGTAATGGCTTCTTCCCCCATTATATTAAATACTAACTTTATAATGTTATTATAATTCCCTAGTGCAAGGTCTTATTCTAAATGATAGTACCATTGGAAATCTCTGCAGCTTTCAAGACTGTTGGTTGTATCTTTTCATTTTCATGCCCAGCCTCTTAAATAATATTGACTGAGGGATTTGGGGGGAAACTAGCCTGTGGCTGGTGATTTTTCTTTCGGCCAACCAAAAATTAATTCTCTTATTTCACTAACACTTTGAGGCTTATTACATTCAATGGTTACACCTGTAAAGTCTTCTAATTTTCTTGACATGTTATCTTCAGTCCCCTCTTCTGCAGAAGTGAAAGCAGCATTCTCCAGCACCGCACCATGAGTTTCATTTCACTTTCTGTATCAGAATCAATCACTAAGGTTTTTTGTCTCTTTGCTGGTCTAATATTCACACTGTCTGAATCAGAACTACGTTATGAAGAACTATCATCTTCTGAGACACTAGCACATATGTCGCTTGGACAGTAACAGAAAGTAATCTGCATAAAATTCACCAAAAAAATTCTTCTTCATTCAAAATTTTGTGATGCATCATTTTTGAAAATTTGACATTTATAATATATACAAGGTTGGAACAAGAACATAACGGAGCAAAATGTGAATGATAATGACAACCGTAAGTTGTATAATGAACCCTTGATCAATTTTAAGCTCTAGTGATATGCCCTACCAGAAGCTTTAACAACTCTGCACAGTGATTGTTAACTGTATCACTCTTTAAAATATATTAATATGTCCCTGGTCAATAATGTGCTAAATCTCTCTCCCTCCCTTGACTTCAGGGGTAGGCACACTAAGGCTTGTGGGTCTTGCCACCTGATTTTATAGATAAAGTTTTATTCCACCATGCTCATGATTTTATCTATGGCTGTTTTAGGGCTACAATGACAGACTTGAGTAGTTGTCACGGAAACCATATGGCTTGCCATAAAATACCATCTGGCCTTTTGGAGAAAGCATTTGCTGACTCTGCTGTAGACTGTTTAATTCCTTTGAGTCTCTCTCCCTCTTACTTTCTTCAACTCTTCTCTCTGCGTATACCGAAATTTTAGGTACCCCTTCAAATCTCATTACCCACCCTCTTATGTCTGTCTCTCTTTATTCTCAGTAATTCCACAATTTCTACAATTTCAGTTACTGTCTCAGTGGAGATGGACACTAAACTCATGTTCCCAGCTCTAACCTCTGCCCTCAATCCCATTTTATTCATATTTCCAGCATTCTACTCCATCTGAACGTCCAAAAGTAATTTGAAAGTCCAGTCCTATTCTTCTTTCAAGCCTCGGTGGAGACCCATCATTCTCCTGGTCACCCAGGTTGAGAGCTCTCATTTCATGGGTGTGCCTTTCATTCAACCAGATACTAACTGCTATTGCATGCACCCCACAGTTCTTTGGAGGTCCCTTCCTTTCTTTTCATAATAAACTCAATAAGCTTCCTCAAAGTACTGCTACATATTACATTTGTCTTCTGTGGTGTCTTCTGTGGTATTTCTCTGGTAATTAAGTGAATGAAGGATGTCTAGAGAAATAGATTCCTCAATCAGTCCTTATTTGAAAGCACTGAATTTTTCCCACCACCTGAACAAAAAAGGTTCAGCAGCCCCCACTAATCATCCTACAATTTCATTTTTCATTTGGCACTCTTATGTGTCCTATCTCTGAAGTCCCTTAATCCAGTTATTAATACATATGGTTATTCCCGTCTCCCGTCTATGTACAATTCAGTCAAAAATATTCTACACCCTTCCTAAAGAATAATACTTTCTTTTACAAACCTTCGGTTCATTTTCTAACAAAATGTAAACGTTCCTTTAAAAAAATGCTCATATTTTTGTACTTATGTATTTTCATGGCATTCTTGCACTTTCCATTTTGAATTATACTTAAGCCTATATTTTCCAGTAGTCATGTATGGATGTCAGAGTTGGACTATAAAGAAAGCTGAGCACCAAAGAACTGATGCTTTTGAACTGTGGTGTTGGAGAAGACTCTTGAGAATCCCTTGGACTGCAAGGAGATCAAACCAGTCAACCCTAAAGGAAATCAGTCCTGAATATTCCTTGGAAGGACTGATGCTGAAGCTGAAACTCCAATACTTAGGCTACCTGATGCAAATAACTGACTCACTGGAAAAGACCCTGACACTGGCAAAGATTGCAGGCAGGAGGAAAAGGAGACGACAGAGGATGAGATGGTTGGATGGCATCACTGACTCAATGGACATGAGTTTGAGCAAGCTCCGGGAGTTGGCGATGGACAGGGAAGCCTGAAGTGCTGCAGTCCATGGGGTCACAAAGAGTCGGACATAACTGAATGACTGAACTGAACGGATCCTTATTTTACACACCTTTTTATTCGGTCTACTCCTTGAGAAATCATATTGATTATATTCCCTTGTACACAGTAAAAAGTAATATTTACTGATGAAGATGATGGTAATAAGTGCAGATCTCTGCTTGAACTGATCACAGTGGTTCCCAGCTTGCAATTTAATGATAAAAGTGTCTATGTCACGTTTTATTTTAAAAATTACATTCTGAGTTATATTCTAATATTAACATTCATGGGGCAAAAGTCACAATCATTAAATTTCTGTTATTCTATAAAATATCAGTTAATTATATATATTTTAGGGTTTGTATAAGGCCATAGAATAAACATGGAAGGAAAATGTTCTTAATTTTTTGGTTACTTTTTAAGCTAAATTACATTTAATAGGATTTTCTTTTCTTTCAGTAAAATATTTTAAATACAACAACATACATGTCACTTCTACAATATGAGTTTCTGCTTAGAAACTGAAGAGGAGGAATTCACTCATTTAAAATACCATTTAAAATTAATGTTTGTTGAGATTATCACAATATTAACTAGGGTTTCACCTGTCTAAAGAATCATGACTAAAACTACTTTCCTTATTAATAAAAAGAACAAGAATAGAGATTTACAATTGTCTTGTGTTCACAGGACCTATGCCTCAGAGCACACAAGGCTTTTGTGATTAAAAGAATTCATAAAATTTTCTATTAATAAGTGGAATTTTACACTGTGCCTCCACTAACGTTATGTAACTCTCCAGAGTTGGCCAAGACTTCTGAACTCCAAGAGTCTTCTGAGATTTCACAGACCACTGTTTCCCTCTCCATTTCCATTTTGTCAATTCATTACAACTGCTCAAAACCCAAGCTAACCAGCTCCAACTGATTTATTCAAAATTGAATCTCCTTTAAGAAGAGATGATTTAAAACACTTAAAAGTAAAGTGAATTGGTGGTGGGCCCATATGGTGAATAATGAGATCGTCAAACTCCTTTTCCTTTGGAAGGCACAAAGAAGATGACTTTAGACATTAATCCATGGCATTTTAATCCACTTTTCTTATTACACTTACTTGGTCTTTCTGCTCTGTGTTTTCTGGTTTGCCAACTGGGTAGAATTGAATCTTGCAAGAAACAGATAAGAGACCTGCTATAATGATTTTAAGTACCACTGAATCATGATCCTCAACTTAATATCAAGTGTTCAGATCTAATAAACACTTCAGAAATGGAAGAAAATCTACTTTGAACTTAGTTTTTGTATCAACGAAGCTCTGCATAGTTAGTTGATATGGAAATGACTTCCATTTACAAGAAAGGGGTTATTTTTTGCTAGTTTCAAAGTAAAAAGATTAAAGAAGCTGGCACATGGGACTTCCCTGGCGGTCCAGTGGTTAAGGCTGTGTGTTTCCACTGCAGGGGGCACATTTTCGATACCTGGTCAGAGAACTAAGATACCACACGCTGTGTGGCATGGCCCAAAAGTACAAACAACAACAACAAAAAAACCCTAAAAAAACTTGGCACGTGAGAGTATCACAGCATGTTTATAATCAAAGCTGCTGTCGACCTCAGGTATGCGCGTGTCCTCATGGACTCTTTAGGTATGAAACACGCACGAATGTTTGATATTATTTTCTTTGAATATAACAATAAGGAAAAACAGATTTTTAATTGGTAGAAACTTGTGACACTGATGTTTGGATGACTTCTAAAACTTACAGTGCTCTAACACAGGGGTCCCCCACTTCCTGGCCATGAAGTGGTATCAGGCCACACAGCAGGAGGTGAGTGGTGGGCAAGACAGCAAAGCTTCATCTGTATTTACAGCTGCTCCCCATCACTTGCATTATGCCTGAGCTCTGCCTCCTGCCAAATGAATGGTAGTACAATAAATGTAATGCCCTGAATTACCCTGAAAACATTCCTTCTCTGTCCCCCGTCCATGGAAAAGCTGTCTTCCACGAAACTGGACCCTGGTGCCAAAAAGACCGTTGGGACCGCGGCTCTAAGAGTATGCATTCTGTACATCATCTACCCTGACTTCCTTAACCAAAGCTGCCACACCACCTCCTCAGCACTAAGCGTCAGCTGGCCCTGAGGCCAAGCAGAGATCAGAGAGGCGCGGATGGCTCATTTTAATCCATGCAAGTTCATCTGCTAAAAATAGAGCTCTTCCTCCATGTCTGCCCCATTCACACTGTCAATTAAATAAGATGTCAAGGATCAAAGTGACTCTTCAGTATCATTAGTCATTTTTCTCCTTCAGCCACTCCAAATCCTGAAAACCAATCCCTCCCACGGCCTCTCACATCCAACCACTGTGGACATAAACATAAAATATGAACAGACATCACACTTAGGACCCAACAGTTGCCCTCTCATACTCTTGATTCAAAATTGAGTTACATTATTTACAGCTTTTCCCTGATGCTATTTTTATTTAAGAAATTCCACACACACACAGACTGATCACTGATTATCCCAAAAGATGAAAAAACTTAATATTCACAGTACTTCTTTCAGATCATTAAAGAAAGTAAAATATCACAGAGGGAGTTGACTCTGCATTTTCCCCCTATTTTGTTTCCCTCTTCTATATTGTCCTAGTGTACATAAGTTTTAACGTTTTTACTTGGTATGTATCAGTGAGTGACCACCAATGAGGGTTTGCTCTTTAGAAAGTACATATATAAAATTCTACAGTTTATTTTCACTCAACATTACATGTGATATTTATTTATATTCTTAATTTTTCTAAAGTCACTCTAGGTATCTCTTCTCCCAAATACAAGGACGCAGCATGCTACAACTACCCCAGGGGTCATTCCCACCTTCCCCAGGTTCTTTTTCACTACAGGACATCTTTCTTCCTTTGGTGTTAGTTCTAGAAGGTGTTGTAGGTCTTCATGTGCTGGGTATGCTCAGTCCCTTCAGCCGTATCTGACTCTTTGTGACCCTACGGACTGTAGCCAACTAGGCTCCTACATCCATGCAATTTCCCAGGCAAGAATCCTGGAGTCTGTTGCCATTTCCCTCTCAAGGGAATTTTCACAACCCAAGAATTCAGCCCAAGTCTTCTGCATCTCCGGCATTGCCCGTGGATTCTTTACCACCGAGTCACTGGGCAAGCCAAGTTCTTTTTCACTGTAGCCCAGTATTCTGCTTCATGTGTTACTGTCAAGAGTTAAAGCTTATCTCTTCATGCAGATAGTTATATTTTTTAAAATCATTTCTAAGCTCAGCTTCCATTTCAGGTTCTTTTCTTTCAAAGAACTATCTTATAGTTCTTTCAGCAAATTTGTGTGGGTGGTAAACTTAGTCAATATATGTATGATTTTTTATTTTTATTTTTTTTTAATCTTACTGTCAGTTGAACTGACTTTTGTTGGGAACAGAATTCTAGGATCCCTCACTGTCCTTTGAAGAGACTACGGCATGTCTTTCTGGTATTTGTTGCTGTTGACAGCCTCTGTCATTCTTTAATTCCTTTGTAGAAAAGCTTTCGAGATTTTCTTTATGACTCATGCTTGACAATTTCACCACTGTGTCCAGAGGTGGACTTATTTTTACTGACTTGCCTATAACCTAAGAGTCATGTTATCCTTTAACTCTCCAAAATTCTCAAGCCATTCCTCTGAATATCGCTTCTCTGAATATATTCTATTTAGACCTATTTTATAAAAGTTCTTTTAGATAGATGTTGGAACACTTCAGTTTATGCCCTTAACTTTTCCTTCATGTTTTGGGTCCCCCCCCCAAAAAAATTTTTTTTTTTTTTAACATTGCCTTGTTTTCAGGGTAAAATTCTCAGTAAGATCTCTCAGTTCATATATTCTTCCACTAAAGAACTTTCTCAATATAGTCAAAATAAGAATCTGGGAATTATCCTAGATATATTTTTTTCTTCTTCCTTGACAACCATCAGGGCAATGAGTTCTGTCCATCAGACACCCATTCACATTGGCTTCCTAAAATAGCTTCCTAACTTTTTTCCTTTCTTTTATTCAGTCCTTCATCCACAGACTTAAATATTACCATGTTACTCCCATCTACTTACACACTTGTCTCCCTAGAGTGTTCGGTAAATACAGACTTCTCAGTTTGGCTTACAAGGCCTGGGATAAGCAGATCCATAGATAACCCTAGAACCCCACTTCATTTCTGATAAATACCCCACAAGTGAACCATACCAACCTATCTACTTGGATAATGTCTCTATCTACTAGGATCTACTATGGTCTGACATATTTCTAGGACATTGCGCCTTTTGTGTTTTAATTGCTTTTCCTTCCTCATTTATGTGGATGATATAAGTAACACTTTCCTCTGAGAAACACCCTTCTCCTGAAGTTACAATCTCTCCCTTTCAACCTCTAAGCTTTGCATCCCTTTCTAATCTATCTCTGTGGCTCTACACTTATCTGTATTGCAGCACTCATCTCACTACAGTCTTGTCTCCTTTATCCATTCAACTATGAGCTTCTTGTGGGTATTGTCAGTGCATCGAACATGGGGCTGAATCATAAATGTGCATTAATCAAACGAGTAAGTGAATGAAAAGGAGTACATTGAATAATTCCTAGGTGACATAAAAGGTTAAAAAAATAAGAAATATTTTTTCAAATTAACCTGGCAGTTCCAACTTTATTTAATTTTGGTAAAGGAATAAGAACATAGGAAGAAAATAAACAGTGTTAAAATCATCATATTCATTTAATGATAAGTGTGAAGACATTTTTCCCCCATTGAAATGTTGCACCACAGGGAATACAATTCAAGAAGTTTATATAACAAGTCAACTTGTTTCATCTAGTTTATAAAGTAGAACAGTTTCTAGGTGGCAAAATTTTAAAAGTATGAATATATATGTGTATATATATGTATGTCTCATGTATTTATATTTATATATACATGCTTAAATGGTTCAGTGAGTAAAGAATCTGCCTGCAATGCAGGAGACGCGGGTTTCATCCCTAGGTCAGGAAGATCCCCTAGAGTAGGAAATGGCAACCCACTCCAGTGTTTTTGCCTGGAAAATCCCATTGACAGACGAGCCTGGCGGGCTACAGTCCACATGGTCACAAAGAGTCAGACACGACTGAGAACAAGCACAGCTCAGTTCAGTTCAGCTCAGTCACTCAGTCATGTTCGACTCTTTGCGACCCCATGAACCGCAGCACACCAGGGCTCCCTGTCCATCACCAACTCCCGGAGTCCACCCAAACTCATGTCCATCAAGTTGGTGATGCCATCCAACCATCTCATCCTCTGTCGTCCCCTTCTCCTCCTGCCCCCAATCCCTCCCAGCATCAGGCTCTTTTCCAGTGAGTCAGCTCTTTGCATCAGGTGGCCAAAGTACTGGAGTTTCAGCTTTAACATCATTCCTTTCAATCACAACACATGCTTAAATAAGGAACAACATCAACCTCTTCTTTGAGCGTATTCTAACATGCCCAGATACGAGGTGGCCACTGCATTCTGTACCTTACAAACACATAAACGTCTCTAAATAAACCACGAACTGGCTGAATAGTAATAATACGGCCAGTATTCCTTATACGGTCTCTGGAATGAGGTATGAAATAGTGTTAACAAGAAGAGTCTAAGTGTGCTGACTTAATCCTGCTGATTAACCATAATTCTGTTCTGTGTTTACCATAATTAAAAATACAGAGCACAACACTGAAGGACAGTTATAAACCATTCAGTGGCTTGTAAACTGCAAACGTTTTAACCTTCCACTTAGACCATGCAAAATTAGACAGTTAAAAGTTGTTTAAGTTATAGTTGAAAGGGGTTTACTTGTTAAGTGTGAGGGGCTTATCGTGGTGATTACTGCAAAAAAGAAGATCACAACTGGCCAAGGAAGGAAATAAAAGGGCCAGTTAATATGCTGTCCTACTTGCAAGGTAGATAATGAAAATAATTGGAGGCTAATGGCACCTTGATTATTGTAGATCATACCAACCAATGGGTACAAGGATGCCAGGAAGCAGGGGTTTGCCAGTTAGTGCCCATTTGTTAGATGAGAGGCAGGTCATGTTTCATGACAACCATCACTTTGAGAGTAGGTTGGAAAATACCTATTACCATATATCATGATACCAATCCATTTTGGAAATCATACAACATATTTTACTCTCTGATAAACTTCATAAAATAGGAAGAAAACTATAAAAACATAGAAAAGTAGCGGATGAGACTCAAGAGAAACTGACACAAAAACTGGAAAATGTCCGATTTTACTATGAAGCTATTCTCTGTAACCAAACACACATTTTCTGGAATTTATTTTCCAACTCTGAAGAAGGCATTTCTGAACATCTGCTATATAAGCTAGGATAATTTTAAAGCTGTAATGTTGTAATGATTATTAGCTATTGGCTAGTACTCAAGAATTTTATTGAACCCATTAATCTAAGAAAAATAAATACAATTATAACGGTGCTAATAAACGCTGGCTATATTTTTATTTGGTGGTTTTCCCTTGTGTTTTTCAGAAAATAACCACTACCATGACAAGGCAAGCCTGATCAGGCACGTCTGTGCTGTGTATGCCTGTCTAACCAATTCCCTGCTCAAGAGAGCTCCAGGCAGGGGCCAGATTTGTGGGAAAAGGACACAGATGTCGATCTCTGAAACTCAGTCAACCACACTTTGACAAAATTTCCCTACACCTAGGAAATGTTAACCTATAGCTTGAAGCTGTTGTTGCAAAATACTGCAAGATGCTGGAGAAAATGGAAATACATAATATGGTACCATAACATCAATATTTAGCCACATGGAATTACCTCATGCAATTCATATATACACACACACACGCATATGAATTTAAATATAGATGATTTCCTATGTAACATTTTAAACCTTGACAAAAATAAGATGATTTAAACTTTCAATGTACCTGATCTGAAAAAATAGTAAACTGGGTTATTCAGTATTGACAAATTCTCTACATAACTAAGGCATACTTTTTAAATGATCAAAGCCCAAGTATGGCAAAAGTATT
Organism: Cervus canadensis; assembly: GCF_019320065.1. NCBI lineage: Eukaryota > Metazoa > Chordata > Mammalia > Artiodactyla > Cervidae > Cervus > Cervus canadensis. Next base: position 38,335,329 of record NC_057394.1, on the reverse strand, counting down.
AAAAAGTTTTGATTTTGTTCAAGGCTTTGTCACTAGTAAGCTGTGACCTTATTAAGAAACAGAGAAAGGTATGAGTCTTGGTTTTCTTATCTATAAAAGACAGGCAATAATATTTATACACTGGTTATACTGTAAGACTTAAAGATGATGTATGTAAAGTGCAAAGAACATATAAGCATTCAATAAAGGTTAATTATTGAAATGATTTTTAATAAATATATTTGTAAGATTTATTACCTACTTTGCCACCTACTTCAGACAGACCATAATTTAGCCTTTCCTTCATTACTAATGGTCATTATTTCAAAAGCAATTATTATGCTGTAATAAAGTATTACCTCCAAGGACTAAAGAGCTGTGTAAGCCTATTTACTCCAATCCCAACAGACCTCGCTGTGATTTTTCAAGTTCCTATTTTAATAATAATTTTGACACCTCCTTTCTGAGGTGCCACTCTTTTGACCTTAGTCTACCTACAGAGAAAGGGAAATTCCTAATTTGGACAGGGGGCGGGGGTTTGGGGGTGAGAATCCCAGAGGGTTTCAAGCATTTGTAAATGGGTACTGCAACATTAGGAATTTCTTTTCCTAAGGAAAACTACAGGAAGTAAAATGCTACACAATTTTTGTGGCTATTAGGAATACATAAAAATCTACTGAGATAACATTTCAGGGGACATGAGTTATAAAAATAAAAATTGAGAATAACCCTCTCCTATACTTTTCTTTTGCCATTTTCTTTCACTGCTTCCTCTCGAGGCACAAAGGATGTAAGAAGTACATCTAAAGTAAGAGTTAAAAGGCTTTCTCTTTCAGAAAAGGAGAAGTCAGGTCCTCTCTTATAAGTAATTCATAGTATATATCATGTATGCAATGCATGTTTTACATCCTATGCTGTTTGTGTGTGCCTGCATCTCCCAGCCTATGATTCAGTAAAGCTCCACCATTGTTCACCCTTTTCCTTATCTGGAATATGTCTGCCTCCTCCGAGAAGCAAAGCCTTATGTTTCTTAACATAAGAAACATACTCAAATGCACCTCAAATGCTACATACTCTACTTTCATTGTAACATATGACTTCCTCCAGGCTCAAATTCATGTTCTTTGGGGGGTTCCACCCTAGGTCTCTAGAAGGTTTCCTGTTTTAATGGGCTCTGTATTTACAGAGGACTAATTGAAAACATCCATGCCTGACAAAGGTCAGGTGACAAAGGTCACACCAGAGATGATTAGGGAGCCCTGGGCTTTAGCACAGATGAGACAAAAATGAAATCATGAAACTGACAACTCCTAAACGCAGATTTGAAGCAATTCAGCAGAGCTGTTTTAGATTTGTGTGTGGGTTTGCTTAATATACCTTTAAGATTAGAGATTGGCGGAAGGAAACGAAATCTTTGTTTTATGGCTGCAACAAATGGGCCCACCACAGTAAAAATGTCATTTATTCTTTCTCACAAAGAGACCTTTGCGGCATAGTGCAAATAAAAGCAGCATTTTTCCTTCTACTTAAGGTTTGTTAAGTGAAATTTATGTTTTTAAAATGCACTGCAAACACCAAAAACTGATTGTACTCTTATCAGCTTTTAAATCAAAACAGCTTGCTATCTGGTAAGGACAGGCGAACTGGTCGATTTATTTCATAAAACTTTATGTACAAAGAGACAGTGTCTATGAACTTAATGGAGAGAATATAGAGTCTAGAGGGGTAATTTTTATTAGAATTTATAGTGGGATTATCCATACTCCACAGTTTTCAGATTTTATTGAGATTTTATGGTACTGTGATGCTGACACAGTCAACTGCAGTGGGACAGGAGGTATAATTTGTTTCACCCTGACTGGGAAGTGAAATCGGCATTACTATTATATAAGAAACCTCACAGACTCTATTAATTGCCCAGATCCAATCAAAGCCGTTATTTCTCCTAGTTTCACAGGTAAAATATTTTACCTGGGCATAAAAGAATAATAAGAACTGGCAGTAACTCTCATGCAACGGTATCTTTTCATTAAGACTGTTCAGAAGCCATAAGAATATTTCTCACCCACTGGGAGTTCAACTCCAGAAACTATTCAAATCTAAATCACATCAAGCATCTGTAATGTACCACCAAATATTATTCTTCAGTATTAAGTACAGTGGAAAAAAAAAACAAAAACTTGGGAAATAGCAGAAACAATATACTCAGAAGCACCAGGGAATTACAGATGGCCCACTGACATAAGAGAAGAACAGCTCTGGGAAAGATACTCATTCATTCTGCAAACATTTATTGTTCACTGTGTGCCAGACACTGGATCAGGTGTAAGGCTATGATATAGATAAATTTTATATTATATATATAACATACTTGAGCCAAATATATTGAGTAAAGAGAATATATTTTTATATATATGTGTATCTATGGGCTTCCCAGGTGGTGCTAGTGGTAAGGAACCCGACAGCCACTGCAGGAGACGCAGAGGAGTTGGGAGACTCAGGTTCGATCCCTGGGTTGGGCAGATCCCCTGGAGAAGGGCATGACAACCCACTCCAATATTGCTGCCTGGAGAATCCCATGGACAGAGGAGCCTGACGGGCTACAGTCCATAGGGGGTTGCGAAAAGTTGGACGCAACTGAAGCAACTGAAGTATGCACATGCATGTATATCTATGTATGTATATATATGACATAAATTGTATTACAATTTGGTATGTGCCTTTCTAGAAAAGAAGGCATCTCAACCAGGTCTTATGATGGAGAAAGAAATGGCCATCCAGGAAAAGGAAGCAACATGGCTAGAGGGAGAATTGTCATCACAGAGAGGTAGAAAAGATGGCTGAGACGTGACACGTATTTAGTGGAAAGCCTGGTGGGGAGGGGTGGGAGGGGTGGGTGGTAGAAGTCAGGCTCTGGGGATGTGAGGAACGCATATTGTTGCTTTCTCTACTTCACCACACAAGGGGAGGTTGCTTTTATGGGTAGGGTTTAGGACTAGAGACCAGCCCTGGCCACAGCCTTCTAATGGAGCATCTCATATAGAACACTGTGCCTACATGGATGAATTCATTAGTTCATTCACCTTTTCAGTCAGTAAGTATTTACTGAACATGTACTAGTGTCAGGCCCAATGCAATGTGTTGAGGAAATCATAGCTAATGAGGCCAGGTGGATCTGCGGAGATGCCAGCCTATTTTATTCTATGAGAAAGTATTTATAATAATACATGCCACATTATGCTTCCCTGGTGGCTTAGCAGTAAAGAATCCGCCTGCCAGGCAGGAGCCACGGGTTTGATCCCTCATTTGGGAAGATCCCCTGGAGGAGAGCATGGCAACCCACTCCAGTTCTTGCCTGGAAAATCCCATGGACAGAGAAGCCTAGTGGGCTACAGTCCACGGCATCACAAAGAGTCAGACACGACTGAAGTGACGCAGCACACATGTACGTGTCACATTATAGGAGCAACTACAGTTTTTGTCAACAGAGAAGTTTATTCTTATCATAGGTCACCCAAGTCTCACTAGGTCTTTCTCTCACTGAGAAAGTGAGAAGCCCATACACCATGGGAATATCTTGCAATTCTTCTGTTGCTATTGAGCTTTTCCTAAGTCCCTAGCTATCAATAAGGCAGTTCTCTGATGAATTCTCTAAGGGCTACTCCCACTTAGCAGTTTTACCAAATTCTCCTATTTTCTGTCTTCCTATAGTCCTGCTGTCTCACTTTTTATTTTTTCTCTGTGACAGTGAATAAAACTTAATAGTTCACAAGTTGTCATATACCTGCTTCCATGAACTCAACAAACATTACCCATAGTTACAAAGAAACTAATCATAGATATGTAGAAAGTAGCATTTTATTTCTACTAAACAGAAGTCACATACATATGTACAGAATGGAAAGTAGGACAAGAGGGTAGAAGTGATGCTTCTTAAAGTAGATAAGCTAGGTTTCAAATTCATGTCCAAGTTTTACTTTAAAAGGGCATATTCACTGCACTCCCCGACAGCCCTCAACTAGTTCATTAAATCTAACAGCAATGACAGAATAAATTAGTAGACTACATAAGAGTTCTTCCAACAACTCTTTCAGTTCACATTATTTTAAAATTCCACCACTAGATTGCAATACAAAGGCTATCATTTTCAATATAGGTTTCTTAGTTCCATAATAAATACAGCACTTATGAGATACGTGATTTGATTAGATATAGGAGATAAAGAAGAATCAAGATTCAAGAAAAGGTAGAATAGTGAAACATGGAGGGAGAGAGAGAAATGTATCTAGGAGAAAAAAAAAAGATAAAAAGGGAAGGGAACTGGAAGAGTGAGAATGCAGAGAAAACAAACTGGAATCAAGATGGGTATTTGAGCAGGAGATGGAGAAGAACTCCATGCAGTCTCACTCAAACTTTCTAAATAGAAACTATAGGAAGAAATACATATTTCAATATGACTCAGTACACAGATACTATACAGACACACACAGTACTGCATTTGAGGCAAGTAAGTCGGGTACTAAACAAAAGTTACATGATATAACACTTCTGTGGCTGATACTCTCATATTTCTTAATCAAATCTATCCTATTTAATTCTTTTAAAATGTTGATGATGAGCTAGTATACTGATACCAAGATTCACCAAAAGGAAAATGACTCACAGTATGAATAATATTCTTTTAGTGTGTTGCAAACTACAGCTGACTTTTAAGAGAAGTTGTTTTAAAAATCACCACACTGAAATTCCTGGCCATATAATTGGTCCATAAAACATTTGTTGAAAAAGTTAATTACAGAAGAAAAATGAAGGTGAAGCCGCCTGGTTGTGAAAACACATATACAATTGGCCAATGGTCAAAGTTGCATTTCCCCCACATAAAGGGGGCTGGAGGGAAGATCGAGTATGTGATTACCACTCTGGAAATTGGTAGCTCTTCTTTTATTTATTAGATAGACAAATATCAATCTGTTCTTTTCTAAAGAACCCAAAGTGGAAGAACACCAGTTAATCTAACTCTCCATTAACAATGGAAAACAGGCAGAGAGAAGGGGCTGAGAAAATAGTAACAGAGCTTGGAGTAGAAAAAGAATTACTGCTGATGGAGTAAAAAAAATTGGAAACAGAAACCACAGCCAGAGAGTTGTAAATAATTAAAAAGCCAATTTAAAACAGTGCTGGCAATGATTCTAAGACCAAGTTTCCCTTTTGGATCTTACATTCTTTCTTCTTTCATTTGTTCCTTCCAGGTCTTGAGAGTCACTGGGTAAAATGTCCAATTGCAAAAAAGTATCTATATCTATATAGCTATATCTAGATATATAAAGATACCGATACAGCTCTGTAGTTATCTATATACATATAGCTATATCCGTCCAATATTCAAATGGTTCTTGCAATGAGTATATATATCCAAACATCATCGAAACAATCCTATAAATATCTGCAATCTAATATGTAAAATAAGAATTTCCTTGTACCATAACAGCACCTGTACTATTTGAAATTAGAAGCTTTACATTTAGGTAGAACATTACTTCAGGAGAGAAAAAATTTGTTCTTCAAAATGAAACTACAGAGGAAAGGAAGGATTTATTTCCAGATTCAACATGTTAATGTGCAATGTGTTAAATATAATCGGAGAAAATATTTAAGGTGTGGTAAAAAATGAATATAGAGACTTTCTTAGACTTAAATACTAGTAACACATCACATTTAGGCATCTATCTACTTAAATGTAAATTAGACCATTTTGTCTTAGAAGGAAGCTGACCTAACAAATTATAATAGAACAAACACAAAGCCCACTCTGGTAGCCCCTTGCTTTAGCTACTTTATCTTTTGAACGGATTTTCTCCTGTCTATATCTTGCTTTCCTTACACAGTATCTATCTCTGAATGGAGTATCACCTCTCCCCTCTGCTGATCATATTTTTTCCTCTTCTTTTCCAGTTTGTACTTCTATTTACTATTTAAATGTGTGTGGGAAAAGGCAAACTCACACCTTGACATTTTACAGTTTACAAGGACCTTACACAGAGTTTTTTCTTTTCTGCTAATAATTTCTTAGAACAATACATATAATTTCTGTCAAGTCTCTTCAGCCAATTGTCAAATTTTAGACCATACCCAATCTATGCCCTGGTGGCTCAGACAGTAAAAGAATCTGCCTGCAGTGCAGGAGACCCAGGTTCAATCCCTGGGTCGGGAAGATCCCCTGGAGAGGGGGATGGCAACCCACTCCAGTATTCTTGCCGGAAAAATCCCATAGAGGAGTCTGGTGGGCTACAGTCCATGGGGTCACAGAGAGTCGGACATGACTGAGCAACTAACAATCTATGCCAGATGAAACAGAGAAGTCAGTAAACTAAAGATATTTCAGATAAACAAGAGCATAAGAAATCATTTTTGTGGATGGAATCCATTCAACTTCCTATGTGTGCCCAGAAGTGAAAAAAAATACAGATAGGTTTCTACTCCTTGTTAAAATCAGGTTAAAAACAAATGACCAATGTATCTGTATAAAATATTCTGTCCTCTAATTTAAAATTCAGTTTTTCATAACTATTAGCTGCTTTTCTCACTATTTAACAAGTTACTGTCCGTTTTATAACGACAGTAGTGAAACACTCACATCCTTTCAAAGTCTAAAATTAAGAAAAATAAGCCAAAGTGAGCAACCATCCAGTCCTGCTTCCCAATAAGCAACGCTGAAAATTAACAGTAAAAGATTAAGTAATTAGAAGGTTTGTCAATCAAAATCAGATAGAAAACAGGAGCCTATATCTAGTAGTTATCATAATCAAACATAAGAAGAAGAACACATTTACCAAAGGAAGCTGGGGTAGTTCAGTCAAGGAGCCAAGACAACCATATGCATGAGTGTATGTCAGCTGCCCAGGACTATTCTGGTTATATGGACAGATGACACTGGGATTCCATTGAACGGTGACCTAAAAGAGGACAGTCATGTGTAAGGCAGCCAGGAGAAGCGAGTCTGTGACAAAAGGAACCTGGACCTAAAATAAGACATCTTGAACATCAAGTGGGAGAGTCAAGAGCAGAAGAACACTGGTGAAACAAAGAGATCTGAAATGGGGAGTTTCATGGGAGTAAAACGCCGGCTGCATTCAATGGTCGGGAGTTACAGTCATAACCTCCAACCAGCGCTGCAGCAATTGCTAGGATGGCCAGATTTCCTTTCACAAGTATAAATGGCCCAGGACTAAAAATACACTGTGGCTTCTTCCTGTGGGCTGATGAGAAAAGCAACAACAGCCTGTAGGAAGAAATGGGGTGTGACTATTTCAGATGTGCCCACAGCCCCAGCCCTCTGAAATTCCTGAACCAGTGCTATGGGAATAGGTATGGTTTTGAAGGATTTGCCATTTCACCTAAAAATAGAAAAATAACATTTTTTTTTTAAATTAATGGAGATGATCAAAGAAATGGCATGCCCATATGGGGCTGTTGGTTTCTTCACAGCAGTTACAACAGGCTCTAGTCAGATATTTTGGGGAAAAGTACTTTAAACTCAAAGCTCTTATCCTATAAATGTCTGAAGTCAGGAATAATGCACTTATGACCAATGATAAGTTATTAGTCAAGTATGACACTATTGTAATAAAAGTCTGATGCAATAAACACATTCTGTAAAAATTCTGATAGGCTGGGTTCTTGGGATTGCGTTTTCAAGAGAGAGAATGTGGCTGCATGGGAAACAGGCTGAGTTGTTTCTACCAGGCAGTTTTCCATTTTTATAGTCATGGGGACATCTGGTGAGTCTGGGTGGCTAAGAAGAAGACGACATGGCGAATGGAGGAGAAGACAAACCAAAAGGTCTACATAAAGCAATGAAGGACAGGATAGCAGCCAGGGAAGAAAACTAGAAAACAGTGTTCCTCAGCTGGCTTTTCCAAAGCCAACATCAATTACACCTTTGTTCAAGCCTCATTCCTTGACATCAAGGTGATATTATGTTCCTCTCGCTACATGGGGAAAGGGCCAGCTCAGGAATAGGAGGGAGAGAATAAATCCATTTTCTTTTTTAGCTCTTCAGTTGGTTACGGCCTTGTCCTTTAAGTATTTTGCATTTCTAAAATGTACACATCTATAAATATTCAATTATAAAAATGTCTCTAAACAACAATTACAAATTGCTTGGGGCTTATCTTTTTTTAATTATTCTGTATGTTCCAGTATGTGATGAATGAGAAATGTTTGATCTTATATTCATATTAATGCTGGTATCATTTTTACAATTCTCAGTGGAACCTACATTTTACTGAACCTTTAATCTGTTTGCTTTTCATTGTCAATCTTAGACCATTATCTGCTGTTTTCTGCATTTCCTTTCCTTCACCATTATGCATCTTTTCCCAAAACCTGTGTCAATCTAATAAATTGACTTCAGAATTCAGGTTAATTACTGCAAGATGCAGGTTACTTCCACAAAATAATATAAGCAACTAATGTGTAATGAACAACTTTTGCTTCTGTAATTCTTCCTTCTCTAGAATTACCCATTTTCAACTATCTACTGGATTATTCCTGACAGAATACAAATATGCTATACTTTCTGACTCTTTTAAATTGCTCCCTTGAGAGCATAAATTCCTCTCCAGCTATCATGCCATTTCTCCAAAACTCTTTTAGCAAAACTTGGCCAAAGAGCCATCTAGACTTCTGGTCTACCCTGCCTCACCTCCCATCAGAACATGAACTCACTTCGGTCTGTCCCTTGTCCCCAGCCCCCCACTGACATGGTGTTGCCAATGAACCCATCCTTCCCCAAATGCTCCATGCTCAGTCCTTATTTTATTTGGCCTCTTAGAAGCTTTTGATAATCTGACAACTCCTTTCTGCAATGCTCTCTTCACTTGTATTCTCTTAAATACCCTTTCTTTTATCTTAATAGTGGATCAAAAGGAAAGAAAGGAGAATCCTAAACATGCCTATTGAAGCAATAAACCAAGAACAATTTTGCTTGTGATTTTTTCTTTTGACCTTCTATGCTTCCTGCTGCTAATTATCTGTGAAAACTAATGAAAATCTCCTGAGAAATACCAAAAACTTTCCCAGGCTCAACTTAAATTCTGTTACAAGGTCAAATAACCCCTTTAGGGTCTTGCTTATAAACAACACGTCTCAGGTCCCGTGGAGAGTCTTCTAGCTCTCAGCACTGTCACTTCGGGGGGCTCAATGCTACTCTGTCTTTTGGTGTCAAGCAGAAAAATGTGTCCCTCGGGAGACCTTCTCTGACAGCATTCCTCTCGTGGCTCTAGTCTACACTGTATTAACTGCATCTTCCAGAACATCATGCCATTTTCTTCATATTACATCTTATCAAGACCCAGCTGAGTTCTGCTGGTGCCCTGGGTTAGCTACCGACTTGCCATTCCTTTAGACCGTATTCTGTAAATACCTGAATGGGCTGGAGTTCTCTCCTCATTAGAATACTTTTTCATACTCTTCTGTTATTAGCCAAACATACCCATGCAAAGTTCCATCCTACCACAACTCCAAAACCCCAAACATCCCCTTCTGAGCATCACAACAAAAACATTTTTTCCAACCACATATGACACTCTACGTGAAAACACTTCAGTCAAACACAGCTTTCTCCATCTACGGTTAGAACTAACCTCTCCCCCATAGGCACATCCATGGCTAGTCTACGTTATAACTCTGTCCACAGCTATCAGTTAACTGTACAATTTTTTTGTTTGATGGCAAGATCTCCTAGTAGACTGTAAGTACTTAGATAAAAACAGCATGTTTTGCTCAACACTATCTCTGGTGCCAATAAAATGCCTAATCCATGAGAGATGTTCAATCAATACTTGAATGGACAAACGACTCAATTCATTTCAGATACAGACGTATACATTCTTAGCCCCTTGCGTAATGTGACATAAGGTAATCTATTTCTTTACTATAGACCAGATATGTTTTACCAACTTTAAAACTAATTAACCAGTACAATCACCCACATTTATGTGTGTTAGTTTTTATTATTAGCATTTGAAAATCCAACTCCCCTATTATATTTTCTTTTGCTCATCCATACCAGAAATATAAGTCCTATGTAAGAATAGAAATAGACCTCCTTTTATCACTCAGCCATTTCATTGCTGGCCCAGTGCCCAAGTGCATATTTGCAGCAGAAAGATGTGAGGAATTACTGAAATGCCCTTTCCTTTATTCCTTCTGTGAGGTAGGCATGCCTCCTCCACTATACTTTTATTATCATCTAATTAATCAAACAATAAAAAAACTTATAAAATGCTATAGCAATATTTGTAGAATATGGGGATTATAAAAACTTAATATAAATTAATAAACATAAAAAGTATGGGATTTTCCAGATGATTTATCATCCTAAACCCTCATCCCTTACAATTTGTTGTAACAACTTTGAGTAGCACTTCTTGAGAGCAGTTTATCACTTTTAAATTCAGTAAGTCTTTTTTCTTCCATCTTTCTATTTGTACAATACAGAGAAAAAATTTCTGAACATTATTGCTTCAGGTATTTGGGGGGATATAATAATGATAAATTATTATCAGTGCTAGACATGTACACATAAACTCTTTATATTTCCAATTATCTTCAAAGATATATCATGTTTTATTTGCATTTTATACTGAAGAAAATGAAGATTAGTGAGGTTAAATAACTTTGCCCAGTCCAAAGCTGGAAGTGAGGGAACTAGGATTCTAAACTAAACTCCTAGTGAGGGAACTAGGATTCTAAACTCATGCATCCTTGATCCCAAATTTCATGCTATTAATGTCCATATCATATTTAGTGTGTTGATGATTATATGTTTATTCCTGACATGAGAAAACTGCTGAATACAAACACTGTATGGAACTAACAAAAGTATTCATGTGGAGGACAAACTATAGCATGAGTCTTAATACACTTCTTCTACAAAGATAAATTTTTCAGAAAATTAAATTTTGGCAGTAAACTTTAAATAAAAGTAATCTCTCTCATAAAATGATAATGGCAAGTAAAGGAGATATCTGTTTCCATCATGAATGCACCAAAATTGTTTTTTAAAAAAAGGTCATGAACAGTGTTAAAATCCTTATCAATCATCTCCACAATAAAAGCAATAGCTTTCATAAGTGATATTGCACAAAGATTGGATTCTATGGTAGACACATATATAAAATAATGTAATATACAAGGTTATATTTTTTCTAATTGCTAATTCTTAAAATATTTAAAGCATATCTGTAAATTATAAATAAAATAAATACCTAATGTGATCTTTAATTATGTTACTGTTATTCAAATTGATTAGCTCATTTGGATTAGAAATAATAGTAATATCAAAGAAGGTTTTATATACTACTGTGGGCAGGAATCCTTTAGAAGAAATGCGGTAGACATCATAGTCAACAAAAGAGTCTGAAATGCAGTACTTGGATGAAATCGCAAAAACAACAGAATGATGTCTGTTCATTTCCAAGTCAAGCCATTCAATGTCACAGTAATCCAAGTTTATGCCCTGACAAGTAACACTAAAGAAGCTGAAGCTGAGCAGTTCTATGAAGACCTACAAGACCTTCTAGAACTAACACCCAAAAAAGATGTCTTTTTCATTATAGCGGACTGGAATGCAAAAGTTGGAAGTCAGGAAACACCTGGAGTAACAGGCAAATTTGGCCTTAGAGTACGGAACGAAGCAAGGCATCACCAACTCAATGGACATGGGTCTGGGTGAACTCTGGGAGTTGGTGATGGACAGGGAGGCCTGGTGTGCTGCAGTTCATGGGGTTGCAAAAAGTCAGACACGACTAAGTGACTGAACTGAACTGAAAGAAGGTTTGACTCAAATAAAATCTATGTAGAGATTCCCTTCTTCCTCTTTGTTTCCTAGTTCACAAAGATAGTGGTGAGACTAGTTCCTGGCTATTGTCATAATAGCACCAAAAATACAAAATGGTTGTCAGGTAAGCATAGTATCTGGATCTCAAGTTTGCAGTCTAAACCTCTGACTGTTGTAAACCATGAGATTTTGCACTTGGTAAAATTAAAAAGGTGCAATCTGTCATGTGCTATGAAGAAACTTACTGGAGATAAAATAGTAACTTGCAAAAGATGAATGCACAATTTTGTATGTTTGCAAAAATTCTCCAAGTTCATGATCAAATATTATTCCTATGCACTGAATCCTACCTTTTACAAGAACCAAAACAACTATCTTTACTAGCATTTTACACAAAGGCAATGTTTTATGTGTTCATCCATCATATTTTAATTATGGCCTTGGCAGTAATATGGTATTCAAAGCAAAATGTACTACAACCTAAGTCTTAATCCATCATTATTTCTAGACTCTGAAGATGAAACAAATGCATATGAGTTGATGATTATAGGCATTTTACATTTCTATAGAAAGGTGGCTATTTTTTTAGATTTACAGAAAGGGAAATATCAACAACATTATGTTATTACAATTCCTTTGACTTAAAAATAGAAAAAAAAAGAACTTAGAAGAAGAAAAATAACTTCATGAGCAGCTATCATATATAATTAATTTGATGTTATTACATAAATTCATGTAACAAAGTATCTTTCTGCTTCTAATCTCCAGAAGGAAATATTAATACTGCATTTTGAATTATTTCTATCACAGAAGCTTCCTGTTATTTAAAATAATAACTTAGACTTATATGAAGATAAGAACTCTAACCATATGATGCATTTCTAGCCGAACACCTAACTTTAGAGTTATTTTAATGGCAACTTAATTTACAAATTACTCAAAAGTGAATGAACAGATACCAAGCATTAGAACTTCATGTCATTTTATATTATTGCCAGACAAATAAGTTCTGGTCTGAACAACAGAAGGAAGAAACATCTTGATATACTTTTTAAAATTTTCATAATTGTTAATCTCTAGGAGGGATTCACAACTCACAAGCAGTGATGCTGACTATAGACTGTCCTTCCTATGAAGGTAAACATTATTTTGCAAATTTACATATGTGAATTCTGACATCATATGACTTGATACATAAAAATTTGGACTGAGTAATTCTGAGACATAACCTATATGAATATGAGGTTAGTTTCTACTAAACCATGCTCTACTCACAGGAGCGGACCAGTTGTTCCTCTGTGTCACTGTGCACAGAACTTCTCAGTTGTAACTTCCTTGCATAAGTTACTGCTAGTGGTAAAATAAAGCAAGGCTCGCTTGTGTCTCTTACCTTTGCCATGGCTTCTCCCATCCTCCAAAAGTGGTACTACGATAGTGTTGTTCACATTGCCAGGTGACCGCACAGCTGTGTAGACAACAGGCACCGACTGGACCACCACGGGGATGCGGTGAACGTGACTCAGTTTGTTAGACTGTAAATTCATGGGACTTGAAGGCGGAACAGGATGGATAATGTGCAAAAACTGCTGGCCTCCCACACCAGAGGCAGAGGCAACAAGGGGCCCTGGAGTTAATACTGTCGACGAAGATGATGCTGAAGATACTGATGTTATAACAGTCGGGGATGAGGCTGGACGGCTAGAGGACGATGAGGAGGTTGAAGTTGAAGAAGGTGAGGAGGCGGACGCTGTCATGGAAACTGGGGAGGATGAAACGGCTGTAGGGGATGTCCTGGCTTTGTTGATGGACAAGTCCACTGGCTCAGTTTGTGTCTGGAAGTGATCTACGGATAATGAGTCCTCCGGGGGTTCCCCTTTCACATTATTTAGCAACAGGGGAACAGCTTCCATATCGGGGTACTTGTGGACGTTTGGAGACTGTGGGGAGAAAAATGGAACATATTTATCTCCATTAATCACATCCTTTAATAGATGTACCATGTATGACTTGAATGTTTATTAATTTTTCTCTTATTGCTGTGGAACATTAATTCACTCTCCAAGTATCTGAGATACTGATCTGTGACAGTCATCATAATTAAAGACGAGACAAAGGTACAACAAGACAGTTGGCAGAGCAACAGACATAATTGTTAAAATCCAGGGAAATAAGTGCACTATGGAGAAGAAAAAAGGCCACGGGAACCTAAAAATGAACAGTGATTTTACATAAAACCTTCTAAAAGACAAGTTCAGAGTACAAAGTATTTTCTTTTGCTGTTGTTCAGTCATCCAGTCATGGCCAACTCTTTGTGACTCCATGGACTAAGCATGGGGTCTTCAGTTGTAGTTATACTGTCTTCTTAAAATATTATATATACAACTAAAGTTATAAACATTCATTTTGTTGGTCTGACCCATCACTACACTTATGAGTTTTAGTTTCCATTAGTTATAAATTAATGGAAACTTTGATTAGATAACCTTAAATATCCTTTCCAGCTCTAAAATTCTATGTTTTCATGATTCTAACCCTTACTCAATACTATTATAGGAGACCTGGCAACAACATGGGAGAAACTCATTACAACATTTCAGCTTTCATATTTGGACAAATATCCACCATACTGTTCTCGTTTTGAGCATTAAAACAGGGCACAAAATTCTCCAACTTCCCACACTCAATTACGAAAGTATTCAATACAAATCATTTCTAATAACTGGATTATAACTTAGCTCTTAACAATGAAAAAGATTTTCTCAAAATAATATACAGAAATTCCACAACAGACATTTTTAGGAAATAATAATTTTAGGAAAAAACTTGTTCTATAAATTTTAAATTGCCTACACTTATGTTGTTGAAGACAATGGTAACAATTCTGTCCAAGTTTGTTTTCATTTCTTTCAAATTTTAATGAGCAAAATTTAATAATAATAATAGGAACAACAAACAATAATAATAAAGAATCCGAGATTCCACCCAAACTAATGGGCTCAGTGTGTTATTACTGAGCATAAATATAATTTACTTGTACAGTTATTCACTCATAAATTCAAGAAATATTTATTAAATGCCTATTTCCAAGGCCTAAAATGGCCTCCAAACTAGTCTGTGTCTGTGTAGCCTTAACAGAGAGTTAAGACTATAATGGATTATTTTTGGTTATATATAATCTGACCAGGCTAACAGGGACATTGTTGTTCTATTACATGAAGATCAAAAATTCTTTTTTTTCAGCTTCATTATGGTATGAGAACAACAATGCCTAAAATTATATTAAATTGGCTCATTTCATTCTTTAATAAAAGATTTGGTTCGCTATTGCTCTCAAACTTGAGCGTACACTTAAAAGAACAAAACATGCTTCTTCAAATCTTTCTTTATAGAATATAAATTATAGCTCCATTCAGAAACTACAATAGTGCATGGGCATTTTATTTAGCAACAATGAGAAAAGAAAAGAAATAAGCTAAACAATAGTACCAGAACAACTAAAAAGGAAAATGAGTTGATGTTTTATTTTTTTCTTCTAAGTTAACATGGTTACTTACCCGCAAAAAGATAACTAGAAAATATCAAAATGAACCATCCAAAATATATACTGCATAAAATTTTAAATGACAAGATTTCATGTGCTGAAATTGAGACATAAGAACTTAAATATTCTCAGATGTTAAGAAACAAAGGAAAACAAAAATAAATGTCATAAATAGAGCGACTTTTATAAAAAGCTAATAGCATTACCTATTCTTCTAACAAGAAGAGGATTTCAATTTGTACCAGTATTATCATTTGATGTCTTTGCAGAACAAGGTAGAATGTTTCTTATTAGTGTGTTATACCCATACAAGAATTCTTTGTTGAGGCTGCTTTCATAAAATATCCCAATTGGTTTGTCATTAAAGTTGTAAAATATATCATTAAGCACATACTATCAAACATGGTTTGCTTTCGAATGTAGTCTTGAGATTAACTTCTCTCTTTTACTATATTAGAGAGCTCCAAAATTCTAATTTTGGAGATAGTGATTAATTTCCATCACAAACCTCTTCATAACTATACCTGGACATAAAGTTTCAGCATAGGTTTAAAAACCCAAGTCTAACATATAATTCATCATTGCAGAAAACTCTTCGTAAAGTAAATTAAAGAGTACTTTAGCAGACTATGACAATACAGTTGGTAGATTTGGAGCTTATAGTGCAAGTAGATGGCTTCTGAGGCATCAAGCTTCAATGAGCTTTGCAAACTGCTTAGACTTCTGTATATTATGAACACAAGTCTATATTTTGTAGGTAATATAGCTTAATCTCTCACTAAAAGAATTTACTCCTTATTGCTTTTTAAAAATAGAAGAATGTTCCTCTGGTAATTCTGTTGCATACACCAGAAAGCTAAGAAGACCTAATACTAAGAGCCCCGTATTGTTACGTGTGTCAGTCAGTCATGTCCGACTCTTTTGTGAACCCACGGACTGTAGCCCGCCAGGCTCCTCTGTCCATGGAATTCTCCAGGCAAGAATACTGGGCTGGGTTGCCATGCCCTCCTCCAGAGGATTGTCCTGATCCAGGGATCGAGCCCAGGTCTCCTGCAGTGCAGGTGAATTCTTTACCATCTGAGTCGCCAGGGAAGCCGCTAAGAACCCTAGGTGCGTTCAAATCCTTGATAACTACACAGCTTTTACATAAGCTCAAACCACAATATAGAAAATGATGAAAAAAAATCAGGAAGGATCAACCAAACCTTTGGATGACAGACATATCTAATTTGGGAACGTTAGACACATTATGCATGAATTTAAACATCACAGAGGCATATACTGGTTCCTATTTCATATGTAGCAGATGAAACACAGCCAGCACATCTGAAAGCAATGCTTTATCAGTACAAAGAGGACAAAACCCTCATCATACCATTCAACTATTTACAGTGTTGACATAATATCATATTCTCATGGCCCTTACCAATCACTTCTCCTGTGATAATGTGGCCAGTAAACCATCCATAATTCCAGCTTCAAGCTGCACATACACACACATAAGACCAGCAATACTATATAAATAAGTTTCCCAAACAGTGTATGCGCACTCCTCCTTTTAGGAAAGAGAAAAGACCTGAAAGGTTTGATCCTGAAATTGTTATTAGAAATTAAATTTCTTGGATTTTAGAAAGTGCCGGAAATGCATTGACCAAGAGATACAAATTCATAAACATGTAACTGTAGGGAGGCCATGGGAGAGTAGCCAAGAGAAAGAAAGAAAGCTGGAGAAAAACCAACTAAGAAGTCCTGAGAGCAGTTAGAAATGAAAGGACTTGAGAAATCCTACGCAGATTTCAGAAAGAGAGAAAAGATATGGATGGTTATGTGACCAGGAAACAGCATCTAAGAGGCAAAGACACTGAGAAAAAAACAGAAATCACAAAGAAAAGTTTTATGCCCAATTAGGAAAAGAAAATTTTGTAAAAAAAAAAAAGAACAATGAAAGGATTTCATACTAAAATTTTGCCCTTGGTCTCTAACTATTCCATTCTAGATACAACACTGATGGACAATTCTTGCAGCAACATCCATCCATTAAGCACTGCTGCTGTTTTGTTATTTGTTTGTTTTAAATAAAAGCCCATTAAGATCTCTGTTTGGGGGAAACGTCTAGCTGAATTTTTGCTGCTGATGACCCTGGTGGGGAAAACATGATCAGACACATATGATTCAATATATTCAATATATATTCAATATTATCAACAGAAACAGAATTCCTTCTAAAGATGTGAAGATAACAGGGCACCCTGCATTTTACGTCAAGGAGAATGAGAATTACTTTCACTTTCCAAAAAATGAAGTAATATTTTGGAGGGGGGTCCACAATAATTTCTTCACCTCTCATTCTTTAAGAAATAAATGCATAAATATCCACAAGTCTGGTAAATGTAACAATCTACTTCATAAGAAGGTATGAAAACTGAAAGATAATATACATAGGATTATACTGCTGTATCATATTGTTTCTTCAAGAGTCTGAAAGTCAGTTTGATTCAAAATAATTCACTCAATAAAGTACAATGCACAATATTCCGGTAAACATATTCCTTTCAGCGAGATGAGGATTACATGTGAGCTGTTCTAATCAGATCACCTTTTTCCTAAATAAATGTTTTAAATTCTAACTTCAGCTTTAGGCATTTTGTTGAGTGAATATAAAAATGTATCTAAAACTTCCTATATGTGAGTATTCACAGTACCTGCTGTGTTTCCCAAAGTCAGCCACTAGCATCAGATGAATCTCATTACAGTCCTCAAGTCAGTTCTTTTGCCGTGTATTGATATTTAGATCACCTGGTAATTTTGCAATACCACTTCTGGGCATACACACCGAGGAAACCAGATCTGAAACAGACACGTGCACCCCAATGTTCATCGCAGCACTGTTTATAATAGCCAGGACGTGGAAGCAACCTAAATGCCCATCAGCAGACAAATGGATAAGGAAGCTGTGGTGCATATACACCATGGAATATTACTCAGCCATTAAAAAGAATTCATTTGAATCAGTTCTAATGAGATGGATGAAACTGGAGCCCATTATACAGAGTGAAGTAAGCCAGAAAGATAAAGAACATTACAGCATACTAACACATATATATGGAATTTAGAAAGATGGTAATGATAACCCTATATGCAAAACAGAAAAAGAGACACAGATGTACAGAACAGACTTTTGGACTCTGTGGGAGAAGGCGAGGGTGGGATGTTTTGAGAGAACAGCATCGAAACATGTATATTATCTATGGTGAAACAGATCACCAGCCCAGGTTGGATGCATGAGACAAGTGCTCGGGCCTGGTGCACTGGGAAGACCCAGAGGGATCGGGTAGAGAGGGAGGTGGGAGGGGGGATCGGGATGGGGAACACATGTAAATCCATGGCTGATTCATGTCAATGTATGACAAAACCCACTACAATATTGTAAAGTAATTAGCCTCCAACTAATAAAAATAAATGAAAAAAAGGAAAAAGGAAAAAAAAATACCTGGACAACACCTCATCTTTGGAAACCCCTCCAGAGACTCCTATGTGTAGTCATGGTTGAGGAACACTTGGGTAATATTCTGCTATATGTCCTCCAAGATTTATAAGCTAACTCTCATCTTTAATGGCACCAGGGATTTATGTCTAGAGAAGATTAGACATTACACATACACATACACACATGCACACACACACTGATTTAGTTGCTCAGTCGTGTCCAACTCTTTGCCACCCTCCTTCTCTGTCTATGGGATTTCCCAGGCAAGAATACCGGAGTGGACTGCCATTTCCTTCTCTAGGGGATCTTTCCAACCCAGGGATCAAACTGAGGTCTCCTGCTTTGTAGGCGGATTCTTCACCAACTGAGCCACCAGGGAAGCCCACACACAGGGATATACACAAAAAAGATGCGTCAAACCATCTATCTATTCATCCCCCACTCTATGCCTCTATTCATCCAGCCAACCAGTAAGCTAGCAAGAATTTAAATAGATTATGTTTAAGTTTACCTTTATAACTTTTTGAGAAATCACTTCAAGGGAGTGTTTAGAAAAGATTGTAGAGTGACTTGCCTAGTATATAGTTCATGACTTCATGGTTATATAGCCTGTTATGTGGTTATCATAGAAAGATAATTTGATTTGGACATAAAATACTTGAATTCATGACCTGCCCTGTTGTGAGCTATACAATCTTGGTATTATCATTAAAAATTCTCTGCTGCTGCTGCTGCTAAGTCACTTCAGTCATGTCCGACTCTGTGCAACCCCATAGACGGCAGCCCACCAGGCTCCCCCATTCCTGGGATTACCCAGGCAAGAACACTGGAGTGGGTTGCCGTTTCCTTCTCCAATGCATGAAAGTGAAAAATGAAAGTGAAGTCGTTCAATTGTGTCTGACTCTTCGTAACCCCATGGACTGCAGCCTACTAGGCTCCTCCATCCGTGGGGTTTTCCAGGCAAGGGTACTGGAATGGGAGTCTCCCTCACTGACCTTCAAATCCATCATGTCGTTAACCAAGTCTTCATCTTGGTTACTGATAACGACGGACAGCTCTAGGCCTGAGTTTATCCAAGAGTAATACTAATTCCAAACTCATAAAATTGTTGTAAAGACTGAATGAAGGGCATTAAGTGCTTTTAAGTAATACTAAGACTAGGGGACAGAAATCATGAGCTTCCTTTTTTAGAACTAAAATTCCAAACAGAACCTAATCTATTATTGTCACTCTCAGAGTGACTTGACTTACAGAACTCAGCATAAGAGATATTCTAATGCAGGGCTACATAATGCAGCCACTGTAGGGATGCTCTGTTCGCTAAACAACCTAATGTATATTATAAAAGTAGCTGAACGTGTCAAGATATTGTAAGCACTTTTACATTCCACATAAGATTTTAAATACACATTCATCAACATACAGAAGACAGTCATTTGACACTGTTTAATTTTTTTTTTCTTTTTTAGCTTCATTAGGCCTGTAGGATGATCATGTAACAGTTGATGGAATACATTTTAATTGACTGGCTTTATCTCTCAGTTGCACAATATAAATATCCTCTATCAATCCATAAATCAGTTTGAATCCATTATGACAATAATACATAAATAGATTAAAATAACTGTTTAGGGATGTCAGCCATTGTTTAACAGTCTCATCATGAGATGAAACTGCTGAGAAACAACTGTTTCTTGTGTCGCAGTAGACAATCAGTTTATGTACGGTTCACTGTCTGACTTGGTGAGTAGTTGAATATGCACTTTTCACGGGAGGTGCTTTTGCTGTAAGGATCAGGAAACTCAAACAGGGGCTCTGCATCAGCCTAAAGGGGTGGGGTGGGGAGGGAGATGGGAGGGAGGTTCAAAAGGCAGGGGGTGTATGTATACCTATGGCTGATTAATGGTGAGGCTTGACAGAAAACAGCAAAATTCTGTAAAGCAATTATCCTTCAATAAAAAATAAATTAATTAAAAAAAAAGAAGCTTCCTATGCATTTCACATAAAAAGGGAATAAACTATGACTCCATATACTATTTTATTGAGTTTTTAAGTTATACTGCACTATCTTAAATGCAAATACACTTTAATTAAAGTGCTGAATTCCTCTTTTTACATGAAATGCACAACAGGTATACATTTTAGTTTTCCTTATTAGTATATGAAATGTTAAAAATATGAGCACCATGCTTAAAGCAAGCAACATGCTCAACTCTGGCCATCTTTGCCCTCAGTGTGAAAGGCACCAAACATCAATTTGTGAAAAAGCATGAACTTCACTTTCCTCTCTACTGTGTTATTTTACTAAAAAGGAAAGCCTGTTTTTCAAGATTTGTCTTGCATATGCCCTAACAATCATCATTCACACTGCTTTCAAGCCCAGTGATTTTTCTTCTTTACTCTACATGTTCAAGGGCAAACTCTTAAACACAACTGCTATGAAAGTGTGACTTTAGAAAACTGACCAAGAAAGAAATTAAAGCAGAGTATATACTCAAAAAAGGAAAGACAAATTATATTTTTTTCAAATAGCATGGACAAGAGAATAAAAGGAAACAAGTAGAAATCTTTTACATTTACAATCTGGAAGTTGGTTTCCAAAGTATTGACTGAGATAAAGGGGAAGATATTTCAATGAATATTTAATTCAACTACTTTATCTCAATCTCTCAAGTGTCAATTTAAGAAATGATTGATTCCCTAAGAAAATTCAGAACATATGCATAACATAATGGACTCTCTGTGATTTTACATTTATGTTTTTATGCTTTCCTATTCAAATTGCAAATATGCTGGCCCTTTTTAAAAGATTCAATACACACATTTAAATTTACCCTAAAGTTTCCTTATTTCCTAGTTATTATATTTTTCCATGAGTTATTTATTTCCCAGAACCTTCCTGAATCTTATCATTTACCCAAAGCAACCAGAATTTATGTTAACAGTTGACTGCACATCTGAAATTCTAGTTTAGGACTTATGTGTTGTAAAGCTGGGATCAAACCTGAGTTCAGGAGGCTTCTCCTAAAGGGTGGTAGATGACAGAAGCAATTCTATTCTATCTGTGCATTTTTTAAAAAAATTAATAGCATATGTTCCTAGGCAATGAAAAGACTGACAAACATGTTTGGATATGAACATGATGTGCAACATGTAAATTAATCCTACTTTGTACGACCACATAAACAGTGAACACTCAAACACATTTGTTGGATGAAAATATTTATGCTCAATATATTAAATCCCACTTAAATCCCATTTAACTGGTCAAATGAGGTAAAGAAATAGTGCCACCATAAGAAGTGTCCAAAAAGGCAGTGTAAGAAGTTAGTTTTGCTCCTATTTTCCTGCAATTACTGTTAAACTGAACTTCAGAAAACCATGCAAATACATGTTAAAATAAATTATATGAGTCCAACTCTATGACATTTTGGAAAAGACAAAACTACAGAGACAGTAAAAAGATCAGTGGTTGCCAGGGGCTTGGGGGACAGGATGGAAGGGATGAAAAGGAGAACCACAGGGAATTTTTAGGGCAATGAAACTCTTCTGTATGTTACTGCAATGGTGGTTACATGTCACTATGCATTTATCAAAACCCACAGAAGTGTACAACACAAAGAATTAACCTTAATGTAAACCATGGACTATACCTAATAATGAATCAATACAGGTTCATTAAATCATTACATCCAACAAATACATTACGCTAATGCAAGCCTCTATATAAAGGAAACTGTGAAAGAGTGGGGTGAGTATATGGAATTCTTAAGTACACTCTGCCAAATTATTCTGAAAGTAATGAATCTCTACCAAAAAAGTAAAGCCCACTACTTATTTAAAATTAATTTGAATTCAATGTAAGATTCAATTTTATCTATTATTTTATTTACAATTCTTTGTAAAATTAATAAACCAAAATTACTATAATACTTGCAATGTTTTAAAAAAGGGTTAACTCTTATAGGCTTATCTTTACTATATCACGGTTTTTTTTTTTGTTCTTTTGTTTTTAAAAGAGTATTATTATTCAGTGACTGATTTAAGACACTGAAGTTTTACCATACAAGACAAGAAAGCATATCTTATAGACTTTTAGGAATAAAAAGTTCATTTGAATCTTCACCCTAAACCACAGACTTATTCAAGTGCCTGAGGCAAATGTTCTGTGCTAGTTACATATTTTAAAATATGCAAAATGTTTACCATTCTCAAACAGATTAATCTTGTCTGCTACCAGATGGACCTTGCTTTTGATTTCACAAAACATTCACCACAAGAGTTATTTCTGTAAGGCTATTTCAAAGTACTGGAAAACATCAAATTTCAGACTGGTAAATGACCTCAGAGAAGCAGAGACACCCAATGATACAACTGCAAACCATAACACATTACAAACCTAAAGAGCAGTAACACACTTTTTATGTAAAGGGTGCTATATTTGCAAAATGTAGGTTTTATTTTTTGGCTATTTAAAGCAAGCAAGTAGTTAAGAGAAGCCAGACATGCTTCCCTGCTTACAGAAAATGCCTTTAAAGAGAGCCACAGACAAGCCAAAGAAGACTAATGGCAAAGCTGAGAGAAATCCATTTTTTTCCACCCACCCCTGAGGTCAGAGGGAGCAACAACAGGAAAGTGGCAGAAGCAGAAAAGCAATAGTGTTTAAGTGCTCCCCCTACAAATCAGCAAAATGCACTCATGCAAACTAACTTTTCTAGCTTCATATTTTGGCTTCCTGGTAAATGGAATATAGATGCACGCAGGTCTTTCTAAGGCTATGAAAGGGTGAGACTGTCCAAAGGTTTTCTGAAGCGGTCCCTCATTAAGCTGTGACTGCCACGAGGCACACAGAGGCGTACATAATTAATATGTCTACGTGGAGAATTAACTATACACGTCAAGCCCCTGTTGATTTCATCCATCAAATGAGCATCTGAGCAAAAGAGGAGAAGGGGCAGACTAGAGCTTCAGGGAAGATGAAGGCAGAACAGGAAGACAGAACAGAGGAAGACTGATCTGACTGAAAAAAAGAGAAGTTGCCAGCGGAGGAGACTCCTGCTAACCAGGTGTGATTGACAGAGACGGGAAATCTAAGCTCGGCACTCCTCCTGGCTGGGACAGAGCATTAAAAGAAACACAGATTTTTTTTAAATGATACTAGTAATGCTGACAAGGACGTAGTAAAGGGACATTCTATTCTGTTGCAGGACAACAGTGTAAGTGTCAGATACACACTTTCAGGAATGCTAGTGAGTGAAGTCTCAAGAGTCGTTAAATACCTTAAAACAAGTAATAACATTTTAAAGACTGATATAAATGAACTTATTTACAAAACAGAGACAGGCTCACAGATTTCAAAAAAAAATAAACTTATGGTTACCAAAGGGGAAATGTGGAAGGAGGGATAAATATGGAGCTTGGGATTAACGTACATACAGTATATATATAAATGGATTACCCGCAAGGATCTACTGCATAGCACAAGGAACTCTACTCAATACTGCGGAATAATCTATATGGGGAAAGAATCTGAGAAGGAATGAACATGCTTATAACTGAACCACTATGCTATACACCTGAAACCAACACAAGAGTGTGAATCAACCACGCTGAGGTGCACCCAACTCTGCAACTCCATGGACTGTAGTCTACAGCCTCCCTCTGTCCATGGGATGCTCCAGGCAAGAATACTGGAGTCGGTTGCCATTTCCTTCTCCAGGGAATCTTCTCATCCCAGGAAACAAACCCAAATCTCCTGTGTTGGCAGGTGGAATCTTTACCACTGAGCCACCAGGGAAGCCCATCAACCTATATGAAAGTGAAAGTGAAAGTCGCTCAGTCATGTCCAGCTCTTTGTGACCCCACGGACTATACAGTCCATGGAATTCTCTAGGCCAGAATGGGTAGGGTAGCCTTTCCCTTCTCCAGGGGATCTTCCCAAGCCAGGGATCAAAGCCAGGTCTCCCGCATTGCAGGTGGATTCTTGCCCAGCTGAGTCACCAGGGAAACCCGAGAATACTGGAGTGGGTAGCCTATCCCTTCTCCAGCGGATCTTCCCGACCCAGGAATCAAACCAGGGTCTCCTGTATTGCAGGAGGATTCTTCACCAACTGAGCTATCAGGGAAGCCCCATAGCCACCTATATAACCTGCAATAAAACTAAGAAAAGAGTTAAATATAACTGGTAACTATTAATAAAAGTCTGCATTTGCAGTAACCCAAGTGGGTTAAAACTATGAATTATTCTGGAAATCCCAAGCTGCTACATCATAGTTTATCTGGAAAACATTTTCAACCTTGAGAAACTAATGTCAACAATTATATATCAATGTTTGGATACTACAAAGTTTTGTATGTTTTTGATGAAAAGCTTTCACTCAATCAATATTTAGTGATCACCACTACATAATCAGTACAGCACTGTCAAAATTCTGAGGATACTACAAAAGGATTTTCTCCTTTGCCACTATAGAAGCAATTGTTACCCAACCCAGAGATTTAAAGAGAGACTTATCACTTTTTTGTGAACTACATTCGGAAAACATGAAATGTATAAACAATGGGGAATGTTTCGACCTTGTGCTATAAAGAATGGAAAGCATTAAAAAGGAATTTGAGAAAACAAAATTGTGCTCTTTAAATTGACAAGTAAACATTCAAATAAGTATTATTTGATCCTGAGATCATAAAATAGTTAATTCAATACTAATTAATTGTAAAAGCAATATTAATGATTGCTTTTTTTTAAATGCAGAAAAACTAAATATACTTAAAATTTACTACATGCTACCTGGTAAAATTTTTCTCCAGTTTTATTAAAAAACACATCCTCCCAGAAGTTGAAAGAACAATGCAATGTGGATCTGTGATCTAAACCTGAGAGTGACTCCTAAGACTGAATTTACCTTCCATGCTGTCCTAGGGAGCCTTGAGAAGGCAAAGTCAGTGAGGACTTACGTCTTTGAGAAATTTTTTTCCTGCAGTTCATGTGAAATTAATATTTGGCAAATATAAAAACATATAAAAATGAGCACTGCCTAGAAGCTGTATGGTAGGCACCAGCTCACTTTCCCAATATATCCAACACACAACAAATTTAACGGCATGAGGCAGTTATTACAATGTCTATTTCATGTTTATTTCCTATTTGTTTCCATATTAAGTTTTGGGCTTCCATGGAGGCTCAGACAGTAAAGAATCTGCCTACAATGCAGGAGGCAGGGGTTCAATTCCTGGGTCAGGAAGATCCCCTGGAGAAGAAATGGCAACCCCCTCCACTATTCTTGATAATCACAACTGGAAAAATCATTTGTAACTTAGGAACACCATCCTGTATTTGGTGCTCTGGCCACACTGTATGTGATGTAAGTTTCAAAGAAATGAGGAAAGATGGGGGGATAAAATGAAAAAAACAAACAAACATCTAATTAGATTTGTAACCAATACATTAGAAATACCAGTGAAAAAAGTCAGCTCACCATCTATTGTAACTTCTTTTGTTCCTTTTCTTGTAAACCAAACACTCAGAAATGAAAGAAAAAAAAAACGCTTTATGTTTGACCAAAGATGTATGTTCCCCAATAAAAGCAGCTGAAATTCAGTAAAGGGAAAACTAAGTGAGAGGGAACGTGGTTTTGTAAAAAAGAGTACTTGTCTGAGTTCCAGTTAAAGTTCTATTTTATGTAACCAGGTTACTCTCTTCCTTTAATTTCTAATAAAAAATGACTCTAATTATGCCTTTGCACACTTATCTGTTATCACCTGACCTTTACCAGATTCCACCGGTCCTGATGAGACATCACTCTTCTGTGCTTCCAAAGCACTCTGAGGTTTCTGTCTGTTCTCTAACCAGGCACTGAGCCCATTCAAAACACCACTTTTATACAGTTCTTTCATCACCCAGCATGTATCAGCGTCCCTAGTACAAGTCCCATTTGCTCTCTAAAGCCCTCACTAACTTTAAACTTGAATAAATCTATAAAATTACCCCATCTTGGAAACTTAACAAACAGTAAATATACTTATTAACTTAATTATAACATATAAAAATTGGTGTTTCAAGTTTCCAACTGTCCATTCCTTCATTTAAAAAATTGACTGATTGCCATTTTATTAATTTCTCTCACTACCAAACAATTTCACCGATGTATCTGACATTCTTTTTTACAACTAAAGAAGTAGTTCACTGTAGGCAGTTTTTCCCATAGGGTACAGAGCACCGAGTGAGTGTCTGAAGACATTTCTGATCATCACAACTGAGGGGCAAGGGTAATAGGCCAGTTTCTGCAACAAAGACTTAAGTTGAACATGGCTGAGGTTGAGAAATGACGTACTAAGCTACCATTGCTCTTCTTCCATCATTTACCCTCTACTGTCCTATTTTGCATATTTAAGAAAAAATTGGTTCCTTTGTTTTCCTCTCATTTTTCCCTCCTCAACTTTCTCCATATGCATTAATCATGTAAATCGATCTATACAGTTAAAATATTAGTATGTTCATCTCTGTGGGCAAGTGGGTATGGTTTCTGTATTAATATGAATGCCAGTTAGCATGTGTACACTCCTCTGACTTTTACCATACAGTACATGTAAAAATTAAAGGAGGGTGTGTGTGTGTGTGTGTGTGTGTGTGTGTGTGTGCGTGTGTGCGTGCGTGCGCGCCCGCGCACATGCGCTCACTGGGTGTGTAATGTATACAATGAGAATATGCACAAAAATTAACTTGAGGAGTTTATGATCTACATATGTGGATGTGTGTATATGTATATGTGTGTTTATAGGCTTTGATTTTACATGTACTTATTGTTTACCTCTCATACTTGTGCTTAGGTGCATAAATGGAAGAATACAGATATATTTGCTTTTTGTAAAAGTCAAGTGGGGCTGGGGTTGACTCAAAGAGTTTAAGTAATAAGTTCAGTTGATGATTTAAGCTGCATTCATTAAGCATGTGTCTTTCCAGGGCGGCTTCTGGTATCACCCAAAAGATGGCTAGGAAGTCCTGGTAGCTCAGCAATAAAGAATCCAGCTGCCACTGCAAGAGATGCAGGTTTCGATTTCTGGGGCAGGAAGATCCTCTGGAGAAGAAAATGGCAACCCACTCCAGTATTCTTACCTAAGAAATCCCATGGACAGAGGAGCTTGGTAGGGGCCAAGGGGTCATCCATGGGGTCACACAAGAGTCAGAGCTGACTTAGAGACTAAACAACAACAACAAAATGATGGCTACTGCCAGCTCTGTCTAGACTTCAAACTTGAATCACCTGCACCATGTATAAACAGGGGGGGGGTCGCAAAGAGTCGGACATGACTTAGCGACTGAATGATAACAATACTTACAGACATGTGAATATTCATTGTGATATATACATTTAATCCTCACATCCCAATATAGGGAACTATTATTAGTTACAATTTACAGATATAAAATAGACACTCAAAGAGGTTAAAAAAAGTGCCAGTGGTACTTCAATGGTAAGTGGCAATGTCAAGACACAGTTTTGCATGGTGTCTGACAACAAACCCCAACTGCAATAAAACACTGATCTCCACACCTGAGTCTATACCACATGCCTCCAGGGGATCAGCAAAGACTGAAGTCACTGTAATCACTGCCATAGGACATTCTCCTTTTACTTCATGCAATTCAAAGATGACTGTGTTTCATAAAGAAGAAGGGAGCAAAAAGGTTAAGTAAAAGCTCTCATGGACTTCACAAACATCTATTATTAATAGAATTATTTTTCCTTCATTAGTTTCCTCATAATGGCTCTAAGAAAACAACAACTGCACATTATTCAATTATGTATTACTGAATAAATAAGTAAAAGAAAAGAATCAGGCACATTAATCACCTTTTTGATTGAAATAATAGAACTTTAATTCCCCTGAGATAAAGTTACTCTGTGTTTTGGCTTTAAATAATGCCTGTGATGAAATCTCAAATTCATTATTAAACAAATAAGCAAACTCATATTTACATAGTTCATTTTCTCCTTACCATCAGTACTTTCAGCTGCAGTAAAATAACCAATGTTCAATTATCTACAGTCTTATAAGGGATCGCTATCTAAGTAATCCCAAATGACAGATAATCCAAAACGCATTTATGTTGGGTTTTAAATTCATTATATGATTCCAGCAGATTTACTGCCATAATTATATTCTCTTTCTCAAGCTCATATTAAAATTCATTTGTATTTCTTGAGCACAAGCCAACTGACAGCAGAAGGGAGGATCCCAGATACACGCGAGATGACAAAAGGAAGTTGATTTGCTATTAGCATTTTCTTCCCGAAGATAATTGACATGAAAACAATCAAGAGTTTTTTGTGAAACTGCATTTCATATTAAATGTCTTATATGATTAAATAAAAAGGATATATTTTAACACCATAGCAGGGGAATAAAGGTCATGGACTATGAACATTAATAGACTTAGGTTCATACCCCAGCTCTGCCCCAGGTATGTAACTACAAGCAAGTTGCTTATCTTCTAAACTTCATTTCCTCACTAACAAATGGTATTTATATTTTTACCTACATTTAAAAGGAGTTCTGAAGATGACATTATTTTTTTTTTCATTTATTTGTATTATTTGGAGGCTAATTACTTTATAATATTGTAGTGGTTTTTGCCACACATTGACATGAATCAGCCATGGATTTACATGTGTTCCCCATCCCCATCCCCTCTCCCGCCTCCCTCCCCATCCCATCCCTCTGGGTCATCCCAGTGCACCAGCCCCGAGCACTTGGAAGATGACATTATTGAATGTACACTGCCTGACACAAAGTACTCAACTAAAGTTGTGTTCATATTTTTTGGTTATAGCTATTATTCGATCTATTTTACTCTAGAGCTAAAATCAGAGATAACTATTATATACCTGATAGTCTCTATCAGTTAAGCTTCCATAAAATGTCACTGCCATGATTATTCAATATACTATATTAGCACACTGTAGGGTCAAGTGTTAAAATTTCTTCATAATCTTTCTGCAGAAGACGGTTGGACATATTTAAGATCTAACTATCAAAAACACTTGGAATATACTAGAAATGCACGACTTAAAAAGTTTTAAACTTTTGAGGCCACATACATATGTCAAAACTTTTAGGATTCTAGGAAGGCAAATAGTACATGGCCAAGAGGGTTTGGAGTGGAACTGCCTTCTCACAGTAATATTTCTGCAGTAAAGCAAAGGAGCATTTGCACTGAGCGTTAGAAATAAAAACTATAAATATTCGCACATTGGTTTAGTCCAGGTTTTAATTGTAAATGAGTTTTTCAACTGTTAAGTTTTCAGAACTTTTAAATGATATTATGAAACTGGATTAAATGATACCAAAAAATCATTTCTATATTTTTTTCATTAAAGTTGTGCTATGTATCACAGAGTTAAAGGGTAAGATAATTAAGGACTGAAAATATCCTTCTCTTGGTTTGAATAACTTGGTGCTGGATAATTTCTTGCAAATGTAACTCTAAACTGTAATTCAAACTTGAATCATTATTCCTTAATTTTATAAAGAATATGGCAGACATTCTGATTCATAAAAAGTTACATGTAGGTGGCATTATCCATTTCCCCTTTATTTCAATTATGAACTGATTTCTTTCATAGCTATGCTTTACTGGTTAGCTGGATTAAATTACTAGATTTGAGTTTTAATGAGCTGTTACATTTTTTGATACTTTCCCTAGTCAGTAGATGATATAGAACATAAGCAATACCATATGAAAAGGCGCTGGGGTCTGAAGGGAAATCATTGATTTACATTTTATCTTCCGACAAATACACATAAACCATACCATACTACAAACTCCCCAAATGAACAGTAAGGATAACATTTTGATGTATATTTGTAAAAGATCGAAGGAAAGGGTTTATTTATACCACTTACTGACACAGAATATACTTACTATGAGTAAAGGAACACATTACTGGCTATAAGTCTAACCAGAAGGATTTTAAGATAAAAGGAGTTCAGAAATTAGTGTGGAAAGGCAGAACTTACTGAAAATTCTATTCAACAGGAAGATTAATCAACATAAAGTTCACCATTCAACTTGTGCTAAATTTTCTGGAATACCTGACATGAGAAGTTCACAGAGAAATGATGGGATAAAAGTGCAATAAAAGGGTTATATAAAGAAAGACCATAAGAATAAGGATTATGAAGATTTAATGCTGACAACTCTGCATAGGCTGGTAGAGAGCGATAGTTTTCAATTCAATATAAATGGTGGTGGTTTAGTCACTGTCATGTCTGACTCTCTTGCAACCCCATGGACTGTAGCCCTCCAAGTTTCTTTATCCATGGGATTTCCCAGGCTAGAATACTAGAGTGGGTTGCCATTTCCTTCACCATGGGTTCTTCCCAACTCAGGGATCAAACCTTGGGTCTCCTGCATTGCAGGCAGATCCTTTACTGATTGAGCTACCAGGAAAGCACATAATTAAGAATGAACAGCTTTAAAAGCTTCAGTTTCCAAGTATAGTATATGTATAGGGACAATCATCATAGAAAATATATGATGAAAAACACATTATAAAAATAAAATAATTAAAAATAATTATAGGAAAATAGAATCTACAAATAAAAGCAAATGTTGAGGTCAACTTGACAGGTGAATTTTAAACATAACTTTGTGCATCTTATTAGGATAAAAAAGTAATACTGAAGTAGCTCTATAGATCATATTCTCTCAAAAGTGGATTGCATATATTTCTCAGCATTGTTTCATACTATGTATTAAAATGCAAAACTTTTTCATGAGGAGGTTCATGGTGATGAAGTGATGAGACAGAAAATAATCTAAAATAACCAAGGTAATTTATAACAGACAAAATGTGGGAAAAGGGCTAAATTTCATTTCAGCAAAGGCAGAACAGCTTGTGTAAGACTAACTAGACTTCTAGGAACAATAAAAGAACATGCATTACACTTCAAAAAGTGAAATTTTAAGACACTGAGCAGCTAAAGTAACTAAGATTTAAAGGTCTAAGATCCAAGAAAGAAAACAACAAGAGATGCTATCATTCTAACTACTTTACTTCTCTTTTGAGACATAATCACATGTTTAATAGTCCCTTAAATACTACAAAATATTGAAGGAGAGTATTCCACACCTCTTAAAACTAAAAGAAGACAAATACACAATAAAAATGCACTGGCGATTCAGAATTTTTGGAGTTATCAAATACAGACTTTCAAAAAAAAAGTAGTAACATACTTAAGAGATGAAAAGTTTACTCCAAAACTGGAATCTAATGTGCATGCATGTGCGCGCACACACACACACACACACAAATTATAAATTCTTGAAGAAAGAAGGACAATATTTGACAAGAGAATTACTTTTCAACAAAAATGATGAAAGTCAGAAAACTATGAAAGTTATTTTAAATTGCTGAATGGAAAAAAAAAAAAACAACTGGCAACTCTATTTTTCTATCAAAAATCAAGGCAAAATAAAGGCATTTTCAATAAAAACAGGGAATTTTTAGACAGCAGAACCATACAAAAATAAATACAAAAGAAAATTCCTCAGGCCCACAGAAAACAATCATATAAAAACATGGAAATACTCAAAAAAAGAGCATCGAGAAAAAGAAAAAGGTAAATACATGTAAATCTAATTGAATAATGACCATATATCAATAATAATAGCAATAGTACTTCATTGAGGTTTAAATGTAGCACACATAAGGAGATGGATGAAAATGAAAGTCTCTCAGTCGTGTCCAACTCTTTGTGACCCCATGAACTATACAGTGCATGGAATTCTCCAGGCAAGAATACTGGAGTGGGTAGCTGTTCCCTTCTGCGGATCTTTCCAACCCAGGGATTGAACCCAGGTCTCCCTCATTGCAGTGGGACTCTTTCCCAGCTGAGCCACCAGGGAAGCCCAAGAATACTGGAGTGGGTAGTCTATTCCTTCTGCACGGGATCTTCCCAACCCAGGAACTGAACCCAGTTCTCTTGCACTGCAGGCAGATTCTCTACCAGCTGAGCCCCTGGGGAAGCTCAATGGATGTGGCTATCCATATCCAGGATATACAGAAGGAGATGGACATATAGAGCAAAAATATCCCCAAATATTCACTATGTCTAGATATAAGTACAAGTATTACTCTATGGTGGACATTAGTATGTAAAAAATGCACTCTGAAAAAGCTATTAAAGATAATAAAGGTTCATGAGTACTTGGGAAGTTCTGTTAAAACTGGGGATATATCAAGTGCATTTTTCAAAGTTGATCAACTAAGGTATGTTTGTTAACTGTACTGTTTTTCTTGGTTTTCTATAGACTATACCCCTTTTCTTTCTTCTTCTTTTTTTTTTTGTCTCCTTTACTTGTCACCTTTTGAGAAACGTGTGCTAAGATCTCACACGATTTTTATGGGTCTTTCTACTTCTCATTTTAGTCCCTTATTTCTATGTTTTTAAAGGCTATTTTTCGGGTAGTTACAAATTGAGAACAATTATATGTATTTCTGTTTGAGAAGCTGTTTTTCCAAAATTTGACATAGGGTAAGCTGTAAAGTAGTCTTAATAATTCCAAAAGGTTAAAATTATTTAGCATATTTCCTCTGACCATAGTGGAATAAGGCTAGGTATCAATTACAAAAGATACTTAGAAAATTGTAAAACACTAAGAAATTAAGCAGTATACCTAAAGTCATCCCATTGGTTGAAAAATTACTTACAACAAAAAAATAGAAAATATTTTGAGTCACATAAGAATAAAAATATGGTATGGGTAACCTGTGGGATAAAGACAAGCTGTGATCAGAAGAAAACTTATGTACTTAAAACATAATTATAAAGAAAAAATGGTTTATAATCAATTATCTAAGCATTTACCTAAAGAAGTTAGAAAAAGAAAAGCAAGTTTATCCTAAAGGATAGGAAAAAAATAATGAGTGTGATTAATTAAATAGAAAACAAATGCACAACAGAGAACATAAACAAAATTTATTCTCAAAACTTACCATTGCAATAAACCAATAAATCAATAAACCTGGAGCAAAAATAATAGAGAAGAGGCAGTCATTACCAATATCAGGTTTGAGAAAAACATAAGCCTACAGACATTAAAGACATAGTAAGAGAATGGAGAATGTCAGAACAGATTTATGCTGACAGATTTTAAAATTCTGATAAAATAGAGAAATTGTTTAGTAAGTATAATTCATCAAAACTGATGCAAGAAAAAATGGAAAATCTGAAATGCCCTTTCAGAAACTGATTTAACCATCTTCTGATTTACAACCTTTCTAGGCCCAGATTTTGCTTCATGAATTCATTATTTCAAACAAATTATGAAATAGTTAAATAATAACCCAAATCATGTGCAAAATCTTCTAGAATTAAAAAAAAAGGAAAATATTTTGAATGTTTTTTTATGAGGATGGCATACCTATGATCAAAAACCTAACAAAATGTGAAAACAGGCACAACTAAGCTCTAGTTTTAGAAGCCAACATAGTCATTATTATTGAGGTAGTGTAAGGCTGTGATGAAACATGAATAGGGCATGTAAATTACTCTTTTTTGATGTAGGTGGTAGTTACATGTCTGTGTTCACTTACTGAAAATTCAACAAACACCACATATAATTTGTGCCCTTTTCTGTGTGTATGCTATACATTATATTTAAAAGAAGACACATACTTAAAAAAAAGGAGTCAAATCCTTAGAACAGACCTTACTATTGGTTAACATTAATCCATAAAACATTGTATGTGAACTGTCCAAAGAATGAAGTTGTTATTTAAATACTTAAACATTTATTCTGAACCAAAATAACTTTTTTTCTGTTTGCAGCACTTTAAAAATTTCAGCTTTCTTAAGTTCACCCCTCCACTACTCTTTCTTTTCTAAAGTTTACAAACTTCAAAAAAAATTCCCTTTCTCCACAGCTTGCGATCATTTTGCCATCAGCAAGTGGTTCTCTGTTCTTATTCACAACCTAATTAGAGCATCATAAGTTTCATCTCAATGCCTCCTTTTTCATCTTTCAAGAAAAAATAAATGAATAATTGTACAAGTCATAGATTTACCAGAGGCCCTAACAATACAGTCTAATAATATTGTACTTATATAAGTTAGACAACTTACACATTATATCAGTTTTACAAAAACATTGTGAAGAACATGTCAACACAAATTTGGTTCCATTCTATAGCCCTCACTTTTCAAATGTTCCCCATTTTGAATCCACAGCTTGCTTTTTATTCTGGTACAGAGGAAAGATATTTTCAAATGCACTCAGAGGTAACTAACTGCTAAGAGTGTGTATGTGTATGGGCGTGTGTGTGTGTGTGTGTGTGTGTGTGTAGATTAGTGGTCTTAAACACATTCTTAAAGTGATCCTTTGTTCTCAGGCCTATATGATCATTCAGCTTCATGAAATGCATAATGCCAGAACATTTGCCTTCAGAGCTCTGAGGATTTATGTAGAAAAAAACAGAAGGTTAAAGTAGAAATTAGTGTAAAGGGATGATCACTGACAATAATCCAAAATTAGCTATTAATACAATGAGGACTTCCCTCTAAATACTGCCATCTCTTTTATCCTTCAAATGTACTTTTTCCCCCTATGCCAGCCAGTCTGTCTTCTCCAGATTTTTCACTCCCTTGTTGATAATCTTTTTTTACCCTCTCTGGTATCACCTTCATCCTAAAGATAGACTCTTTAGGGAACTAGGGAAAAACCATATTCAGCATTTTATGCACTATATAAACAAATATAAAACAGAATACTGTACTAGAAGTGTTTAGTTTTTGCTTATCATCAATTACTACTGTTTCCTTACATCTCCCTGAAACACAGGGGCTAGAGCAATAAGCTTTCTTAAAGAACAAGGTTCTAGATTCTGCCAGGAAGGTACCCTTATGCAAGCAGTGGAAGCTGGATGTGAGCTGAAGCTGTGGCTGCTAGCAATGTTCAACACTGAAGGGTTGAATTATTTGTCTGAAAACCGTTTGTGTCTTAGGAGTAACGGCAAGAGTGGTGGCTTACCTATCTCTACTTTTCAGCTATGAATGGTGTGTCCTGAAAACAATGGTAGAGAGGCAAACCCACCTTCAGCCACTCCCTCTCTCCAGTGAATTACATAAACATCTAATTCTCTAGGTTAAACTGCTAGCTGCTCAAAATTCCACTCAATTCCAAGAGCATTACTGTGTTAAAATCTAACTGATTTATAACTATTATTTATAACAGCTAGGTGGTTGGAAAAAAAGATATGCATATGGATAAGGGGGGTTAAAATGCAGTTACCCAGCATCAAACATGAATTTTAGATTCTTTAATACAGCACAAATGATAACCTTTGATAATCTTTGACAGTCCCACAGCCACCTCTCATATCCCTCCACTCTTCTGTCTCAAATTGCACGTAGTTTTCTTACACTGTCAAAAATTCTGGGACCCTTCACACATTCAGTTACCTCTGAAGAGAAGTACACAATTCTCTCCCAAACACTTTTTCTCTATCCTCTACTTTTTCTAACTTCTAGATACCTCTAAAATGAAATTCAGGTGTGTCCCCTCATCCAGGAAGTTTCTCTGACACTCAGTCTAGTCCAATTAGCAGCTTTTTCTTCCTGTCCATCCATTTTTTCCACTTACTTTGCTGTACTAAAATTACCTGCCCATGTATGTCGCAGAAGGCAATGGCAACCCACTCCAGTACTCTTGCCTGGAAAATCCGGAGGAGCCTGGTGGGCTGCAGTGCATGGGGTCGCTAAGAGTCGGACACGACTGAGTGACTTCACTTTCACTTTTCATTTTCATGCATTGGAGAAGGAGATGGCAACCCACTCCAGTGTTCTTGCCTGGAGAATCCCAGGGATGGGGAAGCCTGGTGGGCTGCCGTCTATGGGGTCACAGAGAGTCGGACACGACTGACGCGACTTAGCAGCAGCCCATATAAGTGTCCTTCTTAGAATATTGTGAGATCCTTTCAGTGTGGGACTACATTCAAAAAATATTTGTCAAATGAATAAAAGAGAGAACAATTCTATATTTTTCATTGCTCTAACAGTGTGAAGAGGCTAACTGTATCAGTTTAACGAAATCCCTCATTCGGTAGAGTCGAAGTTTACATTTTTTACAGGGTTCAGTTTTTAAAGGGAATGAAAAAAATCGATGGAATGGATTACATTAGGGCTTGAGTCAAAGCAAGATTTCCCAGAGAAACTTCTGATTCTCGTGGTAAACTATTTCTCTAATGTAGAAGACTATATACTTAGGTCCTGCTCCCTATAAAAAAGGAAGTAATTGAACCTATTTGCAGGACAGCAGTGGAGGGCTTCCCCGCTGGCTCAGCTGGTAAAGAATCCACCTGCAATGCAGGATACCCTAGTTCGATTCCCAGGTCAGGAAGACTGGCTGGAGAAAGGATAGGGTACTCACGCCAGTATTCCTGGGCTTCCCTGGTGGCTCAGTCGGTAAAGAATCCGCCTGCAAAGTGGGAAACCTGGGTTCGATCCCTGGGTTGGGAAGATCCCCTGGAGACGGGAACAGCTACCCACTCCAGTATTCTGGCCTGGAGAATTCCTTGGACTATACAGTCCATGGGGTCCCAGAGAGTTGAACACTACTTTCACTTTCACTTCACTTTCACAGTGGAGACTCAGAGAACAGACTTATGAACATGGGGTAGGGGGAGGAGAGGGTGAGATGGATGAATGGAGAAAATAGCATGGAAACATATATACTACCGTATGTAAAACAGACATCCAGTGGGAACTTGCTCTATGACTCAGGGAACTTAAACAGGGACTCTGTGACAACCTAGAGGGGTGGGATGGGGTGGGAAGTTCAAGAGGGAGGGGGCATATGTATTCCTGTGGCTGATTCATGTTGACGTATGGCAGAAACCAACACAATATTGCAAAGCAATTACCCTTCAATTAAAACTAAATTTTTTAAAAAGAGAACTAATTATAACACATCCTATTATTGCTGTTACTCTTTAGTCACTAAGTCATGTCCAACTCTTTTGTGACCCCGCGGAAGCTCCTCTGTCCATAGGATTTCTTAGGCAAGAATACTGGAGTGGATTGCCATTTCCTTCTCCAGGGGATCTTCACGACCCAAGGATTGAACCTGCGTCTCCTGCATTAGCAGGGCGATTCTTTACCATAGAGCCAGCCACCTGGGAAGCCCAAGGCCCTATCTGTGGTAAATAATGACTTTTTTTGGTCTGGATTTCATGTCTGGTCATTCACACTGCAAGTACATTTCAAAACTTAATCTACACATCTTATGTCAGCACCACAGTCCTTAAGCCTGTATAAACTAATTTAGTGGCCAAAATTTCTCATCTAGGTCTTCAAATCCCTTTCAATATAATGACATATATAAATATGAAAGGGCTCTCCAGGTGGAGCTGGTGTGGTAAAGAACCTATTTGCCAATGCGGGAGTCTAAGAGATGCTGGTTCAATCCCGGGGTCAGAAAGACCCACTGAAGGAAGGCGTGACAAACCACTCCAGTATTCTTGCCTGGAGAATCCCATGAATAGAGAATCCTGGCAGGCTAGAGTTCATAGAGTCACAAAGAGTGGACATGACTAAAGCAGCTTAGCACGTGCACATATACACATAAAGACAAAAACAGGAATGAAAAACTATGAGATTTGTTCAGCATTTTGAACTCAAGTGTTTGCAGATGGTTTATGGATGACCAATACTCCTCCATGCCTTACCTGAGGACAGGAGTAAGGCAGACAGGTAGGTATGCTAGAACTGGGAAGGGAGAAACGATGAGATTGGACTCTGCCAGAAACATGGACCATTGTCCAAAACAATGGGGGTCACACTTCCCTGATTAGAAGAAAGGGGATTAACTTTAGGAGAACCAAAGAAGATGCGGCCATTGTTGGATCTTGCAGAACTCTTGATTAGCACAGTATTTGGTTCTTGTGGCCAGAATCCCTTTTTGTAAAGAACCTGCCTGCCTGCCTGCCAAAGTGGATCCCTGAGCCACTGATCAATCATGGTTCTACCTGGTCTTATAAAGTTTTGATATCTCATTTGACTAAGACATCCCCATAAGTGTGTATGGAAGAAGTCAATGGAATAAGGAAAAGAGAAAAGTATTATTGTCTGATAAATTTTGAAATAATCAGGAAAACAGAGTCAAGCTTTTAGGGGTAGAGGGCTCAAAGCTCAGCTTAAAAATAATAATCCCAGCCAGAAGAAACAAATGAACCTGCATGACAACAGAGATTTTTACTTCCTTCACTGCTGCATCCCCAATACTGAAACATTTGCTGAATAAATGAGTGGAATGAGGCTGGTGCTATTATGCACTTTTCTTTATCACACTGACTCATTTCCCCCTTGGTTATCTGCTTCGGTCACTGAATTGGCCACTGCACCTATTACATTTTCACAGTTTTAGGCCTAAAGCAAGACTTTCTTCACATCAAGTTTGTGTGTTTGTGCACATGGGTAATAACAAATATAAGCTGAGTGGCATTAAAATCAAAGGTGAAAACTAATCACTTAATTTTACCATGGAACATTATAATGAATTCAGCAACTGATCTAAATGAGTGATTTTATTAGTCTTAGCCATTTGATAATAGCCTGCTAAAACAACCTAATCAATGATCAATTTGACCTGCTTTGCTCTCATCTCTGCTTTCCTATTAAGTAAGAACTTCAATAAATAGAGAAATCACTGTAGTAGATTTAACCTCTAAAAATAAATAAGAGGGAGGATAAGCCTAAACATGAAATGAGTCAAGAGAATCATTTGTAAGACACTAAGAGAGGCTTCGTAAGAGAGCTTTATTGAAAAGTGGCCTGAAATTTCTCTCATTTTATCATTAGCCTAATTTTAAATAGATGGCAATGCTCAAAATGCCGTTGGCCAAATTTTCTTTTGCTTTACTTTGGTATGACTGTTGTGTTTTCACTTTTACAAACGGTATGCATCTTAGATATAACACAGCTTAAAATCAATTTATATAGTACACCCTGAACAAAATTAAATCTTATAATCAAAGCACTGGGAAATGAGCTATTAAATCCCTATTTTATTATTATTTTCCTAAGTCCAAATTTGCTTCTGTGGATTTTTCTGAAAACTATATGAACTTTCTTGTTCAGTCTAAAAACTTAAAAGTGAACTATTTCATTTTAAAAAATTATAATACATGCGAATTGTGTTTTATTTCTGCTCCAAGTAAAAGTATGTGAAATGAAAAGACTTAATAAACTATTCTCAGAAGAAAGAAAATGTAGGGTTATGAAATGACAGTTACATGTATTAATATGTTTCAAAGTACTTGAAGTAATTCACAGTGATGTTTTCAAAAGCTCTACTGTAGCACTTAAATTAAGAAGGCATTCATAATTTATGATGAAAATAGTAAACATATGGCACCACTCAAAAGAAGGCACTGAAGCAAATAATTCATTACAAATGTAAATGAATACAAGTGAACTTGGTTAGAGAAAGCAAGTCAGGGAACCAAAGGCTACTATGGCAGTAGGAAAGACAAGGTTGAGGACTGTTCGCAAGGGAAAATTCTGATGAGGTCAAGTACGGCCTCCGGAGCTGCGGACTACTTATTAAGGAAGTAGCAGTTCTGAATTTTTATTACTGAGCTTTGCTCACACTGCGATGATTTCAGATGAGGTATTTATGAATTCATTGAATATCTTCTGACCTTGGGACTTTTATGGACACTAGATATATCGCTTTTTATAGGGAAAACAGGCAGTTCTCTGCAGGTAAATCATTCAGATTATTGAAAGACAAAAGAGGGGAAACATCCCTTGTGAAACATTTCATGCCTGTTCAATAAGTTTAAGCAATTATGCACTACAGTAAATTAGAATAGATTATAAATCAATTAGTCAATCTTACCAGAAGCCATAATGTCAGGTAAAATAAATGACATGATGCCCTTTTTACAATGAAATTCAATAGTGACAAATTCAGTTATTTAGGAAAATGTAACTGCAGCAATGTCAGTCTACTCTGAATTATAATACACCCAATAATGAACTTGCATTTTCTTTAGCACAGGGTGCTGACTTTAAACCAAAGTTAAGCAACTACTTGTACAGGCTTGGGAAGCTGACATGGACCTCCTATTAACACCACCCACCAAGTTGGCAATGGTCTCTCTCAAGGGAAACCATTACCAGTTCAGGTCATCAGAACTAAGTAACATGGGATAGACAGACAACTGACTGTCATAACTCAACAAGTATTTACTTTATTATCAAGTGATAATAAAGCTTGATTTTCAGTGTAAGCTCTCTTTTAAGGAAGAACTTAAACATTCTTCTTTGTATTAGATGTTATCTAAAGAGAAATTTTAAGAACCATAGCTCTTTGCCCTTGAAAGTGAAAGTCGCTCAGTCGTGTCCGACTTTTTGCGACCCCATGGATTATACAGTCTATGGAATTCTCCAGGTCAGAACACTGGAGTGGGTAGCCTATCCCTTCTCCAGGGGATTTTCCTGACCCCGGAATCGAACCGGGGTCTCCTGATTGCAGGCGGCTTCTTTACCAACTGAGCTATCAGGGAAGCCCATTTTTTACGGCACTTTGTCCTTATCACAGTGCAAGTATCTAGTCACTGCTAAAAATCAGATTTTAACTAGAAATTTCAATGATGATGTAGAAAATAAAAACATGACTAAGAACAACTTGCTTACTATACTGTTTCAATAACACTGGTCATCTGTTTCAACACTGGTCCTCTTAATTTTTTGTATATATTGTGCAAATGAATAATTATTTGGAGAGAACATAGTAATTATTGCAAAGTTACAAAGACCACTCAATATTAAAAAAGAATTGAACTAGTAATTGTTATAATATTTTAAATATTAAAATAATGCAATTAATATATGTAGGCATAATAAATATTAACATATTTATATGAAATATAAGAAAATGAATATCCAAGATTAGATTTTGTCTAATATGCACCTTTATAAAGTTTTAAGGTAATAAATATGAGTTTTACAGTATCCTACAAATTTTTATATATAGTATTTTCATTATAATACAATTCTACTTTTAAAATGTTTGTCTAATTCATGAGTTATTTGTAAAGATGCTAAATTTCAATGTTTTCTACGTTATTGACTCCTAATTAAATGTAGTGGTCAGAAAATAAAATTAAATGCTGTGTGATAGGAATTTTCAGAAATTTGGTGAGGCTTGCTTTTATGGCATATTTTTTATACATTCTTACAATTTTGAAAACTTTGAAATAATGCTTATTTTCTCTATTACTAATGAAAGGATCTATATATTCTATTCAACTTATACCTTATGTTTCGGAATTCATCATTATCTTTACTACTTTTTTCTGATTGGAATGAAAATAATTGACAAAGGTATAAAATTTATCTTCCCTTAAAATCTCCCTGTGTATAAGAATTTTCCATTTTTATGTTTAAATCAATTTTGATTTATATATTTTCACGCTACTTTAGTTGCTCACAGGTTTGTAACTGCTGTATCACGCTGATAACATGGAACATATGTAGTAAAACTCTATCACTACCTAATTATATTTTCGGTACTAAAAGTCTGAATGACCTAAAATAAAATGGATATATTTCCTCAGTAAACTTATCATTCCTTTACTTTTAATCTTTATGTGTTTTTTTATTTAGGGATTTCTCTTATAAACTGTATATAATTACACTTCTAAAATCAAGTGGCACTACTGGTTAAAAAAAAAAAAAAAACCTGCCTCCCAGTGCAAGAGACACAAGAGGCACGGGTTCGATCCCTGGTTCAGGAAGATCCCCTGGAGGAGGGCAAGGTAACCTACTCCCAGTATTCCTGCTTGGAGAATTCCCATGAACAGAGGAGCCTGGTGGGCTACAGTTCACAGGGTCACAAAGAGTCGGACACAATTGAAACAACTTAGCAAACACTACAATCTCTATCTTTTGGCTTTGGTGTTTTGTCCATTTTATTAGTTTTCTATTGCTGAATAATAAATTAATGCAAATTTTGTGGCTCAGAGCAACACAAATTTATTATCTCATGGCTTTTGTGGATCAGGAATCTAGTATATTTTAGCTGGGTGCTATGCACAGAGTCTCACAGGCTAAAATCAAGGTTTCAGCTGACCCAGAGTCCTCTTCTGGACAGTGTATTACCATGCACCCATGGGTGGGGCAGACCAGAAACCTTGGAGGCCACCCAGAACTCACTTTATCACATTCATTTATATTTATTATGATTAGTGACATCTGGCATTATTTTTATCATCTCACTTTTGGCTTTACATCTGCTCTGCCTTTATTATCTATTTGTTACCATTTCTGACATTAAATGCTTCCGAAGTGGCACCAGTGGTAAAGAACCCTGCCAATGCAGGAGATACAAGAGACTCAGGTTCAATCCTTGGGTCGGGAAGACCCCCTGGAGGAGGGCATGGCAACCCATGTCAATATTCTTGCCTGGAGAATCCCATGAACAGAAAGAAGAGCCTGGTGGACTAAGGTCTAAAGGGTTGAAAAGAGTCAGACACTACTGAAACAACTTAGCACACACGCACTGATGTTAAAAAACACATAGAAAAAGAAAGATGCCTATACTTTGCTTTTTTTCCTGTTTTACACATTTTCCTCCATTCTTCTAGCTTTGGAAATTATATATCGTATCTCTCTTTTAGGAGTTACTCTTGAATTTTTACCAAGCATAATTAACAATGTCATAGACATGTAAGGACCTCAGAGAAACCAATTTCCAATCCAAATTTAAATATTATAATTCAAATTTTCAGTTCTGTCATAATATAAAAATCCTACAAATTAAATGTTAGTAGTAGTATCCCAAGAAGAAACGTGTAAATTTATGTAATGTTTACCAACTTTGGTTATCATTCCTATTTTACATTTAAGACCAAATTCTGGGGATCATTCTCTTTCCTCCTTAAGTATTACTATGTCAGAATCCTCTAGTTGAATACTTTAGGATGTCCTTTACTTTAGGTTCTTGAGGTTCACTCAAAAACACCCTAATTTTTGCTCGTATTTTTAGAAGATATTTCACAGACTCAGAGTGAGCGATCACACAGCTTTATCTTGACATGTATAAATAACATTTTGAAAATATTATCCCAGAGTCTTCTAGCCGCCATTGTTGGCACTGTGAAGTTTGATGTCTCTATTGCTATTTTCTTTGTGATATCTTTTTTCTTGCTATTTTTATGAATTACTTCATCTTTTTTTTTTTCAGTTTTGACAGTTTATCCATTGAGTTGGTTATACTTTTTATTTATTTGTTTATTTATTTATTTTTGGCTGTTCTGGGTCTTTGTTGCTTCACAGGCTTTTCTCTAGTTGGGGGGAGTGGGGCCTACTCCCTAGTTGCACATGGGCTTCTCATTGCAGTGGCTTTTCTTGCTGCATAGCATGGGCTCTAGGGCCCCAGGGCTTCAATAGTTGCGACTCCTGGGCTCTAGAGCACAGGCTCAATAGTTCTGACATAAACATATAATTATGATTCATTTACACTGTTGTATGGCAGAAACCAGCACAGTGTAAAGCAATTATCCTCCAATTAAACAAAAAATAAAATTAAAAAATGGTTGTGGCACCCAGATTTAGTTGCTCTGTGCCATTTGGGATCTTCCTGGATCAAGGACCAAACCCAAGTCTCCTGCACTGGCAGGCAGATTCTTTCCTGCTGAGCCA
Organism: Cervus canadensis; assembly: GCF_019320065.1. Classification (NCBI taxonomy): domain Eukaryota; kingdom Metazoa; phylum Chordata; class Mammalia; order Artiodactyla; family Cervidae; genus Cervus; species Cervus canadensis. The sequence continues at coordinate 38,290,767 of NC_057394.1, read as the reverse complement.
CCAGGGAAGCCCCATACATTTTATTTTTAACAATTTTAGTTGCTTCTTGATTTCAGTCAGCTGTAGTCTCAAGCTGACATTGTTCGCAGGGTAATTCCAATGTATGACCTCACGATATGCATGTGTGTGTGTGTATTGTCATTGATTTGACTGGGAAGGAAACAACTAGGAATGATGGAAAGATCTGAAAAATCTCCTCTATTTGTTCTCATCTCTGTTTTACAGTAGGATGACTTTTCAGAGTAGTTATTCCTCCATATTGCTGAAAATATTGTCTATAGACAACAACACATCAAATCATTTTCATTAATCATGATTTTTTAAAATTCCTTTCTTCATTGCTCTTAGAGATTAGTTTTATTACAGCCACTTGTTCCATCACAATTAATACAATTTCCTATAATGCTAAGTTATGTCCCATATTGTGAATAAAGTACATGCCAAATATAAAAATCAGCATACTAAGTCTCACCTGAGAGAATTAGAAAGGCCATCAAAGTAACACACACAATTAAAATGATCAAAGTACATTTCTTTAGGCATGATTATGTAGTATAGGCAATAAAGTTGGGAAAAAATGACTACTTCATACTCAGCGATATGCTGCTGACATATTCTCTCCCAAACATTTCCCTATCACAGTTCACCATTTGATATGTGGATAGAGGCAAAGATTAAAGAAAGAAAAAAGTTTGGGAATTCCCTGGTGGTTCAGTGGCTAGGACTCTGCCCTCTTATTGCTGAGGGCCCTGGGTTCAATCCTTGGTTGGGTAACTTGAGATTTCACAAGTCACATGGCTAAAAGAAAAGAAAAAGGTTGCTAAGCTGCTAACCAGGAATAACTACAAATAGTCCTGTGTTTATTCACTTCTCCCTGAAAGTACTCTCACATCTTATCCTGTGTCCCAGAAAATGTCGGGTGCCCTAGGATAGAACATATAGCAGCTTAGTTGATATAAAGTAATTGTTCGATATATATCCTTTCCTGTTCTGGGCATTTTTTCCCCAAACAGATGTGTATCTAGTTAACAAATCCTTGCTATATATCATTAGTTGCTACTTTTCCTAGTATTTTAGCTGTCATAAAGAACTTCTCAATAATACAATAATAACTCTACTGGCATTTTCTCTTGACCTTCAAATTTGAAAATGTGCTAATGGATCTCTCCCATGAATCTTAAGACTCCTCAGGAGTTTTAAGAGTAACACTGACTTTATACCTGGTTTTGGAAAAGCATAAACTCAGAGTAAATTTAATTAAATTATGTACTTCACAACCTCTATTCACAATAGAAAATTACATTCTATGTATGAATAATGACATAAAATTATACAGAGGCTAATAAAAAAGGGAAAGCTCTTTTTACATTTTCCTATAGAGGCCAAAGAGGCATAAAATTTAACCTTCAAAACTTGATGTTTCTCACATAAAAACAGACTTTCTCATTTCCACATGCTTTGGGAGAGGTTCTAAGAAGGTAAAATTAAAAGAGGAATGAACAATAAAAAGGTCACAGAGGTACAAAACTTTTATTAATTATTTAAAAATATTTCTGGCCTGGAATATCCAGCATTTGCTCTGTTACATTCTTCTCATAATTCCTCAGCCAAGGTCTTCAACTATTTTGCAGACTTACTTTCACAGGGACACTGGATTGAAGTTGAGATTTTCTATCATGAAAAGAAAAGACAAGAAGCCAGAGAGGTTCCAGAGAGTGAAAGACATCTCTACTGAGATGGGGTGTTCATAGAAGGCTTGTCTGATAGAGTGAGACTGAATCGGAACCTGGATAAACAAGGGAGACACTGTTGAGAAGAGGGCTCCAGAGGATCAATGAGTGCCATGAGCAGGCAGGGTGCTGGGAACCTTGAGATATTTTAATGGAGGCCAGTGGAGGTAGAGCAAAAAACATGAGGGGAAGTGAGTTCAGACAGGGGAGTAAGGCGTCAGGTCACGTAGGATGTTTTAGGAGATGGGTAGGAGCCCTTTTTTCTTTTTTGATTTTCATTGAAGTATAGTTGCTTTACAATGCTGTCTTAGTTTCTACCCTTTGGAAAAGTGTATCAGCTCTGTGTATACACATATCCCTTCTTTTTTGGATTTCCTTCCCTTTCAGGCCACCACAGAGCACCAAGTAGAGTTCCCCCATGCAACATGGTAGGTTCTTATTAGTTATCTATTTTATACATAGTATCAATGGTGTGTATGTATGAAACCGTACCTCCCAATTCATGCCATGCCCCTCTTTCCCCTTGCTATCCATATGCTTGTTCTTACACCTGTGTCTCTATTTCTACTTTGTACATAAGACAGTCAATACCATTTTTTTCCAGATTCCACATATATGCATTAATAGACGATATGTGTTTTTCTCTTTCTGACTTAATTCACTTTATATGATAAAGTCTAGGTTTTATTTTTTGAGAGGAAGAGTTTTAACCAGAGTTGTGAGAAGGTCTGATTGACACTTAAAAGAATCATTTTAGCTGTGACAGGGATAACAGACTCTGTAGAAGAGCAAGAACTTTCGATAGGCTGCAAGAAAAACCCGAAAAACTAAGAAGATAAATTAAGATACTTTAAAACAGAGGATAGATTTACATCCTCCAGGTTTTCTGATTTTCTGGACTACCTGATGTTCAGTGAGTGTCACACTGCCTTTCACATCTCTTTATTTCTGCTGATGCTGTTTCTCATGCTCAAAATATCATTTCTTTTTTTTTTTTTCCCCACTGCTTGGCAAAATTATACTTAGCCCTCAAGGACAAGCTCCAATGTTATTGCTCCATAAAGCCTGCATCTATGACCTCTAGATATTCAATGTTTTTTCTGCTACTGTGATATTTTCAATGTAACACAAACTTGAGAAACAAAAAAGGAAACAGAACAAAAGATATGAGGGTAATGAGACACATTGTAAGCAACTATTATCTATACCTATGATAAATACATGTTAGAATCTCCAGAAGAGAAAGCAAATAGCAAATACTAAAATACATAATAAAACTACCAAACTTAAAACACAGGGGAAAAAAAATTTAAGGAGGAAATACAGAAAGGTTTTTCTTAATTTGATCTATACTATACCAGTCAGATCAATCCTATGAAGATATTACCAAAGGCAACAAGAAAATTACTCAGAGCAGTAGAGTTTTGGTGCTAACACAGCCTCTACATCAGGAGCCTTAGGGCCAAATTCAACAAGACAATTTTTATAAATTATAATCAGGGAACATGGCCATGTCCACTAATTTATGTATTTTCTATGGAGTCACTGCAACAGAGCATATGGTCTATAAGACTTACAGAGTCTAAAATATTTACTATTTGGCCCTTTACAGAAAGAATTAGCTGAGCTCTATTCTATCACATGTCACCAGAAGCTCCTCTATTCTTGGAGGACTACTCAAATCCTGTTCCTTTGGTTCTCCAGTGACTGTCAATGCCAATTCTTCTGCCTGGAGCAGGGTTCTCTACCCCTGCCTGGCTAAGTTCATTTCTCCTTTTAGCCATCTAACAAAAGGCTCCTCCTCACTGTCCAAAGTGCAAGGAATCTGGTCAGATCCCCATCGACTCATGAATACCTGGAACTGCACACACAACTTTCTTCATTTTCAATATTTATATCCCTGCCACCCCAACTAGAGGGGCTTCCTAGATGGCTCAATGGTAAAGAATCAGCCTGCAATGCAGGAGACACAGGAGATGCGGGTTCGATCCCTGGGTTGGGAAGATCCCATGGAGGAGGGCGTGGCAACCCACTCCAGTATTCTTGACTGGAGAATCCCCATGGACAGAGGAGCCTGGAGGGCTAGAGTCCATGGGGTCACAAAAAGCCAGACATGAGTAAGCACAGAAATACACACACACCCCAATTAAATATCAGATGCTGAGACCAGGAAATATTCTGTGGACTATGCATTTCTCCTCCAAATGAACACATATTCAACTTTTCACTTATGTGGTTGGCATTAGACCCAGACTAAGAGAGTTAAATGGATCAGAAAGAAATTCAAATTTGCTTTACTGCTTGCATCTTACAAGTCAGCATGGTAAATTGGTCACATATCATATGTTTAGGAAAAATGTTTATAAAGGATGGTTCCTATAAAATGTATCCACAGGGTCTTTGGACCTTATGAGGAACTGCTTCCAACCTATGATGAAGGTCCTCTGTCACATCCAGCAGCTTTCAGATGCCTCTAACCATGACTTACCCATGCCTTTCCTAGGTTGCTGCCTCAAAACTACTTTCAGAGTTGGAAAATAAAGCAAACATGTGGTAAAACTGGTATCTAAAATTAGAATATATAGGTTTTTAAGGCTATATGGGATCTTTTTTTCTACAGGTGTATGAACAGGGCTGCTCTTCCAAAGATAATTTTTCTAAATTCCAGATTCTCGGCTCTGTTCAAATGGATGTTTTTCTTGAACCAGAAACCTATTACAATTACTTGAACTATTATGGAATGGAAAACTACACCTTGACCTACTTAGAGAAAAAAATCTGTAAAGCCCTACTGCTTTTAAAAAGATGAGATTTGATGTTATTAGCAAACAGATGTTACATTATTATTATGCTAAAACTAAAGCATGCACCCAATTTTAAGCAAGTCTTACATCTAAAAATGTTAATACTTAAAATAGATTAGAACTTTTCATGTACCTATTTACAGTCATTAATCCCTACACATGCTCTCTAAAGATAACAAAACTAAAATCACATTTCAAGAGTCACTGCCAAGCAAAACTGAACAGAAATTAAGGGAACACAGTTCTGGAAATGAAAGCCAAATTAGTGGGAACAATTCCATTTTTATGACTCAGATTTATAAATCATTATTTACAAAGTCATAGATTTCATTTTGATGTCTGTATTTGGCACCAGGATAGAGTCATTAAATGGGCTTTTTTTTTTTTTTAAGAAAGAAAAGAAGATAAAAGAAACTTAGAGTACCATATTTTTTCTTTAAACTTTCCTAAAATCTTAAAGCTGTAAAATAACTGCTCTCATTTATTCAGCAAGGAATAATTTTTCTTATATTTAATACGAGGGATAAAAATTTCAACCATGTTCACCTACACAAAATAGAATCTAGTCAATGTTCTCCTAATTTTTAAATCTAAGGAAATGAAGTATTTAATACAAAATGGGACAATACAGGTATAATTATAGTTTAGAAAGGTCAAGAGAATTTCATTTTCTAAGCTTCTGCGCAGAACTACCTTCCCATATGAAAAGATTTTTTAAACAGTTTCACTGTCATAAACCTTTCCTCCTTGGCAGAAATTAGATAGGTGGGGTTTTGTTTGTTTTTGACCCACCGTCAATTTTTTTAAAAAGCAAACTGCTGTTTAGTGATTCTGACACAAGATCATTAATTTTCTCCTTCCATTTTTTACTGATAGTGCTAATAGAGGGGTAGAATGGAATCTTAACTTGAATGATGCGGCATTATGTTGTTTATAGGACATGAATAAAATTCATTATAAAATTAAGTCATGTAACCAGGTCTTATTCATCAGTATAACTTGAAACAAACAACGTGATTTATGGGTTTGTCTAAAAAGAGAATAAAAATGAAAAAGTAAGGGCTTATGAAATGTTTTGTTGGCTCATTTAATCTTGAGTTCACTACATGTAAAAGAAAAGCGGGGGCATGTTATGCTCAACTAGGACAGCAGCAGCTTTGCTCTCCTTGTCGTTCACTTGGTCAGCCTTTCTGATTTCTGCTGCCTACACATATCCATCACAGGCATTAGAAATACTGACCGCTGCAGATAAAACCTGAAGTATAAAAGCTCCTGTTCTTTAATGTCTGAAGGAGCTTCTCTTTGGGTAGTTTTCTAGAACTCTTTTTCCCAGTTTTATTGAGATATAGTTGACACACACTATTATATTAGTTTTATCCCATGGATGGAGGAGCCTGGTAGGCTATAGTCCACAGATCGCAAAGAGTCAGACACGACTGAGCGACTTCACTTCACTTTCATACAACGTAATGATTTTATATATGTATATACAGCAAAAAGACCACACAATAAGCTCAGTTAACAAACATCACCTTACGTAGCTACAATTTTTTTACTTTTGATAAGAGTGTTTAAGATCTACTCTCTTAGGAACATTCCGATATACAATATAGCATGTTAACTATAGTCACCAAGCTGTATATTAAATCCCCACAACTTATTTATCTTCTAACAGGAAGTTTGTACCTTTTTAACCACCTTCATTAACACACACACACACACACACACCCCACCTCTGGCAAGTACCAATCTATTCTCTATGAGTTTGTTTTTTTAATTCTACATATAAGTGAGATTATACAGTATTTGTCTTTCTCTGACTTATTTCATTTAACATAATTGCCCTCAAGCTCCATCCAGTTTGTCACAAATAGCAGGATTTCTTTTTATGACTGAACCATATTCTTATGTAAACACAGTACATTTTCTCAAAACTGTATCTTCCAAAGTCATTTTTAATATGGTCATTTTTTAATTTTATCCAAACTATGGTCATAAAGAATATACTGACATACAAAATATACTAAAAAAAAGAGAAACAAATCTGTGCTTAGCTTTTAATTTGTTATACCAAATGTATGGGGATTTAAATAGTTCTGAATTTAAAACAAGTACATGAATTTCCTGAGTAGTCATGAAGATATTTGTAAATCACTAATAAATAAAACTTTAGTTTTCAAAGTACAGTCTCTATGAGGGATATCAAGTGATATCAACTTAATTTTATAAACTTTGAATTTTGGCTTTATTAACAAGAGGATACTTAGGTAATCATATTCCATTAAACCATAATTTATTGCTAAGAAAGATAAAAATAAAAATTATAGTATTTAAACCAAGAGAGCCAATGCTAAAACTCAAAATAAATGCTTCTATGTCAGATATTTTGTTTTATAAGCATTTTGAAACAACTGCAAATATTTCAAACCAGAAGCAGTACAAATTAATATACATTCAATGCAATTATTCGCTCAGTCATGTCCTACTCTTTGTGACCCCACAGACTGTAGTCCCCCCAGGCTCCTCTTTTCATGGAATTTTCCAGGTAAAAATACTGGAGTGAGTTGCCATTTCCTCCTCCAGGAGATCTTCCTGACCCAGGGATCAAACCCATATTTCCTATATTGGCAGGATTCTCTACCCCTGTGCCACCTGGGAAGCCCATATTTTATACATAGTCATGTACATACGTCAATCCCAATCTCCCAATACATTTCACCCTCCCTTCCCATACATCTTTAAGTTAATAAGCAACTTTAATGAGAAAAGCAGTAAAGTCATTAAAAACTAAGTTACTTGCATAAGAGAAAACCAAGTGATTCTATCAAATTTGGAAAAGTTTCTCTTTGTTGAAAAAGACAAAGCAGCAATTCTTACTGTATAAGCCTTAAGAATATGTGGCAGAGTCCTCTAGAAGACACATACATTTATCTGCCTTTGTCATATTGATAACCTGCCTTACATAAACAGGATGGCAGGAAGAGGAAGAGGTACAGTTAGGGGTTTTTCTCTTTTTGCACTTTGGAGTGAAGTGACAGGGAAGGGCAATATAAGGTCAAGCTCAAAAGGAAAGCGAAAAGGAAACAGTTCTGGTTGGAAACTGATTCAGTGGCATTAACACAGTGTGTTAATTCAACCCAACCTATATCCATTCAATATCTAACTATTTGTAGAGCTTTGAGCAAGGTACTCCAGAGTAAAACACATATACATCCATTTTTTTACCTCAAGGACCCTATGAGCCACTGTGAAAAATAGGCAGGTATTAATCTTAGCAAATCCCATTATAAGACACAATGTGACAAAAGGCAGGACATTTGCCTCTGAAACAGTTGATAATTAACTTCTGTATTTTAACAAAGTGTTAATTTTTTGTTAGAAAAGTTTCCATTTGGGCATGTGCTATATGACAATGTGTGAGAGAAACCACATTCCAATACCACAGTGATTGGCTATTTTACTATGAAGGACAAAATGAAAAAAATGGAGTGACAGCCAACTTACAGGTAGAAGTGATGAGAGAAAAGATCAGCCTTTCTGGGGCACTTACCCCAAATTTAATACAGTTGAAAAAAAAAAAGTCTTTGAAAACACAAGTCTTTTTTGGACATCATGTTAAAATTTAAGTCTCTTACTTGGTTTTCAGAGGTCTACAGAACAGGTCCTCAGTTGACATACTATCAGTCAGTCTCATTTCTCAGAATAAAATGGAACTCATTTCTCATCAGAAAATGGAATTCATTTCTCATCTGGATACCAAGGATTTAATAATACCTACCTACTGAAGTTCTTCTGAGAATTTAATATGTCAGTATATTTAAAACACAACTGTGTTCTTCTCTTCCCTCTGTTGAAGGGCCTATCAATACTCCTTTGTGGATCTGAGTTTTATTCATCTCGAGGCTAACATTAAGTTAGCCTTCCCTCTGTTTTTCTCTTCCCTCTGTTGAAGGGCCTATCAATACTCCTTTTGTGGATCTGAGTTTTATTCATCTCGAGGCTAACATGAAGTACTATCTACGGAATTAAACTTTCCCATACTACACAAGCGCTCGCAATCACCTTGGGTGTTCTTGACCTCCCAGTTGAAGTGTCCCTGCATAAAACAATTTAACAATTACAGTCGACAAAAGAACTGTGATGATCATCTTCATTGTCTTCTAAACCAGAGAGATCTATAGCCGGTCTGCACTTCTTTACCTCTTCTGGATCATTCCAATCATGCCTTCATCGTCACGACTGTACTGGGCCAGTGACTGCTCACTCACGTTCAGCTCTCTGTGACCCCATGGACTACAGCTCCTGCCAGGCTCCTCTGTCCATGGACTTTTCTGGAACACTGGAGTGGGTTTTCGTTTCCCACTTGAGGGGTCTTCTCAGCCCAGGAACTGAACCCATATCTCCTGCATTGGCAGGCGGATTCTTTACCACTGAGCCGGGGTAAGGATGTCACTAAAGACTAGACCAGAGTCCTTTAGTGACATCCTTACCCCAGAGAGAAGACTCTGTCAGGCCAAGAGAGGACATGCCCACTCAGAGTTGCACTTGCCTTCTCTCCAAAAGAACTTTCTGCAATGATGGAAATGCTAGGTAGCGACGAGATCCAGTATGGCAGCCACCAGGCCCCTGTGGCTATTATACATACGAAATATGATTAGTGTGGTGGAGGAATTTTTAACTTTATTTTATTTAAATTAAAGTACATTTAAATGTAAAAGCCACATGGCACTTGCGGCCACAATACTGGCAGCTGAGAATTCTTTCATCAAGACCACCCATCACCTTGCTGTCGAATCTATTATTTATTTTCAACTTGATGTTCCAGCAACATTCAACACTGCGGAACAATCACCTCTTCATTAAGTACCTGCTTCTTCTGACCTCTGAGACACACTTTCCTGGTGTTCTGCCTGTATCACTGGTGAGTCTTCTTAGGCCTCTTTGCTGGTTGCACTTATTGTGCTCTCAGAACTTTCAGAACTAAAGCTCCTTGGAGCCCAATCCTGTACCTTCCACTCTATTTATGATCTTTAAGGTAATCCCTTACATCAGCATGTCAGTCTATGAAACCTCCATTTCCAAATACAGATTCTCATAGAATGATGCTTTTGAAATCTTCACTTAGTATCTAAATGTAACAAATCCAGAAGAACATTCAATTCTCTCATCTATAAAAAGCCCTCTCCTAATCTAGTCTTCCCTATGTCACTGTATAGCATCAATATCTACCTAGTAACTCAAGATAAAAAACTAAGGGGTTATCCTTGAATTCCCTGTCTTTTGTGAGTGTGTGCATATTAGGTCACTTCAGTTATGTTCATCTCTTTGTGACCACATGGACTGTAGTCCACCAGGCTCCTCTGTCTGTGGAATTTCCCAGGCAAGAATACTGGAATGGATTGCCATGGCTTCCACCAGACGATCTTCCTAACCCAGGGATCAAACCCTCATCTTTTATGTCTCCTACATTGGCAGGCAGGTTCTTTACCGTGAGCACCACCCAGGAAGTTCCCCCTGTCTTTCATCAGCCCCCAAATCCAATCCATAAGTGGGATCTTTTTCTTTTCCCCACATGGGAACTAAAGGCTTTATTTCATTAGCATAACAAAAATCACTGTCTTCAAGAAAAAATTGAGAGTATTGAGTAAAATACCAGTTTACCCATTCCCAATTCCTAAAGTCCTAACCATAAAACTTTATCTTTCAATGTTAAATGTATAGACTAGAGATCTCAGAAAGTTTTAACTGAGGCACAAATAGGAAAAGTTGGGTGCCCAGGTTCTTGCAACTCATGAATAGCAGAGCAGAACTGGGGATATTCACTCTCTGATGGCCGGTCAACTACTCTTAGTCAACTAACCTCAGTTTGTGCAATATAATGGCCCTTATTCAAGTTTATATCTTAAATTATGGCAACAATGAAGATCAATTATTTCCAAATGATACATCAAAAAATAGTGTTTTTAAAAAATTACAAGGTCCTTTCAAATTCAAAAGTTCACTTTTTTCAAGAGTTTATAAAACAAGATTCAAATATGAATAGCTTTTGTGTCTATGGATGTAGATAAACATCCCCATTTATCTTGCCCTCTATCCCCTCCCAATGCTAATTACACAATACTCTGATATTTACTAAACCTTCAGATACATTGCAACTTGTTTTATGCTACTTTATCTCTAATACCACAAACCTGGTTCAAGTCACCACCATCTAGTCTTGACTATTACAGAAGGCTGCCCACTTGTCTTCTTGCATCCACATTTGCTTTCATTACCACCATTCCTACAACTCTTCACCCACTGAAGCAGGTACACTTGCAAAAAGGTGGTAATGGAAGGGTTTAGTGATAGTGGTCATCTGAATCAAGAACTGAAACAAGAGTTGGAACAAGCTATGCAAATAGCTAGAGAAAGAGAAGTCTAGAAGGGCAGACGAGCAAGAACTTTAAGCTATGAATGAAAAATACGTCTTACGCTTACGGGAATGGGATAACATTAAAAGGTTTTTAAGTTTGAAACAGAAATCTGCTATATGGAGAACGGGCTGAGGGGAGAGAGAGAATAGAAGATAAAGAAATCTATTTAAAGAGGCTGTTAGGGTAGTTCTGCTGAGCACTTGGGGAGGCAGAGATGAGTTCAGATAAAACTCATATTTAGAAGTTATGAAGTAGATGCAGATGACAAAGGAATGAAGGGTATCAAGGATAATTCCTATGGCTTTCACTTCATACAGTTGATGAAGATTGGTGTTCCCAACTGAGATAAGGAAGGAGACTATGGAATTCACCAATTAGGTGAATGCTGGTGGTGCCGGTTCTGTAAGGACATCCCATAAGCGGGCTCCAAAAAGGGACTAAGGTCACCAGGCAACATTCTAGAATGTTACAAAGTTGGAACTGTCAGGTTCCAGCCTCCAGATGCCATTTACCCACAATATGCCCACGATCTTTTGGACACTGGAAGCTGGCCATTCCTACTAGTTAAATAGAGAAGCCAGAAAGTTGTATCCATGAGCAAGGAACACACAGAATCTGATTCTCTCCAGTTACTGTCCGGGACATTCTTTAATTCTGCATGAAATCTGTGCTCAGTCACAAAAAATCCATGCTCCTCCAGTAGTAGGCAAAGAACAAAGTGAACTAGTAAGTAGCACCGTCGAACAAGGAAGGGCTCTTTCTGTAGAAGGGCATAGTCATCTCACAAGACAGAGAAACAAATCCATTGGTACGTCAAAAGATGAAAATGTTTAAAATAATCAAATTAAAATTGTTTTCAGTGTGGAGAGTCAGATCAGAAAGCTCTGATTACAAACACTCTTACAGGTTAATCATCATCAGAAAAACCAAATATCTTAAAAAATAGAAACAAGTGACATCTGTGCTACTGAGTAGCAACTGCCCAATTTTAACCTACATATAGTGCTCAAGCCATCCACAAATATGACAAATGTAAAAAATTAAAGTCAGCAAAGTTAACAAAGGTACCATTCTTTAAAGTTCAAAAAAGTTCCAACTGTTTTCTTAAAATAAAACCTTCCTATTCATCAATTCATCAAAATAACCTTCAAAATATTTGCAAGCTCCAAATAAACATTTATCTGAAACTGGCCAAAATTTTTCCCCATGAGTTAAAAATTTAAAAAAAGAATCCTGAAACAGCTTTCTCAAACAAATCAAAATATAGGATTGCGTAACAAAAAGTGACTGAATACATGAGAACATTATGGCCACTACTAAATTTGCTTTATTTATAAGAGAAACACTGATTATTGATCATTACATTTAAATATCTGATGGAAAAAACATTGTACTTTTTAAATGAAAATAATTTAGACTAAGGTGAATATAGGTTACCTCTTTCAATATTTTTACCATAAAAGGTGTGTTAAATCATTAAGACTGTCTTTTAATAATGAAGGCTTTTGGTGGATAAATTAGATCTTACTGCTGTTCAGAGCACTAAAGACAAATCTCAGCATACGTAATTCTATCCTTCATTATTCCATTAAAACTTTTATCAGTAGAAGAATAGATTTTCTTTGTCTTTCATCTCCATTAGTTAAAAAGAGAAGGTTATAGTGCTTCAACGTCTTGAAAACAATATGGTACGTAACTGTCCAAAAAAGAAAAAAACAGAATGGAAAAGAGATGAGCACATATTGAACATGTAATGAAAGAAAGAACCATTCTACCAAAAAAAATCACTTTTTATGCTTTATGAACCGTTCTTACAACAATAAAATGTCATTTGAAAACTAAGAAATCTCTTCAGATTTTAGGGGATTTGTGAGACTCAAAGTTGATTCTCGGCCACTGTCAGTCATGCTTTGTACTCTTCCTTTATCTGTAAAGAGTTTAACTATGAAGGCTGTGCTGTATTTGGAAGACTCACTGAGAAATGATCAAAAAAAACACTAAAAATTCTGTAATTGTGTTCCTATAAATCTCTTGTAGGACAGTAACCACATTGATCATGTAAACTAACACGCCTTCACAGATTATTTTAGATCCAGACTGACTGACTTAGAATTGCCAGAATCTTTTCATATCATGAATCTTCTTTCACTCTAGTGTCTAGGGAAATCCAAATATGTGCCCCTCTCCCCTATTTTTAGAAGGGAGTTGGAGGGTTGGGTAATGGCACAGAATGCCATAAGATAAGCAGAAGCTACAATTATATATATAAAATATGTATGCATATAAATTACATACATATGCATGCATGACATGTGTTAGATGGAATGAAAATTTAATTCTATCTATATTTCCTAAATATAGTGATGTACCATACAGTGACGTATGGTATTATGAGTCTAAAGATCAAATTACACTAAGAAGCAATGATAACGGTGTCTTCGAACACCTGGGTAGATACAGAGGTAGTATACTAGCTGAAGATCTACAATATGAGAATTATAATGTTCACTACACACATTGAGAAACTGGAACTACGAGACGCAATCTTTACTTTCCCACCATATAAATTTAGAATCCAGTCAGTCAGTCTTTGTTTTTCTCAGTGACCAAGTAGTATGATGTTTTTCCTTTGAGTTCATTGAAATATAACTAAGGTACTATTGCTTAAGGTATACTTGACTTACATACATCATGAAATGATTATCCCAGTAAGTTGAATGAATATTCCTCATTACATATAGATACAAAATAAAAGAAACAGAAAAAAATTGTTCCTTGTGATAATTCAGGATTTATTCTCTTAACTTTTACATACAACATAAGGGTAGTGTTAAATGTACTAATCATGTTAAGCACTGCATATCTAGTAGTCACTTATCTTATAAGTGGAAGTTTCTACCTTATTACCTTCATCCAATTTCCTCTCCCCTGACCCCTATCTTTGGTAACCACAAATCTGATTTCTTCTTCACTGAGCTTTTTTTTTCTTTCTCTGTTTGTTTGAAGTACAACTGACTTACAACACTATATTAGTTCCCAGTAAACAACACACTGATTTGGTATTTATATATATTAAATATGACCCCACGATAAATCTAGTTACCATCTGTCACAATGCAAGGATACTATATAATTATTGAATATATTTCCCACACTGTACATTTCATACCCATGACTTTATTATTTTGTAACAAGAAGCTAGTGCCTTTTAATATTCATTACCTATTTCACACAACCCTTCACGCCTCACACAACATCCTCTCTGGCAATCACCTGTGTGTTCTCTTTATTGAACACTATGTTTCTCTTTTGTTATATGTGTTCATTTGTTTTGCTATGTTAGATTTCAACTAAAAGTAAAGTCATATGATGTTTTTCTCTAACTTATTTCACTCAGCATAATACCCTTTAGTTCTGTTCATGCTGTCACAAACTGCAAGATTTCATCCTTTTTCATGACTAGTAGTCCACTGCATATGTCCATACACATACATATAATTCTTTACCCATTTATCTGTCAGTGGGAACATAGGTTGTTTCCATTTCTTGGCTACTGTGAATAACTTCAAAATCAGATTCATTATACTTTCTGCAACCAAAGATGAAGAAGCCACATAGAGTCAACAAAAACAAGACTGGAAGCTGACCATGGCTCAGATCATGAACTGCTTATTGCAAAATTCAGACATAAACTGCAGAAAGTAGGGAAAACCACTAGGCCAGTCAGGTATGACTTAATCCAATCCCTTACGATTATACAGCAGAAGTGACAAATAGATTCAAGGGATTAGATCTGATAGACAGAGAGCCTGCAGAGCTAGAAACAAAGGTTCATGACACTGTAAAGGAGGCAGTGACCAAGACCATACCCAAGAAAAAGAAATGCAAAAAGGCAAAACAGTTGTCTGAGGAGGCCTTATAAATAGCTGAGAAAAGAAGAGAAGCTAAAGGCAAAGGAGAAAAGGAAAGATACACTCATCTCAAAGCAGAGTTCAGAAGAATAGCAAGCAGAGATAAGAAAGCCTTCCTAAGTGAACAATGAAAAGAAATAGAAGAAAACAACAGAATGGAATGGACTAAAGATCTCTTCAAGAAAATCAGAGATACCACAGGACCACATCATGCAAAGATAGGCAGAATAAAGGATAGAAACAGTATGGACCTAACAGAAACAGAAGATTTAAAAGAGTTGGAAGAATACACAGAAGAACTATACAAAAAAAGATCTAAAAGACCAAGATAATCACAATGGTGTGATCACTCACCTAGAACCAGACATCTTGGAGTGCGAAGTCAAATAGGCCTTAGGAAGCATCACTACAAACAAGTTATTTTAGATTATTTCATAAATGTTTAAACATTAAATCTAAATCAGATGGAAATCCAGTTAAGCTATTTCAAATCCTAAATGATGATACTGTTGAAGTGCTGCACTCAAAATGCCAGCAAATCTGGAAAACTCAGAAGTGGCCACAGGACTGAAAAAGGTCACTTTTCATTTCAATCCCAAAGAAGGGCAATGACAAAGAATGTTCAAACTCCCACACAATTGCACTCATTTCACATGCTACCAAAGTAATGCTCAAAATTCTCCAAGCTAACCTTATGGCAGAAAGTGAAGAGGAACTAAAAAGCCTCTTGATGAAAGTGAAGGAGGAGAGTGAAAAAGTTGGATTAAAGCTCCACATTCAGAAAACTAAGATCATGGCATCTGGTCCCATCACTTCATGGCAAATAGATGGGGAAACAGTATCAGACTTTATTTGTTTGGGCTCCAAAATCACTGTAGATGGTGACTGCAGCCATGAAATTAAAAGACGCTCACTCCTTGGAAGGAAAGTTATAACCAAGCTAGACAGCATATTAAAAAGCAGAGACATTACTGCCAACAAAGGTCCGTCTAGTCAAGGCTATGGTTTTTCCAGTAGTCGTGTATGAGAGTTGGATTATAAAGAAAGCTGAGCACCAAAGAACTGATGCTTTTCAACTGTGGTGTTGGAGAAGACTCTTGAGAATCCCTTGCACTGCAAGAAGATCCAACCAGTCCATCCTAAGGGAGATCAGTCCTGGGTGTTCATTGGAAGGACTGAAGTTGAAGCTGAAACTGCAATCTAGTGGCCACCTCATGTGAAGAGCTGACTCACTGGAAAAGACCCTAATGCTGAGAAAGATTGGGGGCAGGAGGAGAAGGGGACGACAGAAGATGAGATGGCTGGATGGCATCACTGAATCGAAGGACATGGGTTTGGGTGGACTCCGGGGAGTTGGTGATGGACAGGGAGGCCTGGCATGCTGCAGTTCATGGGTTTGCAAAGAGTTGGACACACCAAAGCGACGGAACTGAACTGAATCTTCAACAGTACCTGAACCAAGAACTTCCAGAAGTTCAAGCTGGATTTAGAAAAGGCAGAGGAACCAGAGATTCAATTGCCAATAAACGCTGGATTACAGAAAAAGCAAGAGAATTCCAGAAGAACACCGACTTCTGCTTCATTGACTACACTAAGGCCTCTGACTGTGTGGATCACAAAAACTTTGAAAAATTCATAGAGATGGGAATACCAGACCACATTACCTACCTCTGGTGAAACCTGTATGCAAGTCAAGAAGCAACCATTAGAACTGGACATGCAACAATACATTGGTTCCAAATTGGGAAAGAAGTACATCAAGGCTGTATATTGTCACCCTGCTTATTTAACTTATATGCAGAGTAAATCATGTGAAATGCTGAGCTAGATGAAGCACAAGCTTGAATCAAGATTGCCAGGAGAAATATCAATAACGTTAGATATGCAGATAACATCACCCTTACAGCAGAAAGCGAACAGAAACTGAAGAGCCTCTTGATGAAGGTGAAAGAGGAGAGCAAAAAGGCTGCCTTAAAATTCAACATTAAAAAAACTAACATCATGGAATCCAGTTCCATCAATTCATGGCAAATAGATGGCGAAAAAGTAGAATCAAATGACAGACTTTATTTTCTTGAGCTCCATAATCACTGCAGATGGTGACTTCAGCAACGAGATTAAAAGACACTTGCTCCTTGGAAGACAAGCTATGACAAACCTAGACAGTGTATTAAAAAGCAGAGACATTACAACAGACAATGCAGAAATACAAAGGATTATAAGAGACTATTATGAACAATTATATGGTAATAAAATGATAACCTGGAAGAAACAGACAGATTCTTAGATAAATTCAATCTCCCAAGACTGAACCAGGAAGAAAGAGAAATTATGAACAACCTAATTACAAGCACTGAAATTAAAGCTGTGACCAAACATCTCCCGAAAATCAAAAGCCCAGGACCAGCTGGCTTCACAGGAGAATTCTATTAAACATTTAGAGAAGAGCTAATGCCTATCCTTCCTAAAATTCTTTCAAAAAACTTCAGAGGAAGAAACACTTCCAAACTCATTCTACGAGGCCACCATCACCCTGATAACAAAACCAGACAAAGACAAAACAAAAAGAGAGCACCACAGGCCAATGTCACTGATAAACATAGATGCAAAAATCCTCAACAAAATTTTAGCAAACAGAATTCAGCAACACAACAAAAAGCTCATACACCATGATCAAGTTGGGTTTCTTCCAGAAATGGAAAGATTCTTTAATATATGCAAATCAATCAATGTGATACACCATATTAACAAATTGAAAGATAAAAACTGTATGATAATCCCAGTAGATGCAGAAAAAGGGTTTGACAAAATTCAGCACCTTTTATGATTAAAACTCTTCAAAAAATAGGCACAGAAAGAAAGCTACCTCAACACAGAAAAGACCATTTATGATAAGCCTACAGCAAACATTATTCTCAATGGTGAAAACCTGAAAGAATTCCCCCCCTAAGATTAGGAACATGACAAGGGTGTCCAATTTCACCACTATTATTCAACATAGTTCTGGAAGTCCTAGCTACAGCAATCAGAGAAGAAAAAGAAATAAAAGGAATCCAGATCAGAAAAAAAGATGTAAAGCTCTCACTGTTTGCAGATGACATGATACTGCACACAGAAAACCCTAAAGATAGTACCAGAAAATCACTAGAGCTAATCAATGAATTTAGCAGAGTTGCAGGATACAAAATCAATACACAGAAATCACTTGCATTTTCATACATAAATGCAAGATCAGAAAGAGAAATTAAGGAATCAACCCCATTCACCATTGCAACATGGAGAATTAACTATCTAGGAATAAACTTACCTAAGGAGACAAAAGAACTGTACACAGAAAATTATAAGACGCTAATGAAAGAAATCAAAGATGACATAAACAGATGGAGAGAGATTCCATGTTCCTAGGTAGGAAGAGTCAATATTGTGAAAATGACTATACTATCAAATGCAATCTACAGATTCAAAGTGATCCCTATCAAATTACCAATGGAATTTTTCACAGAACTAGAGCAAAAAATTTCACAATTCATATGGAAACACAAAAGACCCCGAATAGCCAAAGCAGTCTTGAGGAAGAAGAATGGAGCTGGAGGAATCAACCTTTCTGACTTCAGATTATACTACAAAGCTACTGTCATCAAGGCAGTATGGTACTGGCACTAAAACAGAAATATAGATCAATGGAACAAGATAGAAAGCCCAGAAATAAACCCATGCACCTATGGCTACCTTATTTTTGACAAAGGAGGCAAGAATATACAATGGGGCAAAGACAATCGCTTCAATAAATGATGCTCGGAAAACTGGACTGCTACATGTAAAAGAATGAAATTAGAACAATTTTTAACACCATACACAAAGATAAACTCAAAATAGATTAAAGACCTAAATATAAGACCAGAGACTATAAAACTCTTAGAGGAAAACATAGGCAGAACACTCAATGACATAAATCAAAGCAAGTCCTCTATGACCCACCTCATAGAGCAACAGAAAATAAAAACAAAAGTAAACAAGTGGGACCTGATTAAACGTAAAAGCTTTGGCACAGCAAAGGAAACTATAAGCAAGGTGAAAGGACAACCCTCAGAATGGGAGAAAATAATAGCAAATGAAACAACTGACAAAGGATTACTTTCCAAAATATAAAAGCAACTGATACAACTCAACGCCAGAAAAACAAACAGCCCAATCAAAAAGTGGGAAAAATACCTAAACAGACAGTTCTCCAAAGAAGACATACAGATGGCTAACAAACACATGAAAATATGCTCAGCATCGCTCATTATTAGAGAAATGCAAATCAAAACTACAATGAGGTATCACCTCACACTGGTCAGAATGGCCATCATCAAAATGTCTACAAACAATAAATGCTGGAGAGGGTGTAGAGAAAAGGGAATGCTCTTGCACTGCTGGTTTGAATGTAAATTGATATAGCCACTATGGAAGATGGTATGGAGATTCCTTAAAAAACTAGGAATAAAACCACCATATGACCCAGCAGTCCCACTCCTAGGCATATATCCTGAGGAAACCAAAATTGAAAAAGACACATGTATCCCATTGTTCACTGCAGGAATATCTACAATAGCTAGAACATGGAAGCAACCTAGATGTCCATCAACAGATGAATGGATAAAGAAGTTGTGGTACATTTACACAATGGAATATTACTCAGCCATAAAAAGGAATACATTTGAGTCAGTTCTGATGAGGTAAATGAACCCAGAACCTGTTATACAGAGTGATGTGAGTCAGAAAGAGAAAGATAAATATCGTATTTTAACACATAGATACGAAATCTAGAAGAATGGTGCTGAAGAATTTATTTTCAGGGCAGCAATGGAGAAACAGACATAGTGAATAGACTTACAGACATGGGGAGAGGGGAGGAGAGGGTGAGATGTATGGAAAGAGTAACATGGAAACTTACATTACGATATGTAAAATAGACAGCCAACAGGAATTTGCTGCATGGCTCAGGAAACTCAAACAGGGGTTCTGTATCAACCAAATTGGGTGGGATGGAGACGGAGATGGGAGGGAGGTTCAAAAGGGTGGGGATCCATGTACACCTACGGCTAATTCATGTTGAGAGAAAACAACAAAATTCTGTAAAGTAATTATCCTTCAATAAAAAATAAACAAACAAACAAAAAAAAGCAGAGACATTACTTTGCTGACAAAGGTCCGTATAAGCAAAGCTATGGTTTTTCCAATAGTCATGTGTGGATGTGAGAGTTGGACCATAAAGAAGGCTGAGCATCGAAGAACTGATGCTTTTGAAATGTGGTGTTGGAGAAGACTCTTGAGAGTTCCACAGACTGGAAGGAGATCAAACCAGTCAATCCTAAATGAAATCAACCCTGAATATTCACTGGAAGGACTGATGCTAAAGCTGAAGCTCAAATACTTTGGTCATCTTATGCAAACAGCTGACTCATTATAAAAGACCCTGATGCTGGGAAAGACTGAAGGCAGGAGGAGTAGGGGATAACAAAGGAAGAGATGATTGGATGGCATCACTGACTCAACAGATATGAATTTGAGCAAGGTCCAGGATATGCTGAAGGACAGGGAAGTCTGGCTTGCTGCAGTCCATGGGGTTGCAAACATTCAGACATGACTGAGTGACTGAAAAACAACAAATGCCACAATGAACATGAGAGGTGCATATACATTTTAAAATTAAATTTTTGTTTTTATTGGAAAAATACACATAGGTACAATTGCTGAATTGTATGGCAGTTCTACTTCTAATTTTTTGAGGAATATTGATATTGTTTTCCATAGTTGCTATACACATTTACATTCCCTTTGAGCTTCCCTGGTGGCTCAGATGGTAAAGCGTCTGCCTACAATGTGGGAGACCCAGGTTCAATCCCTGGGTTGGGAAGATCTCCTGGAGAAGGAAATGGCAACCCACTTCAGTATTCTTGCCTGGAAAATCCCATGGATGGAGGAACCTGGTAGGCTACAGTCCGTAGGGTCACAAAGAGTCGGACACAACTGTACGACTTCACTTTCGCTTTGGGCTGTAATTCAAAAGTTATCAACAAAAAATGCCTTTCTAACTGGACTGTTATATGTAAAAGAATTAAATTAGAACAATTTCTAACACCATACACAAAAATAAACTCAAACTGGATTAAAGATCTAAAGGTAAGACCAGAAACTATAAAACTTCTAGAGGAGAACATAGGCAAAACACTCTCCGACATAAATCACAGCAAGATCCTCTATGACCCACCTCCCAGAATATTGGAAATAAAAGCAAAAATAAACAAATGGGACCTAATGAAACTTAAAAGCTTTTGCACAACAAAGGAAACTATAAGTAAGGTGAAAAGACAGCCCTCAGATTGGGAGAAAATAATAGCAAATGAAGAAACAGACAAAGGATTAATCTCAAAAATATACAAGCAACTCCTGCAGCTCAATTCCAGAAAAATAAATGACCCAATCAAAAAATGGGCCAAAGAACTAAACAGACATTTCTCCAAAGAAGACATACAGATGGCTAACAAACACATGAAAAGATGCTCAACATCACTCATTATCAGAGAAATGCAAATCAAAACCACAATGAGGTACCATTACACGCCAGTCAGGATGGCTGCTATCCAAAAGTCTACAAGCAATAAATGCTGGAGAGGGTGTGGAGAAAAGGGAACCCTCTTACACTGTTGGTGGGAATGCAAACTAGTACAGCCACTATGGAGAACAGTGTGGAGATTCTTAAAAAACTGGAAATAGAACTGCCATATGACCCAGCAATCCCACTTCTGGGCATACACACCGAGGAAACCAGATCTGAAAGAGACACGTGCACCCCAATGTTCATCGCAGCACTGTTTATAATAGCCAGGACATGGAAGCAACCTAGATGCCCATCAGCAGATGAATGGATAAGGAAGCTGTGGTACATATACACCATGGAATATTACTCAGCCGTTAAAAAGAATTCATTTGAATCAGTTCTAATGAGATGGATGAAACTGGAGCCCATTATACAGAGTGAAGTAAGCCAGAAAGATAAAGAACATTACAGTATACTAACACATATATATGGAATTTAGAAAGATGGTAATGATAACCCTATATGCAAAACAGAAAAAGAGACACAGATGTACAGAACAAACTTTGGGATTCTGTGGGAGAAGGCGAGGGTGGGATGTTCTGAGAGAACAGCATTGAAACAAGTATACTATCAAGGGTGAAACCGATCACCAGCACAGGTTGGATGCATGAGACAAGTGCTCAGGGCTGGTGCACTGGGAAGACCCAGTGGGATGGGATGGAGAGGGAGGCGGGAGAGGGGATTGGGAAGGGGAACACATGTAAATCCATGGCTGATTCATGTCAATGTATGGCAAAAACCACTACAATATTGTAAAGTAATTAGCCTCCAACTAGTAAAAATAAATGAAAAAAAAAAAGATCCATGACAGTGGGGAAAAAAAAAAAAAAAGAAATGGACTAGTTCCTAGAAACCTAAAACCTTTCAAGACTAAATCAAGGATTGAACATCTGAACAGATTGGTCATTAGTAGTTAAATAGAATCAATAATCAAAATATTCACAGTAAGACAAATCTAAGACCAAACAGTTTTACAGGTAAATTCCACCAAATATGTAAAAAAGAGCCAATATCTACTTTTATCAAACTATTACCAAAAAACTGAAGAGTAAAAAATATCTCTAAACTCATTTTATGAGGTCTTTAACATCACACTGATACCAAAACCAGATAAGGACACTACAAAAAAGAAAATTACAGGCCAGCATCCCTGATGAGCATAGATGTAAAAATCCTCCATAAAATCCTAGCAAATCAAATTTTAAAAATGCACATAAAAGACCATAAACTCTCCTCGAGTGGGATTTATTCTAGGGATGTAAGGCTATCTACAAGTCAACCAATGTGATATAACATACTGACGAACCGAAGAACAGAAATTGTATAATTATCTCAATAGAATCAGCAAAAACTTTTCACAAAATTCAACATTCATTTACGATAAAAAGTCTCAAGAAAGTTGGTACAGAAGAAACACACCTCAACAAAATATAGGCCATGTATGACAAACCAACAGCCAACATCATACTCCATGCTGAAAAGCTGAAAAATACTTCTCTAAGATTAGGAATAAGACATGGATGTCCATTCTCACCACTCTTATTCAATATAGTATTATAAATCCTAGCTACAGCAATTAGATAAGAAAAAGAAATTTAAAAAATACAAATTAGAAAGGAAGAAGCAGAGATGTTGCTACGTGCAGATAAGATACAGAAAAACCACAGAGAAAGTCCAAGTACCATGATTTTAATGCTTGATTACTAAAGCATACCTATAGAAAACCCAATGACATACATGAGTTTTAAATCTAAAAATAAAGAAATACACCCATTTTCCCTTGGTATCGTCCATATATACTTAAAGTACTGTTTTCCTCTGATAAAATATATATACATACATGCATTTAGAAATCAAGTCTTGAAAAACTATTTTTCATTTAAGAGAACCGAAGAGTATCACTAAGTTTCTGAACCATTTTTGTAAAATAAGAAGCTAATAGTTTTTAAAAATCTAGAAAAGTTGGGTAAATAATCTTTTAAAATATTTAAGCAAAATATTGCTGTGCTTCTACTTTTGTTTAGAATGTGAATATGTGAAGTAGCTCAGTCATGTCTGACTCTTTGTGACCCCATGGATGACTACAGTCTACCAGGCTCCTCTGTCCATGGGATTTTCCAGGCAAGAGCACTGGAGTGGGTTGCCATTTCCTTCTCCATTGTTTAGAATACTACAAACTAAAAGGAACTAAATATAATCATATTTTCAAATAGTAGGTTGTGAGAATAACTTTCTAGTACATGATAGGTTTTGTAATTTTATTTTAAATAAAAAGAGTAAAGAATTAATTAAAAGAGTGAGTTTCTGGGCCTATTTTTTTACAAAATTTCCTCTAAGTAATGATTTATGAGACTTAATTAAGAATATTCTTAAATATAATTTATCACATGCATATTGACCTTAAACATATATGAAGCAGACAAAATGTCTTTAAACTAAACATGTCCATAGCAGAATAATATCTAGCATTATTTGCAATTCATTATCATGTAAATAATTATAAATTTCCTTTAACTCGTTCCCACCCACTAACCTATATTCTTTATCTTCTACCTCATGTAAGTTTCAAGGGTCATGAATTTTACAAAGCCTTCGGGAAGTAATTAAAAAAATTATCACCCAAAATGCCTCCTTGTCTACCAAGGAATGAGAAGTTAATCTTATAAAGGTTCTTTCTGTTTGCTAAACTTTCTGACCAGAAATCCCAAATATTCCTACCACAAAAAAAAGCAAAAATTAATTCATGTCAGGATTTTCCCATAAAGTAAAATAATTATTTTTATCCCATTAAGTGCTATTTTTCAAAAACATATTTTATATACTTATAAGTGGAATTGTTTCAGTATAATTTGAGACAACGATGACTAAAGGGGATCATATTTTAATTTTCTAGTGAAAGCTTTGAAAAGTCAAAAAACACGCACTTTAGAAGACTTTAACCACATACAATTCAATGGTGTGTTCTAAATAAAGAATTTTAAACAAAGTAATTATTTTCCACATTTAAAGACAATGAAAATGTTGTAGATGGAAACAAAAACATACATCTTTGAGAAAGTGCTTGAAACATGTGTAAACATCTCTAAGAATCTGAATTCCAACTTTTTAACTGAAACCTCAAAATATGGAATGCATTTTCCTAGACTGTTTCAACACTGCTTTTCATATGAATAAGGGGGAAAAAGTTGAAAGGATAAAATTTAAAAAAAAAAAAAACTGATGTATTTACAATAGGAAGGTGAAAGAAAATATTGTGCTAGGGCATTCTACTTTTTCAGGAGATACACACATATGTACAAATACATTTTCATGAGTATAGCTATATTAGGAAAGACCACAAGAATAAACTTTGGAAAAAATTTACATTTTTATATTAAAAGTCAAATGTCATTTAAAGTAAACTTTCATATATTTCAAAAACATTGATTGCCTCTCACACATTTTTTCTATATAAGGATAAAAATCCCACTTGTCTAGAATGACCTAGAGTAAGAACTCTCTCCTCTCCTCTGAACAGCTGAATATATTAAAGTTGGGACAAATAAAGGTCAGTTCTTCAATATTTTTAATATTAATACATTCAGTAACCCAATTACTTCTGCCCTAAAAATGAAACTTGCAAATAAATGAAGGTCCAGAAATACAGTTTTCAAGAACCATGGGAAATAATGAGTTTGGAGGGGCATACTTTGAAAATAGTTCTAATCAAAGCTGGTTCTGGGGGCGGGGGGGGGAGTTTCTAAAATAAATGTGCATCTCCTTGCCTTCTTAACCAAAATGGAGATATTACAGTCTTTCTCTGGGTAGGCCTACACCAGTTTTTGTCTTCTTCTGAAGACATAGTTAGTGTTGCATAGAAACTGACAAACTCTACATTTACAAATTTTATTTCTAAAGAAGTTTCTGTTGGTAAGTTTGCATTTTTGGATCATTTCTCTCTTATTAGTAACGCAGAGTAGTTGGGTCCAAACTCCTCATCAATATAAAATTGATTATCCTCCAATAAAACATTAAAATATTGAATTACTGAATAAAAATACTGACTCACAAGCCAACGTAAAATAATTTCCCAAGTGTCACCAACCATCGAGAACATGGCTTCCTCACTACTGCCGCGCGCATGGCTGACAAGTCAATAGCATTCATCCACAATATTATTGCTATGTTAATACAAGAAGCAACTTTGTGGCAAGAATTTATTTTACGGCCCAGTATGTTACTTTAATGATATTTACTTTTAAATTCAAAGACTTTGGATTTAAATATCTCACAAAGGCCTTATTTGAAACCTAAAAGTTCTTCATCAGGAATTTATTTTGAAATATTTGGTAATCTAAACATGACTCTGTAATAACCCATGAAAATAACAGGACAATAATGGAAGCAAAGAGAGGAAACTATTAAGAAACAGTAGCCTCACTTCTTCATGATGAACTCTGACTCCTCACACAAGGGAAGAGTGCACCTGTTCTCAAGTAATAAAATTTCAGTGAAGATTTTAAGGTGCCAAAATCAAATGTCCACAGGTATATTCCTATGTATTGGAAAGCTGTAGAATTTTCATAACTATTACGGTTTTTAATCCACTCTCTCAGATGTTTATATAAAACAGGAACATTATGAGACAATTGGAAAAAAAAAAAGCCTTCATCTTTTATTTAAGGTTGCCTGTCTGCAAGGGTAGAAGCCACTGTCAAATGTAAGGAACTGCCAACTAATAAGGAATCTGTCAATTAAACTAGGTTACAACCGTACAACAGAGCACTATGAAGCTACTAAAATGAAAGGCAAAGAGTTCTGAATTACTTGAGAGAGATGTCTCAGTTACTATCCTTAGTAAAGAAAAGTTTAGCAAAAAAAGTATAGTAAGTTATTCTCTTTAGCAAAGAAAGTATAGCAAAAAAAGGCACAGTAAAGCAAAGCTTAGCAAAACATTATGCCTTGCAAATACAGTAGGCACATTCTGAATATATACAGAGGGACTTCACTGGTGGTCCAGTGGCTAAAACTCTGTGCTCCTAATGCACGGGGCCTGGGTTCAATCCATGGTCAGGGAACTAGATCCCACATACAAGGACTTCCCAGATAGCACTAGTGGTGAAGAACCCGCCTGCCAGTGCAAGAGGCATAAGAGACACAGGTTCAATTCTTGGGTCAGGAAGATCTGGAGGAGGACATGGCAACCCACCTCAGTATTCTTAGCTGGAGAACCCCATGAACAGAAGAGCCTGGTGGGCCACAGTCCACAGGGTCGGACATGACTGAAGTGACTTAGAATGAATATAGAGATCACTGTACGGTGGTCACAATGCACCATTCACCTTGGCTTCCTCTGGAGGGATGGAGGTAAGTGGGATGTGGCTACTTTTTAGCCACAAACTTTGTGAAATTTTTATCACAAGAATATATCACTTTTGTTAAAATAAAAATAAAGGCATAATTAAAACCGACCATTGCTTTGCTGGCAATGTAAATGTGTTCAGATATTGGGTTCAGAAAGAGAGCTTTAGAAATAAAAACTAAACCAAAAATCCCTAGCTGTTTCCTGTTTTGTGGACTGCTTATCAGCCCCAAACCCGATTGCCTAACATCTTATTTTGAAGACTCCTTTCAACTGATCCATGACCCACACCCCTGCATTAGTCTTCCAATTAGCATAGGGTCAGAGATAGGGGCATCTTGCAATCGATCTTCTAATGACTGAATAAACACAATCCATGTGATCTAATTTAATTATGGAAAGGGTGAAGATCTTTTTATTAGCTTTAGTTAACTGAATACCTGAAAATAATTTGATCATTTTTCCTCAGCCTCATTTGTTTAAGAATGCATTCAATCAACAATACTGAGGGTTTACTATGTGCCAGAGCTAGGTTTTTTGAAAGGAAGGGAGGAAGGAATGAAAGGCAGGAAGAAGGGAGGAAGGAAGAAAAACCACGTGCTTCTCTAAATCAGGACCCAGTCAAGAAACAGGTGCTATGCTGGCTATTCAGAGGAAATTTACTACAGGTGACAACAGAGCTGAGCTGCCAAAAGGCGAATAATGAAGTAGTAGCAACAGCAAAATCTCAAAAAGACCCCCTCATCCCCAGGACTGGAAAGACAAAGGCCAGAGAGGATGTTTTAAAACCTAGGCTAGCTCTATCCAGAGGGAACCAGATCCATAGTGAGAGTTGCCTGATGAAGTGGGCACAAGAGACAGCCCCTGGAAGATGCTACCCAAGGAAGAAAGCTCTAGCCATGGTTTTCCCCACCCCTTCAAGCTTCCAGGTTGTCTGCCAACGCTTCCCACTGGCCGGACTTCTTGACAAGCCAGTGGGCAAGCGAATTTGGGAAACACAATCTGCAGGGAGACAATGGAAAATGCAAAGAGACATCGAGACTTGACTAATGATGAAATAATGATTAATACGTCTGTAAAGCTTTATACTTTCCAGATGTCTACAAGCCACAGACATATATATACATGCATGCCAGTGCACACATACACCATGTATAAAATCTGTGTTCAGTCACAGGGACAGTGGAATAGTGCTCTGTAATAAGTATACAGAGTACAGCCTGGGGATGCCCTACATCAACATGAGTCAGCCATAGGGATGTGTATGTCCCCCTCCCTCCTGGACCTCCTTCCCACTTCCTACCTCTTCCCACTCCTCTGCTGCTGCTGCTAAGTCACTTCAGTCGTGTCCGACTCTGTGCGAGCCCAGAGACAGCAGCCCACCAGGCTCTCCCATCCCTGGGATTCTCCAGGCATGAACACTGGAGTGGGTTGCCATTTCCTTCTCCAATGCATGAAAGTGAAGTTGCTCAGTTGTGTCCGACTCCTTGCGACCCCATGGACTGCAGCCCACCAGGCTCCTCCGTCCATGGGGTTCTCCAGGCAAGGGTACTGGAGCGGGCTGCCATTGCCTTCTCTCCCACTCCTCGAGGCTGTTACAAAGCCCCAGTTTGAGTTCCCCAAGCCATACAGTGAATTCCCACTGGCTATCTATTCGACGAACGGTAGTGTCTATGTTTCCATTATCTCTAGGTAGTTCATAATGGGATTCCCACCATGAATGCCATTAAATTTTTTAATTTAGTTATTAACAAACCATAGATATGCTATTTACTTTGTTACCTATACTAAACTCAAGCTATTTACTTTTAATTTAACCACCTATTCCTCTAATGTGATTTATTCAATCACATTCTCTCAATATAATAACATTTTTATCTAAGTTAAGGTAATACTGTGTTTCATATACAAACTGAGTAGATTTTCTAAAGCAAAATAATGATTGCGTTAGCAGGTTGCTTTCTTTTTGATTCTAAAGAAAATGCTCTCCCCCCGCCCCCATTAAGCACCCTGCTGACTACTGGTCAGAAGAAATACCTATTTCAACATTAAATAAGTTTTATTTTTCAGTATTTTTGTAAGGAATGGTTGTTGAATTCTATGAAATGTCAGAATTTATTGAGAGGATTATAGAGTAATAGTTCCTCTTATTTAACAACAGATTTCCTTTTTATTCCTCTTCTATCTCCTTTTCCTCTTAATCCTCCTATTTCTTGGCTTATACCCAAAATGTCTTGGCATTATAATAAAACCAGACAACAAAAGTATTTCTTTCTTTCTTTGTGGTTGTTCCTCTGTTCAGGAACCACACAATCACAGTCTGAGCTACATCTGTGGTTCTAAATTTCTTCACTAATTTTATCACTGGCAGGAAACAAGAAGCTGGTTCTTTTCTGCCAAATCCTTTTACTTATTATTTTTTAATTCAATTCCCAGACCCTAGATGGCTGAGCTTACTTAGGGCCTCCCAGGTGACTCAGTAAAGAATCTGCCTGCACATGCAGGAGATGCAGGTGACGCAGGTTTGATCCCTGGCTCAGCAAGATCCCATGAAGGATGAAGTGGCAACTCACTCCAGTATTCTTACCTGAAAAATCCCATGGATGGAGAAGCCTGGTGGGCTGCAGTCCATGGGGTCGCTAAGAGTTGGACATGACTGAGGACTAAGCAAGAGCTTACTTAAGGCCTAACTTCTATGTCACAAAGGAATGAATTTTTTCAGATCTTAGAAGTGCTAAAGAACTTAGAAAGTAAAAACAAAAAGCCAATCAGCTAAAGCCCAGGAAGTTAAGTAATTTTTTCCAATAGTATTCAGAAGTGTCTAGTAGTCTGAAGCCAAGATCTCAGCCTGCCAACCACGTAATATTTTTCACATACCATAATTTTCCTCTTGTCCATTTGGTTTGGGTAATGGAACTTTTCCCATATGAATTATATTTAGGACCTGAAACATTAGAAAAGCAAATGAGGGGCTCTGATCTATGCCAGTCATTCTGATATCTTCACAGTGGGTGGTTAAGTAATGCTGACATTGAAGAGAAAGGTTACAGAATGAATTAAGAGGTCATGTGTCAAAGAGTGGATGGCATGACCCTGGGCAGGGATGAGTGTGGGGCATCCACCAGGGAGGAATGAATGATGGGACAACAAAGGACTGACCTCACTGCAGTGGAGGGAATGGGCAGTAAGGGAGTCTGATGTCAGGTTTAAGTTTTGCTGCCCTATATCAGAAGCCTGATAGTAATACAACAGATTGAAGAGAAACTATCATGGGTTCTACAGGTGGGAAGAAAACCAAGTGGCTACAATAGAAGATGAGTTTTTGAGGAATCATGTCCCAACCATGTTTCACATTCAAAAGCAGTTTATATGAAAACTATCTGCTCTAAGGTACACACGCTGTCTCCCTTAGTCCATTATAAACCAGTAAGTGATTTTGAACAAAATGTTCCCAAATTTACTGATTTGAAATCTTTGAATAAGAAAGTTTCTGATGGAATCAAACTCACACTGAAAACTATGTTTTTTCCAAAAGCAATGCAAACATGAGGGAAGGAAACGAATAACTTTTTAAAAATTAAATTTGTTATTTTGTATTGGAGTAAAGCTGGTTAACAATGTTGTGGTATTTTCAGGTGAATAGCAAAGGGGCTCAGCCATACATACACATGTATCCATTCTCCTCTAAACTCCCCTCCCATCCAGGCTTCCACATAACATTGAACAGAGTTCCCTGTGCTATACAGTAGGTTCTTGTTGGTTATCCATTCTAAATGCAGCAGTGGAACCAATACTTTCTGAATGTCCACTATGTGTCAGCAATAAGCTTAAGGTGACTGCTGAGGCCAGCTACAGGGTCAGGGAGCCTCTCAGTCTTTCCCCAAGACATTATAACAAGCTGACAGTAACACTGTGGCATATTTAGCTTCATCTCTGAAGGATTAGCTCAAATAAAAATCATCAGAAAAGCATAAACTAGAGCTGAGTTTTCATCGCCACCTAATTCACTTCTTCCTTGAAGTGTTTTAATGACTATTCTCTAAATCTAGGCTTTTGTCTTCAGAACTGGCAATTCTCTTCACATTTTGTTCTTTACCCTAAAACTTGAAAATTATTTTTGTTCATGGAGATTCATTATATCCATATGTGCGTGCGTGCATGCGTGCCAAGTCACTTTGGTCATGTGTGACTGTGTGTGACCCTATAGACTGTAGCCACCTCTGTCCATGGGATTCTTCAGGCAAGAACACTGGAGTGGGTTGCCATGCCCTCCTCCAGGGGAATCTTCCAGATGCAGGGATCAAACCCACACCTCTTATGTCTCCTACATTGACAGTCATGTTCTTTACCACTAGCACCGCCTGGGAAGCCTATATCTGTATGTATGGGCCCTAAATGATGGACTCAGGTTTTCTGATGAAATACAACTGCTAACAGTTCGTCCCCTCCAAGACAATATGAGACTGGACTATTGGAATACTGAAGACTTTCACTTTATTATTTCTTTGTTTTATCACATTAAAAATTCTAAACTCATAATACAAAAAGTTATTTTCCTGGGCAAAGGTTTTTCTCCTGTTTCATATATATTCTCAACAGGCAACAGGCCTGCAAAATTAATGGTTGTTTTCAGGTCCAGCACATCTGTGTTGGTCACGGTACCCACATTGTGTACACCCACACTCATGCTCTAAATTTGGTTCCCATGGCAAATATCACCTTAAAATTTCCAAAATTATGGTGGAAGGAGGGCATGTAAAATTTGCAACATATTGAAAACATTTACTAAATCATTTCCATGGGGGAAAACACTGTCACAGATGAAAAAGTTGAGTTTGTTCACCTAAGTACCGCAACATGTCAATAAAGCAGAATACGAGTCTTCTTATTCTTGTCAAGAAAGCAGAATAAGGATCAGCTTATACTTATTCGGAATGAGCTAACAGCCTGGGTAATGAGTTCATCTTTCCAAATGCAATCTTTCCTGGCCAAATACTTTTTGATACCTCAAATGCCTACTTGACATATCCACGTTTTTGGCCTCAGGGCACTTCAGACCCTGTTCATGTGAAGAACTCAATCCATCATCTTCTCCATCTGGATCAGGTCTTTCCCCTTTCAGTGTCCTCTCTCCCAGGACATACCAATTTCAAATTACCTGGCATCCCAGGACAGACAATGGTGCCTCATTCTTGACTCCTCCCTCTTCTCCAACCCATAAATCCCACCCGTCTTCAAAGGCTGACAACTTCACATGCCAAACTGCTCTCTCATTTGTCTATTTCTCTCTACACCAGCTATCCCACTCTATTCTAGGCTACCATCCAGCATATACTACATGGAACATTGCAATAGTTTTTTTAACTCATCTCCCTGCATTCTTCACGCCTTAATCTATTGAACCCAGGATACTAGTGGTTATTCTAAAATGCAAATTTCATGATACCATGCCCCTTCATAAAATGTTTCACTAGTTCTCCAATTCTCTTAGGACACTTTTCAAATTATTCTCACGATCTGGTTTCTGTTTATTTCCCTACAATCAGATAAGATCACTCTAACCAGTGCCTTGTTACCCTGTAAGTTCTGGATATTCTAGACCTTCAGGACTTAAAGTCTCCATGTTCTCTCTTCATTCTGATAGTTATGCCTTTCAGAGAACACTCTTTTCCCTTGCTCCTGTAACCTGCCTAATTCCCACATCTCCTTTAATCATTTACTCTGATTTCACTTCCTCCAGGAAAGACAGCATCCTCCAAAATCTGTGTCAAGCAGCCTCGCTTCATGTAAAGTGAAAGTGAAAGTTACTCAGATGGGTCTGTCAAACTCTTTGTGACCCCATGGACTACACAGTCCATGGAATTCTCCAGGCCAGAATACTTGAATGGGTAGCCTATCCTTTCTCCAGAGGATCTTCCCACCCCAGGAATCGAACCGGGGTCTCCTGCACTGCAGGAGGATTTTTTTTTTACCAACTGAGCTATCAAGGAAGCCCTCATGCAAACTTTCTTTGAAAGAACTTCTCTTTCTCTAAAATCTTTCTCCCCTTTTGTATGATCTCTTCCTGATGGATAATAAACTCCTAAAAACTGTTCAAAGAGCAAATCAACCTATGTTAGAAAGTGATCTTCAAGTTGATTTTTAGATACAAACAGCAGCAATACATATTTTCCTCCCCTCCCTTTTTCTTTCTTTCTCAAAGAAAACCTTATTCCATGATACTTCTAGGCTCTATTCACTTGTACTCAATTTGTCCACTAACACGAAGCTGAAGACAGAGAGAGAAATCACTTAATATTTAAAGAGAGTCATAAATATCTAGCGCCAGACAATTCCTTGGAGACTTTTTAAAAGCAGCTGAAAAAGCTCCGCTACTCATGACTATCATCCATCCAAGTCTGACCCATTTCCGCAGTCCTTAAGAAAGAGACTAGAGAAGAAAATGAGAGAACTGTGGAGTCAGGTGTTTTCTGCCTGGTTTGGGGGCTAGGGGAGGAAGGGGATTACATGCTTATTTCAACCAAATGTAAACAGGATGGAGAGCAACCAATTCTATCATAAATATAATACTTATAAGAAGGGGAAATTTTATGCTGTAAATCTTGGCTGGACATGTACTTAGCAATACATTTATTATCCTTCTAACTACCTAAAAATGGCAAAAAAGAGAGACCAACAGGTAGTGAAGGGTGAAAGCATGAGCAGCCTACACCCTCATCTTTTGGCATATAGTATGTGAAGAGTTCCGTGAATTAAGGGACTTCACAGAAAGAAGCTACACCTCAAGAGAATTTGCAGCCATGCAAGGCAACTGCAGCAGAAAACAACCATCGTCTGATGACAACAGTTGGGCGAGATGGGGTGAAAAATATCATGCTAGCATCAGATGTCTCATATTAGGGAACTATACAGTGTAGGCCCAGGAGGCCACCAGGCACTCTGCCCAGAGAGGGGGCTGGAGGCATGGACCACTGGCAAACTGAAAGGACACATGGCTGCCCAGCTTTGCAGGTCCTGTGAGAAGGGGAAATAAAAGTGAACGCCATCTAAATGGAGAACTCCGCATCACTGAGGCCATGAGTGGTAAAGAGCTAGCCCAAGTCAGATCAAACTGTCAAGTGACTCTCATTACGATCTTCTCTCCCCGGTCACCTCCCATTCCCACCTATTAGGTGGAGGGAAGGATGCAGAAACCATCACTGCCCTCCTCCCCATTTCTTGAGACACATTCCAAGGTGAGGAATAAGATGAAGATAAAAAAAGAAGAAAAAAAATTTTCTTTTAAGGTTTCACTTCCCTTCTCTGAGTCATTTGCAAAAGAGAAGCACCTCCAGTTGGATATGAGGTTGAAGTATGAAACTGGACTGAAAGTTTTTTCTCTTTGAATAACCAAAAGTAGTGACTATAATATATACATAATATATTATAACTATAATAAGTTATTAAAAACATTGGAGATGAGATGCCAATTAAAGGGTACAAATGGGAAACCAACAGACTCAGGAAAAAAATGTAAAATAAAATATCAGGTTTATACTTTACCAAATTCAGATTGTTCAGTAAACTGAGGAAATCTCAGTCATCAAAAAAATAAAACCATCTAAGATAATAACTGGGAGAGTGGAATTGACACTTAAGAAGACCACATATTAATGACAAAATGTATTTAAGCTCTTCCCTAATACTCAATTGGAGAAGGACATGGCAACCCACTCCAGTATTCTTGCCTGGAGAATCTCATGCACAGAGGAGACGGTGGGCTACAGTTCACAAGGTCGCAAAGAGTCGGACGTGACTGAAGCCACTTAGCACACACGCATAATACTGAATAGATGAATCATTCTGTTGCCAACCACCTCTATCTTCATTAAGTTTTATTAAATGTTAGTCATAATAACGACTGAAATAGATGTTCACAAAATATAAGAATATGGCTTAAACCTTTTAACACATTTTTTTTTTCAATTTAATGTATTATAGAATGATGTAGACATCAGTGAAATTCAGAGTTCTATGTCTTACTGGGATGATTACATGATTTTCAAATACTATAAAGTCTTAAGCAACTACATTAGCGCTCATGAAAAATCTCACTAAGTACATAGACTCATGATTCTGAAACTATAATTTAAAACTATAGTTTTTAACTTCTAAAAAACTAATCATACATGGTAAGAAATTGCTTTTTGTAACATTTCAACTGAAATCTCATTCTTGAAAAAAAAAAGTGAAAATATTCAATTCTGTGGCCAAAATTACCAAATTTCTACACATCTCCCCTTTTGTAAAAACATTCTATTGGCTTCCTAGATATACTGCTCATGACTATAAATGCAGGCATACCAAACACTTCACACATATCCTAATCAGAGTGAGATTTTTGTTGGCCCATCTGCTTTAAATTGCATGCCAAGAATCAAGAAAAATCTTGGAAGTTCTAAGTCCTGGTTGTAAAAACAGAAGATAAACTCTGAATCACAGACTGTTAGCCCTGGAAGAAAATGCCAATGACAACTTGATTAATTCAATGGCCATTCTGATTGAAGTAAAGAAATAATAGACTTCTCTAAACAGTGTAACTGCATACACCCTAAAATCGTTTAACACAGACCCATCACTCTTAACAGTCTTTTTGGGTTGCTGTTTATGTAGTCGTTTCAAAAACTTGAACCCGCATTCAGGAGACATTCTATAGTTAGCTGTGGCTTCACCTACAGAGACAAGGAGCACCATGATCTCAGGTTCTTAACATTCCTTTGAAATTTATTTCAAAGCTGTGCTAAACAAATCAGTCAGAAATCCTCAGCCAAGGAGTCCACCCACGTTCAACAACCTTTCTTCACCTAATGATAATTACAGTCTATGGAACAGGCAGCCTCTAATAAACAGCATCAACTTCAGAAGACAGATATCTTTGAAGGGACCTTTCCGTTGCCATAGAAATATCTTCAGGCCACCTTGTCCTCAGCATGAAACATTACCTTCACATTAACCTGCTATTAACGGTGTATGTGCAAATCCATGTGTGTGTGTTTGAGTGAGGAGTATGCATGCACACATGCACACGTTGGGATGGCTTGGGGGCATATATTAGCTCAAATTATAGGATAATTTACCCTGTCCTGTTGGTTATAAATAATACGTAGTCCGTAGCTCTAAAACATTCCCCCAAAAGGAGAACACAAATCTTCTCAGTGACAGCAGCCCCTGATTAATGGGTTCTTGCTCCCTTGGTTCAATTGCAAACTTTCATAATGCAGCAAAGCAATAAAGCTCAGCAAAGAATTCTCCATACTCCTTTTCCTCATTCTAACCTCTGGGGTCAGTGGCTTCCTAAAGAAAAGGTAGCAGCAGCTGCTGCGAAATGAAGAAAGAAACTTCATCATGTCAACCCAAACATGAAAAACATTTTAGGAATCATGAATTCAGGGTGCAGAGGTTGAAATTCTGTTTAATAAACTATTTTAAAAGTTGTTTTTAAAAGAATCAAATGAACTTCCCTGAGGCATATTATGAGCTAAAACATCCATGTTCCTTTCACATATCCATAGTATATACCCTTTGGGACCAGAGGAATGAGACAGAACTGAGCCATCTACAGGGCTTATTATTTTAATGGGCTTTAAGAAAGTAAATATACAAAAAAATGTAATTGCTTAGACTTTTATTATCTCCAAATACTTATGGACAGGGAAGTCTGGCATGCTGCAGTCCATGGGGTCATAAAGAGCTGGACACGACTGAACAACAATAAAATACTTATGGAGGATGTCAGGGAGCAGGCAAGGAGGGAAGGTATGGGGAAGGGTGTTAGAAGGGGGTTAAGAGAGTCAGAAATGGCAGAGAAGGGTACAGAAAGTTTTAATGCTCAGCTACTCTGAAGTAGGTTTTCTATTTCTTGGTCACTTTACATATGCAATTTGTTTAATTCAAGAATTACTGGCATTAGATGAAGCTGTTTACCATGTGTTCTCTCGATTATTTGTAAAACACCATGAAGGGAAGAGGTGGAAGCAGTGTTTTGCCATCGTTACAGAGTGGATATTAAAGCTCAGGAAGATTAAACGATTTGCCCAAGTCCGCAGACTTGCTCACAAAGCTGCCGGGAAGCGAAAATAACTCGATAGCCAGGAGTTTTCCAAGACTACATTATTATGGTATTACTTGGGGTCTCACTTTATTCAGCATTAATAGACACACACTGCATTCTAAAATATTCTTTATCATAAACAATGAAGAAATTTCCTCAGCACACAGTAATGATTCGCTGTTAAATCAAGAATATTAAAGATTTCTTCTATCCTTTTATTCTCAAACTACTAAAGACCCAATACAACAATAGTCCTCTGTTAAATTTCAATCAGATGATGATGCAACTAAGATTAGTGAAAGTCTCACACAAGGAGAAACCTAAAAATAAGTGCTGTCCAGCAATATGACCCTGAGTTTGGTTCAGTTCATTTTTTTTTTTAATGCTATTTCTTTTGGAGAATTGCAAAGGGATTCGTCTAAACAGTCTTTGTTAGTTTACCCGAATAGGAGACAGTTGATTTATTCAGATAGTTTCCTCTGCGTATGCCACTGAAAATTTTTCTTTATGTTTTTTACCAAGAAAGCCCACAAATCAAGACGTTATACCTTTTCATCTATGGTAAAAAAAAAAAAAAAAGATTTAGGTAACGTGATCTAACAGAAGATATCATGTCACTTGGCCTTGTCTAGTAGATAGCTTAATTTTTAAAGCAGTACCATTTTTCTTAATAAATATGCTGTCTGTGTGTGGCAAAACATACTGACATAGTGATGAAGTGATCTTCACTTGAGGAGATGGGCAATAAACACCAAAATCAACCAGAATGTCTGAAATCTTATTAATTATGGCATCCCACAAATACATCATAAACCTGTAAGTTCAGCTGTACAAGGAAAATAACACAGATTGATGTATTTGACAGGATATTTTAAAAATATAGGAAAGGAATAAAAAATCTGGCCATCTTTCTAAGATATTCATATTATTATGAAGAATAGGGTTTTTGACTCTAAAACCAAATTCAAGAATGGGACTGTGTAGTTTTTTTCTGACAGTTTCACTACCCACAAATATAACATTTGAAAGGTACCATTTTCATTAAATAGGTAAATCAACTGAATTTTAACAAAAGGGCACATGAGAAAGTTAATGCCCCAGAAGCTTCAAAACTTTCCCCTGCTCTTGGCTCAGGCTATAACAAAGTCAAGCTAAAGATACACAGTGAATATAAGAAAATGATTCACATCAAGGAGGATCACGATCAATTCTTGTTAATGACAATTACAACACTGGGAATCAACAACCTACAAAGTAAATTTCTGGATAGCAGTTACAGGCAAAGATATGGCTATAAATGCATATTCAATAGATCAGATTGAAGCAAACAAAATAATCTCAACCACAGACTTCAGGGAAAAATTGCCAATCAGGTTCAAAGGTTGTACATGTTAATTATAGCTATCAAGGGTCATTAAAAAACCTACTACCCTACAGTTCCTCCTAATTCTGCTGCAACACATTTGTTTTCTAGAATGTACAGGCTGACTTAATAACAACCACTTCCCCTAAATCTCTGAATTCTGTTTCCTTGGGTCATTCAATATATAGCAAATGTAATTTGCATTTGAGAACAGAATAATGCACCATTTATCAACTTCACTAAGAGATGGAAAGGTAGTTTCTCATGTGTATTTTTTAAATTATAAACTCAATTTATTTAATTTTGATTCCATTAGCTTACTGTGAAATTCAGGTCCAAACAAGCCAAAGGACACAGTAATGTCAGTAATCCCAGCTATCCCTAAGAAATTTTGTCATTTCATTTCAGCAATGATCTTAAAGAATAGTATAACTATATTCTCAATCATTTTATTATAGGACTGTCATGTAATTTCAGTGTCTGCACTTGTATACATATTTCCTAATGTAGCAGCAACATTCTAAGATACAACTTCAACAGCAAGGGCTAATGCAGTGGAAAAGGAATGGAAGTGGGCTTGGCAGTGATGCCCATGACCCAAGCATGGGCCAAAGGATAACGCTGGGAGCCCGATGATGTTTTCCAGTAATTCAAACTGGCAGTAAGACACAGAACTCAGTAGACAGGATTATCAGACTCAAAAGGCCTGTGTGCTTTAGCAGTCAGAAGCCATTCATTTTGATAGCAATTTACACTCAGCAAAAAAAAATCATCATCCATCACAGGTGTGATATTAATTTAAATTTTACAGATTCCTGAAATGTTGATTCAATTTAATGTGCATGTCTGTTTTGTTTGTATGGCTACATGAGACCAACTATACTAGTGTTTTAAGCCTGTTTTAATATGTATCTATTTAACGAAATATTACAGGCTTCCCAGGGGGCTCAGGGTGAAGAATCTGACTGTAAAATAGAAGGCACTCACAATGTGGGTTTGATCCCTGGGTCAGGAAGATCCCCTGGAGGAGGGCATGGCAACTCACTCCAGTATCTTTGCCTGGGGGAATCCCATGGACAGAGCAGCCGGGTGGGGTATAGTCCATGGCGACACAGAGTTGGACATGACCCAGCATGCGCACACACACCATGCAGTATTATAAACAAAGAAAATCCTATACTATTGTAGAGGTCTCAGGCTGTTTTTTCCCCTTTTAAGAAAGAATCTCATTACTCACATTTTACCTGGAGCTGACCACCACTCCTGTGCTTCAGTCACCTCTGACTTTTGTGCTCAAGTTCAAGAATTTCTATATGCATTAGTTCCTGTATTCTTGCCATTGTTAATTTATGTTAATAAGAAAATTCCAATTCCAGAGAGCTATTTCCCCATTAATTGAGTAGGTGCACTTACCCGCACTGTCCCCTTTTCACGACAGCATTAGGTTCACACGCGTGCTCAGTCATGTCACACTCTCTGTGACCCCATGGACTGTACCATGGGATTTGCCAGGTAAGAATACTGGGGTGGGTCGCCATTTCCTCCTCCAGGGGATCATCCCAACCCAGGGATTGAACCCATGTCTCCTACATCACAGGTGGTCTCCTGCATTGGCAGGCAGATTCTTTACCATGGGTACCAACTGGGAAGTCCCTTGATATCTTTATAATACGTACATAAAAGCAGCAACCATCTTGAAATACTGCACTAAAGGGATCCTTATATTTTTAACACTGAATAGATAGTAAAACAAAACTTGTTAGGTGTGTAATACATTTTTCTTCAAATTAAACATCAGAAAAAATGTTCATGTTCATAAGGATGGGTCCTCTTTGTGAAATTTCACTTCAATATGGTATCATCCCCTCAAAATTAATTAACTTACCTAAAATCAAGCATCTCTTTCCCACACGAAATATTTCATCTCAACTCCCTATACTTGCTCATAGACCCAAGACTTAACACATGAGATCTTTGATGGATTTACAAAATCTTTGGCTGAGGAATTTAAAAGATCACCTCCAACACTGTCAGGGCAAGAATGCCAAGCAAAATCCATGCAAAGTATTCAACTAAATTCTGTTTCCACCCTACTGGTAATAGAGCACAGAGCACTCATCAGAAAGAGGATCTTGTTTTTCAAACAATGCCACTTGTTAGTAACCTCTTCCTTCCTCATATATATCAACCCTGAC
Organism: Cervus canadensis; assembly: GCF_019320065.1. Classification (NCBI taxonomy): domain Eukaryota; kingdom Metazoa; phylum Chordata; class Mammalia; order Artiodactyla; family Cervidae; genus Cervus; species Cervus canadensis. The sequence goes on along the minus strand of NC_057394.1, from coordinate 38,250,274 downwards.
TTCCTATAACTTCTGGTTTGTAGTAATATCGTCTTCTAAACTACATTCAATTACATACATATATATATATATATATATATAATAAACTTTCAAAAATCTGAAAATCTATTGAGTCTCCTCCTATGTCTATTGTTCTGGAGGCTAAATCTGTTACACAGTTATGTTAATGTGAGCTGACTTCAAATCCTTCACCATCCCGACCACTTGCATCTAAAGTGATGGCATTTTCTCAAAGTAAAGTCTGTTGCCCTCATAGGACATTTGTAGCATTTCCAGCACAAAGTCAAAGAAATTTTAAGAGCTGTGATACCCAGTCAGCCATTCACTATCCATCTACATGTAAGTGAACATCCATTATGACCTAGACATGACTTACTGTGTTAAAAAACAAAACAAAAAACTCTGAATAGATGTTTCATTATCTATGAATCTACTCTGCGTTCCTCTCGTTCAGTCCACCTTTTTCCATCTTATCTAAATAACTTAAAGGAAGCTTCACCATTTTCTTGAATTGCTAAAATCAACAAAGTGTTTGGTTTTTCCTTGATCTACTATTTCAAGAAGCTTTTCCTTTGGGTAATTTTGTATATCATCACCCTATAGTGGTACAGTTCCTTAAAATTTATCAATTTTTAAATTTAAAATTTCCAGCCATAATTTTTGGATCTATCCAATGGCTCAGCAACATGAAGAGAATAGCAATTACTAGCCCTTGGTATTAAAATATAATCAGGGGTTCACAGAGGTTACAGAATGTTAGGTGCAGGGCTGGTATTAAACACCAAGGCTTCATTCCTCATTTGTTTCAGGTTTCCTCCAACCTGCCTTGCTTCTGAGCAGGCTTTGATTCTAGGAAACACCCATGTTCACTCCACATTAGTTCAAACAATATATTTGATATTCTCTAAAAAAGAAAAAAAAAAGAAAAATTGGGGGAGGGGTTACAACTACTCTAACACTCAACAGCTTTTGGCATTTATGTATTTGCTCTATAGTTAAAGGCTGAAGATTTGATAGAAATAAAAGCAGTTTAATTCTGTATTTTTAGTTCTCATGTGTTCTAAAAGACAAATACCTCAATAATGGGCAAAAGTTTGTAATCAAAACATAAATGTAACACTATAAGCTAAAGTTTCAGATTATTCTGCTGCTTGTACTAAGGCAACTTGAATTCTAGTCACAAAATTTTCAGCTAACGGGAATACTGAACTACAAAGTAATGAATTCAACCTTGTGACTCTTAAAAAATAAACTTAAAATATCAGAGACAGAGGATAAGGTATGGTAGTATATGAATGAATGAGTTGTTTTTTTTTAATCTCAGCTTATTAAAATGAAATGTGTTACTTTATTTTTGTTCATAAGGTCAATATAAGATGATATATAGCAATGGCCCCTGTAATAATATAAATTTAGTGGAATTTCAGGATAATCTTTGAAGATGCAACAGAATGTCTCAGTACTGCATATTCATCCAGGAGATTAACAGTCAAGCACACTCCTAAAGTCAGCAATAGAGAAACACAGAAGATTGGTTTTTAAGTTCACAGAAAAGATGCATGTGTATGCGAGTGTGCTCAGTTATATTCTATGCTTTGCGACCCCTAGGGCTGTAGCCCACAAGGCTCCTCTGACTATGGAATTCTCCAGGCAAGATGGGAGTGAGTTGCCATTCCCTTCTCCAGGGGATCTTCCTGACCCACAGATCAAACCCACATCTCTTCATCTCCTGCACTGGCAGGCGGATTCTTTACCAGCTGAGCCATCTGGGAAATCCAAAAATGTATACATTTCTATAGAGTGGAGGAGATATATATATATATATATATTAACTTGTTCTAATTGATGAATTAATTATTTTAATGTACGTAGAATAAATGTATCAAGAGTTACAGAAAGAAGAAAAGTATTCAGATGAAAACAGTATAAACACTAGACCAAAACTTTGTATTCCCTAAATTTTGAACCACAGAAAGGTACACATTCACTCTATGACTCTGATCATTTCAAAGTAAACATAACCTTTTAAATAAAACTGTTTTGTAGGCCAGAGGCCTACAGTTTCTCCAATGTTCCTGCTCCTTTTATGCTTCTATAAGGTACAATGATTTAAGGTAGGATACGTCCAGAGTTGAATGGTTTGGGGTTTTTCTGCCGTTGTTGTTGTTTTCTGTTTTGTTTTGTTTTGCCCCAAGTAAGGCTACGCTAAAGAGCCTAACTATTTACTGCTCCTTCACAACAGCTCCCAGAAGAAGGTAGGTTCTAAATTAGCTTCTTTAAAAAATGCTACCAATTGTTTACTTGTAAACAAGAGCTACTAGAGCTAATTTAGTGGTTTCTAAGTTCACTATGGCAAAGTCTGCTCACTTGTCCTCCATATGTTGTTTGAAAAATCACCAGAGTTCATGAGGCCACAAGTGAAGGCTCCCACTGAGCGGCCAGCCTTTGGGCTATGCCCAGTCACTTCAGTCATGTCTGACTCTTTGCAGCTCCGTTGATCATAACCCACCAGGCTCCTCTGTACGTAGGATTCTCCAAGCAAGAACACTGGAGTGAGTTCCCATACCCTCCGCTCCAGGGGATCCTCCTGACCCAGGGATCAAACCGGGGTCTCCTGCATTGCAGGCGGATTCTTTACCGCTGAGCCACTGGGGAAGCCTGGCCTTCCTTCAAGCAACTCCGAAGAGAAAACACAAACATGAACACTCCTTTGTGGATACTCTTCTAGGTCAACTGTGTCCTGCAAAATGATACATTGAATTCCTAATCTCCAGAGCCTCAGACTGTGACCTTATTTGGAAATAGAGTTGTTCCAGATATAGTGAAGATTGGAGTAGGGTGGGCTCTTAGTCCACTCTGACAGGGCTTCTTCAGAGAAGAGACTGAGAGAGAAATACACAAGGAGACAGGGGTTGGGGTAACGCATCTAATGGCCAAGGACCTTGACCTTGGCCTTGGCCTTGGCCTTTTGGCCACACCAAAAGCTAAAAGAAGTTAAGAAAGGATGTTCCTATACAGGTTTCACAGTGAGTGTGGCCCTCCCAACACTTAATCTTGGACTTCTCCAAGGGTGGGAGACAATCCATTTCTGTTGTTTGAAGACACAAGTTTTGCTGTAATCTGACATACCCATGTCTTCTTTAACTTTTTATTTTGTATTGGGGTATAACCAATTAATAAACCTGTGACCGTTTCAGGTGAAAAATGAAGGGACTCAGCCACATATATGCAAGTATCCATTCTCCTCCAAAACGCCCTCCCACCCAGGCTGCCGCGTAACATTGAGCAGAGTTTCACGTGCTATACAGTAGGTCCTTATTGGTTATCCATGTTGAACACAGCAGTGTGTACATGACCATACCAAACTCCCTAACTGTCTCCTCCCCTGCAACAACCATGTTTGTTCTGTGAGTCGTTCTTAACGCCTTCTTTTTCTCTCTTTCTTCCTCCTATAACGCAAGGTACTTACACTGCCCTCACTCACAGCATGTAGCCTCAGGCTTCCTCCCCTTGGCCGGTAACTTTCCCTCTCTCTTGACCACCCTTCTCCACATCTCTTCATGTCATCAATGTATCTTTCGAGCTCATCTCTGAGTTACCTTCTCCATGTCACATCACCTAATCTCCTCCCAGGCTGGGTTCTGTGTGGGGCTTCTTTCCCCCAAGCACAGCATACAAATCTGCGACACACGTCTGTCTTCTCCAGTCCACTGTAGGCTCTGACATGACACCATTTCTCACCGTTGCCCCGCCAGGGCCAAACTTAGTACTAGGCTCAGAATATCTACTCCTACTCCTACTATCATGTGCCTTCCTCTCTTCACATCCCCTTTCTGTCATGTATCACGTAATCCTCAATTTAGAATTTAGTAGGTGACTTTAGGGCTTCCTTGGAGAAAATCCTTAGATATACCTGTAGGAAAAAACCCAGCTGGTACTTCACTTGGGACCCATAGCCCAGCTTTGCCGTAATTTTCACCATCACCTGTAAGTCAGGGTCTGCATTCCATTCAGCCTGGTTGTCTGTCCTGTTAATCAGCAGGCAGGTGAAGCAGCAATGTGAGAGGTTAAGTATCAACATGACTGTTCTTCCCTTACCTTGAGATAAGCGCCCAGGAGTGGATTTTCACCCCCTTGACTCTCATTGAGAAAAACAGAGGGGCTGGAACTGGATGGTTCAGGAAATGAAAGCAAGCATTGATGCCAGTGATGACCAAAAGAGCAGATTTGAACTTCAGTTCAGTCGCTCAGTCATGTCCGACTCTTTACAACCCCATGGACTGAAGCACGGCCAGGCTTCCCTGTCCATCACCAACTCCCGAAGCGTGCTCAAACTCAAGTCCCTCAAGTCGGTGATGCCATCCCAACCCTCTGTCACCCCCTTCTCCTCTTGCTTCAATCTTTCCCAGCATCAGACTTTTCCAGTGAGTCAGTTCTTCTCATCAGGTGGCCAAAGTATTGGAGTTTCAGCTTCAGCATCAGTCCTTCCAATGAATATTCAGGACTGATTTCCTTTAGGATGGACTGCTTTCATCTCCTTGCAGTTCAAGGGACTCTTAAGAGTCTTCTCCAATAGCACATTTCAAAAGCATTAATTCTTTGGTGCTAAGATTTGAACTTAGCACACACAAAAACAAAATAAGCTTTCCACACCTTTCAAATAAAACATAGTTGTTGCTAAAATTTATTATATTTTTAAAGCACTTTAGTATAAATTAATATTACCTTCAATATACTTTCAACTGCTCTTGTTAACTCACGCTCACGCTCAGCAGCTAAGTCGTGTCTGACTCTTTGTGACCCCATGGACTGTAGCCCAGCAGGCTCCTCTGTCCATGGGATTTCCCAGGCAAGAATACTGGAGTGGGTTGTCATTTCCTTCTCCAGGGGATCTTCCTGACCCAGGAACTGAACCCACGTCTCCGACATTGCAGATGGATTCTTTACCACTGAGCCACCAGGGAAGCCTTGTTTTAACTACAACACTTTAAAGACTATACAGTAAAAGCGGTATATGCCAAACTTCTAAACGCAGCAATACACACTATGATTGCATCTTACATAGCTTTAGAAGTATTTTTCTTGTTGAAAGAAAAAAGTCAGTAAAAAAGGATGAGCTCAGTCAAGTGTTTTGTAAGAAACTATTTGCACTGTCTCTCTATGAATTAAATGAATTGATTTTTCATCTTTGCTGGTCCCTGGCCAGCCTAGTCCTAGGTCTGTAAGCCAACTGGCTGTTTCTTGCCAACATCAACAAAAAGCCCATGAACCTAGACTTTTCCAGTGTATACCCCAAACCACTTTACTTCAACCAAATTGAAATTTCATTTTTGACTTATGTCTGACATCTGATCCTGTCCCTCGACATTCCCATTGAAAGTCTTGTTCTTGAATCCAGCCCTGATGATATTCTTCAGTCAACCAGCACAAAGCCCTGACTTCGTCCTTCGTGTCCACCTCTCACAGGTCCACTCTTCCTGTGTGGATCATTCTGCTGTGAGTCCTGGCAGCCACGAGAAGACACACAACTACTCATCCTCTGGGACCCTGGCCTAGCTGCATACCCTCACAGCGGCAAAGTTGTGCAGCATGTTTCAGGCCCCAAAGTTTCACTGAAATGAGACATTTTCACTACCTCTCAATCTCCAGTGCACTTAGAATCATGCACCCAATATACGCTGAATGAGCAAATGAACTTTCCCCTTCAGTGAGTATCTACAAAGTTATAAATATCCAAATAGCTAAATTCTCTGGCAGGCTTTTGACTATATGCCTGAGTCTGGAAAACCAGAATAAGGTTGGTGGACACCATACAGAAGTGCCTCTGCCTTCATGCTCTTTCTTCAAAAAAACAAAAATGCAGTAGACAACACTCAGGGCTATGACAGCACTCTCTCTCTCTCATGACCCCTTTTGTGTCATTTTTTGGGCTACATTTTACTTCGAAATAATTTTAAACATACATGAAAATTATAACAAGATACAATAAAAATCCCATATACCCTTCAACCTGGGTTTTAAAATGTCACTCTTTTTACATATATGAATATAGATATACCCATATATATGAATATATATATGAATATGACTATACCCATTCACTTAACCATCTGTCAATACATCTACATCTATCTAAAAACATTTACAGACATAAACACACAAAAATGTGTTCACAGGTATGTACATACACAATTACACACCTGTGTACAAATATATCTTTTTTTTTCCTGAGTATTTCAGGATAAGTTTCAGATACAGAGCCCTTTTATCCTTAGCACATCAGCATGTATATACTAAGAATGAGTTGTATACACTCATACATAATCATTTTCTAATTATCAAAGTCAATACTTGTAACTAACCCACAAACCATGTTAAAACCGAATGAGTACTTTCTTTCAACGATGTCAGGACACTGATGTATATTCTCCCATTTATGAATCGACATTTTTTTCCAAGCTTAGAACTACAAGTAAATACGTTAAATGTTCACTATCACAACACCTTGCCAATATTTTCCCAGTCATGTCTTGTTTGCCAAAACTCATCCTCTTGATGTTTTAAGAAGAGCTCACTGGATGCCGAAGTCCCTGAGTTCTCACATGTTTAGAACAGCTTCTCTACATATTTATACTTGATGAAGAGTTTGGCTGGATATGAAATTCATGGTTCACACTTGGAATTCACACTTAAATTTCTTGAACTGCTGCTTTTCTTTGTATATTCTTTGGAGATGTCTGATGCCATGCTAAATACTTCTATTACTTGATTGATTCTTTGTTTGCTTTTGCCTGTAGGCCAGCAGTCAGCAAACATTTTCTGCGAGGAGCTAAGCAGTAAATTATTTTAGGCATTGTGGGCCACATATGTTCTTTGCCACATATTTTTGTTTTGTAACTCTTTAAAAAATATATGTAGAAGCAGTTTGTAGCCTGAATGCTACACAACTGGCCATTATATGTAGTTTGCCAACACCTGGTATAGATGATAAGATTACTTTCTTCAAAATTCACTACTTTTTTACTAGGAAATATATAGTTGATCCAGAGAAGGCAATGGCACCCCACTCCAGTACTCTTGCCTGGAAAATCCCATGGATGGAGGAGCCTGGTAGGCTGTAGTCCATGGGGTCGCAAAGAGTTGGACACTACTGAGCGACTTAACTTTCACTTTTCACTTTCATGCATTGAAGAAGGCAATGGCAACCCACTCCAGTGTTCTTGCCTGGAGAATCCCAGGGACGGCGGAGCCTGGTGGGCTGCCGTCTATGGGGTCACACAGAGTCGGACATGATTGAAGCGACTTAGCAGCAGCAGGAGCAGATAGTAGATCATTTTTTTACAATTTTCCTAGGAACCTGGAAATACCTTCCAATATGTACCTTCAGGTCTTCTTTTAATTCAAGCAAGTTTTGGGGGGTTATAAAATGTTAGTAGATAACTGATGTTAAATGTTAGTCCTGTTTCATTGTTTCACTTTTCTTTTCCAGGGATTCCAATTATTCACAGACTAGATCTTCTCTATCTTCCACTTCAACAATTTTCTGTGAAACTAATTTTAACTTCATTCTATTTTCATTCTCTTAGTTATGTGCCTATGTCTTCAATGCCCCTCATTAAGTTTTCCTATTTTAATCCACTCCCCACCTTGAGCCCCTGACAATTTATAGACTTTATAGCTTATTATTTTACCTAGTTTTCCATTTCATTCCTATGTTCAATTAAATTGCATTTCACTTCTTCCTGTTTTTAGTCCATCTCTGTTCTTAAAGTTTTAACAGAAAGGTTTTCTCCCCTACATACACTAAGTCACTTCAGTCATGTCCAACTCTTTGCAACCCCATGGACTATAGCCCGCCAGGCTCCTCTGTCCATAGGGATTCTCCAGTCAAGAATGCTGGAGTAGATTGCCACGCCCTCCTCCAGGGGATCTTCCCGACCCAGGGGTTGAACCCACATCTCTTATATCTCCTGTACTGGCAAGCGGGTTCTAACCACCAGGCACCACCTGGGAATCCCTTCTCCCCTATAGTTCCGAATAACTGTTTAGGAATATTTAATTCAGTTTGCGGTGCTGTGTTAGTTTTCTATGAAGGGAATATTCATCAACTAAGGAGATTTTTATTCTCATTTTGTTTTTATCTCAGAATAGTTCTGAAGAATGTTTATAATTTCATTTCATGAAAAAAAATGGTGGAGGCTTGGTGTGATTTACATAATTTGAGACTGCCCTCTTCTGTTAGTGTAGCAAAAATGTACCTTAATTGGCATGAATTGTACAAAATTTGTACACTGTAAAACATACAAACATTTCTTCATTGAATCGCTTGTGAGGATGATGAGCTGGGGAAGTTTTATGCTTTCCATCAATTTTTCAGTATGTTGTGTCTTTCAGGATCTTAAATTCCCCTCTGCTTCTTCATGCTTTCACCAGAGACTTCCTAAAGGTAAATTTCTCATTCAATCTCTTCCTTTGGATGCTGTAACAAATGACCAGAAATTTAGTGGCTTAAAATAACAGAAATTTACATTCTTTTATAGTTCTGGAATCCAGAAGCTTAAAATAAATCACATGTAGCTAAAATGAAAATGCCAGTGAAACTCATTCCTTCCGGGAAAGCTCTAGGTGAGAATTTATTCTTAATCTTCTAGCTTCTGGTGGATTCTGGTGTTCCTGGGCCTATGGCTGCATCACTCGGCCTCTGTTTCCCGTCCTCACATTGTCTTCTCTTCTGTACTCACGTCCCAACTGGCCTCCCCCTAATAAGGGCACTCCTGCTGTCACTTAGGGTCCACCCAGGTAACCCAGGATCACCCCAACACATAATCCTTAATGTAATCACCTGTACACATTTCCTTTTTCAGAGAATAACATAAAATTCAAAGATTCCAAGGATTCTAACATAAACATCTTCAGGGGCCATTTACTTAGCCCCCCACTCCTTCTCCCCAGATGTGCTGCCTTTCCAAGACTGCGTGCATGGATCATCTGTGAGTGCTCAGTCGCTTCAGTAGCGTCCAACTCTTTGTGACCATGTGGACTGTAGCCCACTGACCTCTTCTTTCCATGGGATTCTCCAGGTAAGAACACTGGCGTGGGTTGCCATGCCCTCCTCCAAGGAATCGGGAATCCCGACCCAGGGATCAAACCCACGTCTCTTACGTCTCTTGCCTTGGCAGGAGGGTTCTTTACCCCTATTGCCACTGCATGGGTCAAACACATTTCAAATCCTTTTCCTGCAGTCAGTGCTCTGAGCTACCCAGGCATCTTTTGTAGTGCTTTTGAATTTAGGATTGATTTTCTCATTTGAGGGTTGATTTTAGCTCAATTCCATCTTCACTTTTCTGTATACTTTTATGAAAAACCCAGGTCTCCACAAAGGCTTGAGCAGGGAAATAGGAAATATATTTTCTAGAAATTTGTGTTTACCTTCCTACTACAGAGAATTTGAAGTTCGTAGTGTTCTGTCTTACTACTACATCTAAAGCCTGGGGTTTAAGAGTTTTAACCATTCTTGCTGATCTGCGTAGGTTTTTAGAATGGTACCTGGAGTGATCTGACTGCATTAATTAAGAAGTCTTAAACCTGGGACTTCACTGGCAGCCCAGTGGTTCATACTTTGCCTTCCAATGCAAGAGGCTGTGGGTTTGATTCCTGGTTGGGGAGCTAAGACCCCACATTTCTGGTGGCCAAAAAATGAGAGTATAAGCAACAGAAGCAGCAATGTAACAAACTCAATAAACTACTTTTTTTTAAAAAAAGAAGTATAAATCCTTTGTGAAACAGGGAAATAAACAGTATTCCAATTTGGTGAAAACCTGTTACTTACACAAAAAAGGTTTCAAAAAGTTAATGATGTAACATAATGGCTACTATTTTGTATAGTTACTCGGAGAAATAACACCTCATTAAACTATAGACTTGTTGAATTCCAGAACTGACAAAGACCACAAGGACCAGAGCTGTCAAATCTAGCAAAGATCTCTAGTTGCCTATGGTAGAATACTGTCTCCCATGCAAGAATCTACCCTTCAAGCATCCCAGAACCCAAAATTTGAAAAATCCAAAGTGAAATTAATATCATTATACTGAACACAGCATTCTAGTATAATACTTTATAGTCAATGCAAATAAAGACTGTCAATGTCTTTGCCTTTATTCTCTGCCTATAGAATAGCAATCCTAGTATTTAAATAAGGATCCTTAGGAAGTATTATGATGAATTAGCCAGAATGTGCAAGTTATTTTGTAAATGAAGGCTTAAGTACTGTCACGTAACTCTGATGTATGGGGAGATAAAGCAGAAATGTCAGTGGCTGACTGTGGTCATATATATTAAAGTATTAATACTTAACAAAGAAATGGGAGATAAGGAAGTAGGATGTCTGCATCTTGCTATCTGTATTCTAGCACTATGCCCTCCTGATGGCATAATTTTATTTAATTGTTAACTTCATCTGCCCCCAATTAATAGGCATAGAACAAATTTTCAAAGCAATAAAACATTGTAAACAATGATTCTGAAGGTAGAAACGTGTACACTGGTATTCCCTGGGCCACTATTGCACCCAACTAAGTCAAACGTCAGTCATGTCTTTATTTATTTATGTGGCTGCATCACACAGCGTGTGGGATCCTCATTCTCAGACCAGGGATCGAACCTGTGCTCCCTGCATTAGAAGTGTGCGATCAACCGCTGGGCCACAAGGGAAGTCCCAACAGTCACGACTTTAAATGCAACTCTAACTACCTACTGTCCAAATTTGAATAAACATCAGTAAACATATACCATCTGAGGTCTAGCATGTGCTGCATACTGAGTGTCTGCTAAGCACTGGCTTGAGAAAACACTCCATTTTCTTTGTATCCACTTTATATGCTAGGAAAGTGATTATTTTTTATAAGTGCTACTAAACAGTCAAAACATATCATTCATACAGAAACTTATACATTTCAACACCATTCTTGATACTGGTCCCTCTGCTGAGACTGATTCCTCACAGGCTCATACTAACCTTTTCCTGGACTGTATCAGATGTCACCACTTTGGAGTTTCTCCAGATCTGCTGAACTGTAATATAATTACTCCATGCTCAGAAATTTAAATAGTTTTTAGAACCTATACTTTTGTACTTGCCCATACTGCTTACCCTACACATATACGATGGCAATACAGCAGTATATTTTAAGAGCCTGGCTTTGGTTTACACCAGGCACCAAGATGGACCCTGCCACCTACTTGCAGTTGTCACAACGACTGGCATATCTTTCTTGCGACTCAGTTTTTTTTGAGGAAGAGGAGAATAATACCTAACCCCTAGGTGTGCCAGAAGAATTGAATGAAATAATGTAAAGTGCTAAATCTAGCAAATCAGTTATAAATACAATTACCTAATATTATTCTCCCTACAACAACCTCATTCTGCTTTCTGAGTAAACTCTCTTTATATCAGAGATTATGTCTTATGAGCTTGGGGTGCCTACAGCACCTAGAACAATGCCCTGCATACAATCAGTATTCAGAAGGCACTTTTACAATGAAAATAAATGAAGGATACAAATCAAACATTTGTTGAGCTTTTTCCATTGTGAAGGAAAGCAAGAAATGAAAAAAACATCACTCCTGACCTTTATTTACATTTTTAACGGCTTATTCTATTTTAAAAGCTGGGTCTAGTAAAAGAGCAGTTAATCTTTAAGTGTTTAGTCTAGTTAAAAGTATACATGTATATCGATATTTCACATACAAGACTGTGAGTGAAAAGAACCAGCAGGACTGTACACAAGTGAGTGCTGACTTGGCAAACACACTTACGAGTGAGTTAAACTGAAAAACTCATTTTTCTCGCCTCCATTTTTTCCAAATATACTTCCCTCCGCAATTCTTACCTCTCCTGACTCCTACTCAAATTTGTTTCCATGGCAATATGCTTTTACCTTGAAATTCCATCACTTGAATGTCTACATCCAGTCTGCAAGTATTTCTACTGCTCTTGCTCTTAAATTGCTCCTAGAAAAACTCACTTCTCCCCTCCCAGTGTGGATGAACTACATAAATGTCTACCGGGCACCTGTTTCATCTCATTGCCTTGTACTGTACCGGGGTTCTTACACAGGACTATATATACTTCTAACATTTGTTACATTTTAATACTTGATAACAAAGTAAATAAACCCAGCTCCTGGGATGTGAACCATACAGGACCTAAGCTTGTTCAAATTCAAGACCTTTACCGAATACAAAGAAAACATTTAGAGAGCTACTTAACAATCAAAACCAGAGGAAAAGAAAGATTGCCAGTAAAAGAGTTATTCAGCAAGGACTTATTTCCTACCACCTGATCCTGCCTTTGGCTAGACACTGGATTTCTCCTGCCAGAACCTCAGGACTGTTAAGAGAACCCTAATTTGCCATTGAGCTTTTCCACTGATGTGCTCTCAACCCTACTCCTATTAGGCCCTTTAATGTTGCTTCATTTACTCTTAATTCTTCTATTTTGAATTGTGCTGCCAAAGTCCTGAAGGTCTGAAACACACCAGTACCTCTGAATAGATGGTCAATTCGACTCTTCCAAAAACCAGTCAGACTCTGGAGAACACCGCCAAATGCCACAAGCAAAACTGCGGTCCTGCAGTCAAACAAAGGATATTAACTCACTGAGCAGGTCCTACCCTGGGCTTCGAGAGCCAATGGAAGTCCTTGTAAGCACCCCAGGAGTGCACCTAGGCTGAAGGAGGAATCCAGACAGATGCCAAATGGTTGCTTTAAAAACCCTCAAAATTGATAAGAGGACTCACAGAATAAGTTCTGGTGTTCCTTGAAAAATTCTAATACAGAGAGCTACTAATTAGAGTTTGAGCCACTCAAGAACTCCCATGAAAATTTCTAGAAGGGTTATGCACAAATTAGTTAGCAAATCCAGAAAATTTCCTAACCTCCCCCCTGACCCCAACAGAATTTTGACTGCTATAGCAAGACCTAGCACTGACTATACCATGAGCACTCAAGGATATGATATCTTTAGGCTGCTCAGAGGCAACGCACATTTTCTCTCTTGCCTTTGCTTGATATAGGGAAGAAAGCTGTCTTCCTCTAAATCCTAAATCTTGAACAGTATAGTTAGAAAATCAAGTGAACCTTTTTTAAGACTACCTTGCATCAACATTTAAAATTCTCTCAACTTACAAAAACTGGCTACATTACTTTGCAGTTTGTCCTAATGGGTCAAATGATCCTGCTTATTTTATGCTACATTTTATTATTAATCCTCAATTCCTAACTACGTTATTAACATAATACATCATGCTGTCATGAAGTAATCTTTAGCATACCATTTGAATGCATCCAGAATTCTGGGTATTGTAATCAACACACCATGAAAAGCAAAATAACTCCTCAAGGGTTCACAATGTTGAAGAGCAAATGTTTTCAATCCTCATGCAAGGCATGTTCTAGTACATCAGGATGGTCCTTCCATAGACTCTGATGTATCCTTAGATTCTCGACTGCATCTGAGAGACACCTAAGTTGACTGCTACTATCAATGCTTTATCTCTTACAAATCTTTGTCTCCTAAATTTTCTCAACATGTGGCAAGGAAGGAAGTCCAGCCAGCAGCAGCAGTTAGCCCAGATTCCACGGAGGGATTACACTGTCAGTATATTCCCCATCTCCTGTCAGTGGCTTCAGTGTTGACACCTTTTCCCATTCATCAAGTTTGGAGAAATATAAAGTAGTTTGAAAAACCTGTTCTAAACACTATAACAATCTGCCAATACTATGAGAAGCATTTAGTATTCGTGCATACAAATTTATTTATGTGCAAAATAACTGTAAGTTATATAAATATACATATTGTATAATTATGTACACATATATATTTGTATTTTTTATATGTATAAATGTATAACACATATTTACATATGTATAACTATATTCATATATGTGTATATATGCAGTGTATGAGTGTGTGCATGTAAGTGCATTTACTTTTTAAATTTATCTTTTAATTGAAGTATAATTCCTTTAAAATGTTGTGTTAGTTTCTTCTACACAACAATGTGGATCAGCTGTAAGTATACATATATACACATCCCCTCTCTCTTGCGCCTCCGTCCCACTCCCCCATCCCATGCCCACTGGGGTAATCACAGAGCCCTGAGATGACCCCCCTGTGTTATGCAGCAGCTTCTCACCAGCTGCCTGATTCACACATGGTACTGTATATATGTCAATGCTACTGCCTCAATTTGTCCCACTCTCTCCTTCCCCCCACTGTACCCATAAGTCGATTCTCTATGTCTGTGTCTCTACTGCTGTCCTGGAAATAGGCTCATCAGTACCACTGCTCTAGACTCCAGATGTATGTGTTAATATACAACATTTGATTTTCTCTTTCTGACTTACTTCCCTCTGTATGACGGGCTCGAGGTCCGTCCCCATCACTACAAATAACCCAACTCCAACTGTAACCCATGTGGAGGCGAGGTACTGCATGCGCCAGGCATGGCAATGTGCCCTTCAAAGAAATTCCAACCCAATCTTCAACAAACAATCAAGATGTTTAGTCAAGTCTCTCAAAAAATGGAAAGTTAAAATGTGATCATAATCCCAAACTAGCAAAATGCCCTTTCTTCCATTTTCAAAACCTGGAACACTTGGTAGACCTATCCTGCCCCACCCACCAAATTGTTAAACTCTCTATTCAAACTTGCGAAAGTTTTACTTTGGGTCTTATGCTCAATCTCCCTATCCCATCCCTGCACACTCTCAAAATCAATTACTCTCTCCCTCAGCAACAGGGTTCTGCCCTTTCCAGAATAAATGAGAGCATGCTCTTTTCCTGTTCTACCTCTTCTACTGCCCCACCCTCAAAAGTCGTCTTTCTCTAATTCTCCAGATATTGTGTAACAAAGACCCACAACAAAAAAGATGCTGAAAAGCAGAGGGGATAAATGCTTACATATTAAGTTTCCCTATCTTACACGTCTATCAGAGAATGCACTTAAGATAGCACTTTTTCAGTTTCTGTGTCTAGTTGAAAGAATATTCCTAAGATTTGATGTCAGATGGACACAACACTTCTGAGACTTTATTTCCTCCACTGAAGTTGTCACTGTAAGAATCAATGTAATCATATACATTAAAAGACAGAGATTTCTTTGCTGGTCCAGTGGTTAAGAATCAGCCTTCCAATGCAGGGGATACATGTTGGATCCCTGGTCTGAGAAGGTCCCCAATGCCATGGGGCAACTAAGCCCATGTACAACTACTAAAGCCCACCAGCTCTAGAGCCTGTGCTCTGTACCAGTCGAAGCTACCTCAATGAGAAGCCCATAGACTGCAAGCTGCCTGAACACAAGACAAAGACCTCATGCAGCCAAAAACTGTTAGAAAAAAAGAAAAACAAAGACTGAAACAAATATCTGACACTGGTCTCACCTGCCCTGTCAATTTAATATCTAGAGATAAATTCAATTTTTTTTTCTTGATTAGTGTTAGAGTAACTCAAGTGTTTTAAAAATACCTCCCCTAGGGAGTACACAGCACACAGCCTGAAAATCCATGTGGTAAGATTTCTGGATACCATGTCTTTTGAAGTTATTTCAGCTGTTCTCCATACCGTCAGGTAGAAGGAAATAACCTCTTCATAGGATAAGGATCAAAAGAAATATTAAAACTCTGTTATCACACCCCCAAGTTATGAAGAAAAAAAAAAAAACCTTCAGAATCTGTGGACTTCCTATTACATTCTTGCAGGATCAATAAACAACACTGCACAAAATCTTTGTTGCTGTTGTTTTTCCATAGGGAAGTCATATGCTTTGAGCAGTGCAAAGAATCTGATTTTGACTACTGGAAGATGCTTTCTGGTACCTAAATTCCATTTAACTGAATGAATTCATTGCCTAGTTTCAACTGAACTGTTTCCCAATTACACATTACCTCCAAGGGCTTCCCAGGTGGCACAGGGATAAAGAATCGGCCTGCCAATGCAAGAGACGTAGATGCAGGTTCGATCCCTGGGTTGGGAAGATCCCCTGGAGGAGGAAATGGCAATCCACTCCAGTATTCTTGCCTGGAAATTTCCAGACAGATGAGCCTGGAGGGCTACTGTCCATGTGGCTGCAAAGAGTCAGACACAACTGAGCACGCATGCACACACCAAAGAATAAAATATCCATATTCTATATATACTGAAAATTACTTGATCCTGTCTTTGCCTTAGAGATTTTACATATGAATTGAGGGTCAAACCTGTGTTTGCCTCTTCCTCTTCCGGCCCCTTCAATGGCCTACATTGGAAGTCCTACAGATACTCTCCTCGTGTGATAAATAGATCACTTGTGTATTTCAAGTACACTACAGAACGGAAGATGAGCTTAACATCTTTGTATCCATGGAGAAGACCAGCAAGATCAAGAAGCTAGCCCATTGTGTAAAAATTTTTGAAATATTTTACTAACAAAGGCTTTGCCGGGTTTTTCTTCAATGATTCTAATTTTCCTTAAAACTCCAGACAACAACGGTACTGTTCTTACCTCAAGATGATTTCAGCCAGACTTCATAACAGTGATAGAAAGTGTAAGTGATAGCTGCTATTTTGCCAACAAGAGAAATAGTTTACCATTATTACTCGTCTCCAAAGAGTGTTCTCAAGTCAGGACTGTTCTACAGGCCAAACAAAAAGTTATTTTCAAAAAAAAAAAAAAGAAAAAGGAAAGTAAGAGAATTAGGTATTAAAAGAAAAAGGAAAATAGAGAATTA
Organism: Cervus canadensis; assembly: GCF_019320065.1. Taxonomy (NCBI): domain Eukaryota; kingdom Metazoa; phylum Chordata; class Mammalia; order Artiodactyla; family Cervidae; genus Cervus; species Cervus canadensis. The sequence goes on along the minus strand of NC_057394.1, from coordinate 38,233,506 downwards.
AGCTGTTATTTTTAATATTATTTTTATTATTGAGAACAGTTAAAACTACCATTTTCTCACAGTTCTGGCAAATTTTTCTAAAACCATGATTATTTAAATAAAAGTCATTATTCTCCTTTCCTATAGCCAAAGTGTCCAAAGTGGACTTTCAATCTCTCTTTCTCTTTCTCACACACATACACAATATTTGTGAGATAACTATTTTCCATCTTAAAACAATAAAATGTTGATTTAAAAAAAAACATACACTGGGCTATTTGTGTTGACTCTCATGTTAACATTCAACTTTCACCTACATTCACCTCCAACTGATAAAGGATGACAAAGGTAGAAGACTTCACTACCAAAGGGACATGAGAGACAGGATGTTGGAAAATGAAAGGGAAAGTGAGAGAAGGGAATAGTGTGCATGGGTCTTATTTTATACAATTTGTTCATTTATTTTGTTCTGTTCAGACATGATCCATCTCCTCCAGCAGAAAGGCAGACTCTCTCGGACCATCCATGTCAGAGGTGACACCATCCATGTCAGAAGAGACAGAATCAGGAATCTAGGCAGCAAAACCTCAAAAACCATGTCATGTGAACGTAAACACAGGATCTCAGATTTCTAGTCAAGCTTGATAAAATAAAAGGAAACAAATACTTGTCGAGAACCTTCTGTATATACTGCCATAAGTATTGTGTGAGACTTTGGCTAACCTCAAAGCCTTGTTCGAACTGTAAAAAAAAAAAAAAAAAAAAAAAGACACCAATTCAGATGAGCAATTAGAAAAAACTACCCTAGAAAAATCATGCATTGGGCTCCTGATTGGCCCTGAGAGCAGAGAGTAGATATTAACCCCTTGGCCCCTCTGCAGGGTGGCTTTATGTGGAGCTTGCCAGGCTCTCAGAGCTGAATTCAGAACCTGACATCGCAGCTTCACTCCAATAGCGAGTCTCATTCTGTACAAAAGAGGTGGAATCTTTGGAGACATCATTTAAATGCCAATTTTCATGTCTCAGCTTCTAAGTTATGGCACTTATAACATCAATATTTTAAACAGTTCAAGTATTTTTTAACACCCAAATGAGTCATTCACTCTCTTAGTAGAGAAGATGTAAAATAAAATGTCACTGATGAAAATGTGAACTGCTTCTTCAAAGGCAGAGTTAAGCACATATCTCACAATTCAATGGTAATTGGCACCGAAAATAGAATGCTGGAGCCTGACAGTGGGAATTTGCTGGGCTCCACAGGAACTCAAAGGCTGAGGGAGAAAGAGGGCCCAGAACTATCAGAATCCCCCTCAATCTACTCTCTCTGCAATGTCCTCACAATCCTCACTGACTTTTAAAGGGACCAATTCTACCTTCTCATTGAACTGATACAAACATCAAGGAATAAGGCACAGAAAACTGCTCTGATACATGAAAAGGATATTCGTAGATGCAAAGTGGCACTCTGGGCCAGCATGACCAGCTCAATAAACAACAAAGTACATCAATACACAACAAAGCAGGATATCCTAAAACCTGACATACACACCTAACTTTGTATTTTCAGGGTTCTCCCAGGCATATCTGCTCAATGCCCCTCGCCCCGTATCTTTTTTAGAGTGAATAAATACATAAATAACAGAACCAAAGGTGCTGTAGAAGGATAACTTATTTTGCAGAACTGCTCAGACTAAATCACTCTAATCCATGAAAGACATAATAAGCGGTTCAGTTTTAAGCGCGTGTGGTTTCTCTGCTTGAATCACCCAAGTAATTGTAGCTATGCAGAATCAAGCTAAACACACCGCACATCTATAGTACTGCATGATTTCAGTAAAACGGAGCGTCTCCAGAATCACACTCGCACCATTTTAAGACTCTAACTGAGAACATGACAGAAGCAGCACTCGGAGTGCATAAAAATAATGGGCCCAAAGCAATCCCATGAATGATTCCCAAAGTGTTACACAGAATTACAATGAAATCATATTGGATAAATGAAATGGCGTAAAGAATTTAAAAGGGTGTGAAGCATGACACTCAAATGTCTAGCCACTTAACTATAACACAGCTTTTATGTGAACAAATACCGATAATTCCAAATTCATCTAAATGAATTCTGGCACACTTGCATAGGCTTAAAAATTCAACACTACAGCAAAAGTGGGGGAAAACCCAGATGAGGAGGTGAGGAAGAGAAGGAGAGAAACCAGTACATGGGCTAAGAGAGGGAGAGTCCGAGAGAGCATGGATCACTCCCAAAAAGTTACTACTACACCAGCATCCTTCCATCATATACAAGTAACAAACTTTCATTGTCCAAACAAAGGGATGAATTAGACTTTCTTTAACTCTGAAAAATCTGCTCTGAGATGGCATATTATAGAAAGATAAGCCCCATCCCCATCGATGTGTTTGTACACTATCTCCATCTACTCAAGAATATCTTTTCATCTTCTCTGTACTTCCTCTCCAAACCATGACATCGAGACCAAATCCATTTCCATCGGTATCACCAAGCTGGCACTCCCTATTACCAACATTAACCAGCACCACTTAAGGCCAAGAAGACCTCTAGGGTGCTTGTCTGTCCACAACTCTACTGAAAATCCATCAGCATTTAAAATTTGCAGGCAGCAATACTCTTGCCTGGAAAAATCCCATGGAAGGAGGAGCCTGGTAGGCTACAGTCCATGGTGCCACAAAGAGTCAGACACGACTGAGGGGCTTCACTTTCACTTTCACTTTCAAACTCTTTAACTAAAGGGTTAGAAGCCCCGGGTTAAAAATCTCACAATTGCCACTGATCATCTCTGGGCTTTTGGCAAATGATTGCATTCTTATGTTCCCAATTTTTCATATGAAAAATAGTGATCACAGTATTCTGTTCTATCTTCTCACTACATTTATGCCAACATCAAACAATAACAAACAATAAAGTGCTCAGAGTTACACAAAGGATACATACAGATACAAAGTAGTAGTGTTGTCATTATTTTTCCTTCAGTTCAGAAGACAAAACTCTAAAGAAATCAGAGGAAGTATATTCCCAATGCCAAAGAAATGCAAAGTTAGATTAGCCAAGTCAAATTCATTCAGCTAATCAATAGATAACATTCTAATAAATATTTTTCATGAGACATGATAAGAAAATGAGAATTATTCTTCAAGATCTGTAAAAATCAATGATTTTCCATGATAGTTTCACCAAGAATGCTAGAAACCTAGCATTTGCTAAAGAGCAGCTTAGTAGCACAAAAAAAATCACTGTCTCGAGGTTAAACATAGCTGGTTCTGACACCGAGAGGTCATGTGATCTCGGAGAAATTACATAACCATTCTTAACACACCCATCCTCATTGGTAAAGTAGAGATGATCACTGTGGGACTACCAGGAATGTTAGATGAGATGGTACCAGGGACCATAAGTGCCCACGAATAGCACCCTCCATAACTATTCTTTTTGGGAATATTAATATTAGTATCGTCTTCTTGATAAACCATGCTGCTGCTGCTAAGTTGCTTCAGTGGTGTCCGACTCTGTGTGACCCCATAGATGGAAGCCCACCAGTCTCCTCTGTCCACAGGATTCTCTAGGCAAGAATACTGGAGTGGGTTGCCATTTTCTCCTCCAGCTAAACCATGGGCCGCCTTCAAGTCAGACTATACCTTGGTTCCTAACAACCACCACCATAAATGATTGTTCTGAGACTGAACTAATGAATGAAAATGCTGGAAATCAAGCTGAGAGTTAATATGCATGATGCCATTTGAGCTCAATTAAGTGCTAAATTGGGTGGGTTGTGACTACAGACAGAGTCGATAAAAGTGCAGAGAAGAGAGAGATCAATGGGAATGCTAAATGCAAGGAAGAGTTTTGTCTTGGAACTTAGAGGATAACCATGATTTCAACAAACTATGGGGACAGAGAGGGTATTAGGTTGAAGCAACAGCTAGCAGCAAATGGGCATCAACTCCTTTATCTTCCCTGAAACAATGGAAACAGTGACAGACTTTATTTTCTTGGGCTCCAAAATCACTGCAGATGGTGACTGCAGCCATGAAGTTAAAAGATGCTTGCTCCTTGGAAGAAAAGCTATGATAAACCTACACAGCATATTAAAAAGCAGAGACATTATTTTGCCTACAAAGGTCTGTATAGTCAAAGGTATGGTTTTTCCAGTAGTCAGGTGTGAGAACTGGACCATAAAAAGGCTGAGTTTCATTGATGCTTTCGAACTGTGGTGCTGGAAAAGACTCCTGAGAGTCCCTTGGACAGCAAGGAGATCAAACCAGTCAATCCTAAAGGATATCAACCCTGAATATTCACTGGGAGGACTGATGCTTCCAAGGATGAAGCTGAAGCTTCAAGCCTTTCACCAACCTGATACAAAGAGCCGACTCACTGGAAAAGGCCCTGATGCTGGGAAAGATTGGAGCCAGGACGAGAGGGGATGACAGAGGACGAGGTGTTTGGATGGCATCACTGACTCAATGGACATGAGTTTGAGCAAGCTCTTGGAGACAGTAAAGGACAGGGAAGCTGGCATGCTGCAGTCCATGGGGTCGCAAAGAGTCAGACAAGACTGAGCAACTGAACAACAACTGTAATTCCCATTTTACAGATGAAGAAAATAAGACAGAGATTAAGTAGTTTGCTTTGGTCACAGGAAAAATGTTAGCGACAGGACATAAGCACACCCTGTCTGGCTCCAGAGTCCACACACTTCACCACAGAGACTCACTGAGCTAAGTCCTAATAGATTTGAGCTGGAAAATGAGTAAACCTCACTGTATCAGCTATAAACAGCAATTACTCTGAGTAGTTTCTGTAATGAAAGCTACTCATAAAGAAAGTGAAAGTCTTTCAGTCACATCCGACTCTTTGCGATACAGTCCATGGAATTCTCCAGGTCAAATACTGCAGTGGGTAGTCTTTCCCTTCTCCAGAGGATCTCCCCAACTTAGGGATCTAATCCAGGTCTCCCATATTGCAGATGGATTCTTTTACCAACTGAACTATCAGGGAAGCCCAACTCTTTGCGACCCCATGGACTGTAACTTGCCTGGTTCCTCTGTCCATGGAATTCTCCAGCAAGAATACTGGAGTGGGTAGCCTATCCCTTCTCCATGGGATGTTCCCAACCCAAGAATCCAACTGGGGTCTCCTGCATTGTAGGTGGATTCTTTAACAGCTGAGCTACCAGAACTATATTTTTTTTTAATGTAAGTTCATTTTTTTAAAAAACGTTTTAGTTTGTATTGGGTTATAGCCAATAAATGATGTTGTGACAGTCTGAAATGAACAGCGAAGGGACTCAGCCACATGTATACATGTATCCATTCTCCCCCAAATTCCCCTCCCATCCAGGCTGCCACATAGCACTGAGCAGAATTCTCTGTGCTACACAGTAGGTCCTTGTTGGTTCAGAAAATCTGGTAGGTCAGTGAACTAGGCTTACATACTATAGGAACATACATGGTTAAGAGGAAAAATAAACCACATCCCAGGTCGCTACCAGTGAAAATTTTACAACTACCATCCTCTAGCATCCAGAAAGTTACACCAACCCCAAGTTGGAAGTTCTTGCCACTGCACTCACCCAAAAGACAGCCGGCCCAGCCTGGTCCATTCTACATCTCTCTACAGGGGGGTGCAGCTCACTGGCCAAAGTCCTGTTAACTGCAAGAGAGTCTAGGAACTGCAAGGTGTTATGGCTTCCTTTTTCCTTTTGGTAAAAGATTCTATAAGGGGAGCTGAAATCACAATATGGGAAGCTAACAGAAAGTCAAGATGATAAACACAAGACGTCAGATGATTGCAAAGGGGCCTCTACACACAATGGTCATTCCCAAACAATGTCAGCTACATAAAGGAAGGTCACATCATGTAGGTACAATTTCACTGCATTTGGGGACAATTTACTCTTTCCTAACAAAGGCCTTAGGTCTCATAATGGCAAGATGTTGTGCAAGGCATAAAGATGATAATTCATGTAATTCAAGAACTAATATCATCAATTACTTGGTGACTTTTTCCCCAACAATTTCAGAATGCTATATAGCATAATGAGATACGTCATTTTTCCTATAAGAAAAAGCAAAAGATATTAATTAACAAAACCAGCCACATTATGTATCATGTACTATTTCTGCCTCTTATAGTTAGTTCTCCTGTACTTCCATAGAAGAATCATTTTCCAAGACAACTGAAATTTTGAATGGTGACAACATAATTTTATCTCTGTGGAAACAGGAGTTTGAAATAAAATGCTTTATTTAAGTATTCACTAGAAAAGAGTTAGCTTTGGTTAACAAAACAGAAAGTAATTTTTGAATCATTATTCCTTTAACTATCATGGCCATATATATTTCTGAATAACACTTCAATTGCTTTCTACAGTAATGATTGTTTCTAGTTTTTTATTTTTAAGGAAAGTTAATTACAAACAATGAGATACAGTATTTCTGAGTAAAGTTCAAGAATACAGAACTAAAGACTTATTTTTAAATGCAAATTATGCATAAAGGTAGCTATTAATAACACAAAATCAATATGTATTATTTCTATTGTATAAACATAAATTCACAGTACCATTTTTTAATTGATAATGGAGTCACATGAAACAAAGTAACTCTAGAGCATCATCAATGTTCAGTTTTTCCAAAATCCACGTGAATAAATGAACATCTATTTTACTTTACATATACAAATTATTTTACTTGATGAAATTAAGGAGAAATTCAGATGAACAACAATCCCAAGAGCAGTTGCTTCTTACATTAATTACTTAATACATAGGATACTATGTTAAGGATTATGTATATAGTTTCACTATTCTAGCTGAATTCTAATACCCTTTACTATCCCTGAATTTAAATACATAGGAAAATGTTCCCCATCCTTCTCAGAAACATTCCTGTCAATCAAAAACACTGCACAGAAATGTGAATATACTCCAAGGACAACAACCCAAAGAGGACAAAGACAAAATTTCCACTTTTATGTATTTATGGAATGTTGATGTGGAAATCAGAAGTCACCATGGCAAATAAAATTTGGTGGGAGGGAAAAGAGAGCAAATTGAGAGCAAGGTGAACGGAAAGCGATAACATCATATTTTATGACTTGATATAATAGACATTAAAGGTTTTACCATGTAATTGATATTTATTTACCATATTAATAATTATGTGTAGGAAAATCATGGCCCTTTGCAAAATAGTTGATGGGCAAAGAATCAATACATTTTCAGCAAGACAAAAGTTTTTAGTGAGTACAAGATTGACTGAGGGGAAAATTTATGATCTTGTACATGAACAGGTTATACATGTGGGCATAAAAATGAATTCCAGACAGTCAGCTTCCTAAAATGTACCCACAGGCTCTGCACTATTCATAGAAAATACTTTACACTCCAAACAATTTGCCTCTTTATTTTCTTCAGCAAATATCATAATATATTGATTTTTTTAATGTTTTTTAAAAAGTTTTTTGTCTTTTGACTGTGCCATGTGGTATGTGAGATCTCAGCTTTGTGACCAGGGATGGAACCTGAATTCCCTGCATTGGAAGCACAGAGACTCAACTACTATACCACCAGGGAAGTCCCCGATGAATCATTTTTAAAGGGCTTCAATACTTTGTATGACGTGAATCTTTACATGACGTGAATAACTTGAAGTGACCCAGGAGACTTATTCTACTACCCTGCTATAACTGATTTAGCCAAGGGAGGTTTGAGGTTTTAAACCCACAGGTGCATTAATTTCTTTCAAGTTGAAAGTAAAAAATATATAACCTAGGTAAAAAAAAAAAAAATTTAAGAAGAGTACATTCTTTATCTTAAGTTTAAAGAACAATAAGACTGTCTTGTTTAGTAGATACAGGATTTAAGACTATATCACTCATCATCTGCATGGCTTTATTGAAAAGATAATTAATTAAGAGTATAACAATGAAATTGCAAAGTTGGAAACAGAATTGGTCATGGAGACTGTGAGTCATCTGAACATCACAGCTCATTTATGATTGACAAGAAGTACGTATTTCTTAATTAAGAAAACTCTCTGACAAAATGCCCTTAAGACAATAAAATGGACTGACCAGATCACAGAGACACAATCCTTTTTCCATAGGCCACAGACACGACCACTCAGCAACATGTGAAACTGATCAAACCTGCCACCAGGTTGAATATGCTTTGGTAGCAAAGCATAGATTTTCCTCAGTGATGACACTGACATAATTTGTAAAGCAATAAAAAAAAAAAAAAAGCAACTGTTGACATCCTTATGTTGTTACTTATTTATGAAATTCTACATTCTCAAAATACCAGGACAGGGAGACAGAGTTTTCAAGAAGGTGAATCTAATATGTGCTGTCAGCTCTGCTCAATTTCTTGATTTCTGAAATTGATTCACACAGTGAAACAAAATTTTTCCACTGTGATGAGCAGGGAGTATTTTTGCACGTTTTTACCGACAATTAAATTGTTGAAACCATTATATTAAAACATATACTATGCAGTCAAGTATTTTTAATCCTCTCCTCTTCGACAACCTCATCAGAGTGAAAGTGAAAGTCACTCAGCCCTCTCTGACTCCTTGCAACCCCATGGACAATACAGGCCATGGAATTCTCCAGGCCAGAATACTGGAATGGATAGCCCTTCCCTTCTCCAGGGGATCTTACCAACCCAGAGATCAAACCCAAGTCTCCCACATTGCAGGCAGATTCTTTACCAACTGAGGCACCAGGGAAGCCCAAAAATACTGGAGTGGGGAGCGCATTCCTTCTCCACTGGATCTTCCCGACCGAGGAATCAAACCCGGGTCTCCTGCATTGCAGGTGGATTCTTTATCAGCTGAGCTAAGGTTAAAGAGAGATTCCAAGGGTTCATATTTATTTCAGGCTACTGTGTACAAAGGCCACAGAACCTCTGTTGGTGAATGTGCATTTATTGGGGTAGTGAACTAAAACTTTTCATAAGATCTGCTAAAATTTTTCTTAAACATTAATATTGTAGTAGAAATTATTTGAACTCAGATAATATGAAATGTGATCACTAATTATAATACTATCTAAGACAGCTTGCAATAGTGAAAAGACTCAGATTCAGAATACATAAACTCCAAGTACATCCCTTTTACTCACTAATGGTATCTCTGACGCAAGCTATCTCTGCAATTTTATTTACTAATCGGGATAATGCTATATTGACTCAAGGGTTTACTATGGTAAAAAACCAATTTGGACTGTTAGGCCCTCTAAAAACTGACTTTCTTACCATTATGAAATGTTCTATTTTACCTCCGGTTTCTAAGTCCATTTTATCTCATATTAATATGGGCACCATGTCTGCTTTGTGATTTGATGTATATATACATGATACATCTTTTCATATCCTTTTACTTTTTGTTTAAAAGGAGGTCTATTGCAAAATTATTAATTCCCTAAAAGAAAACCTCTCACACGCTAGTAAAATAATGCTCAAATTCTCCAAGCCAGGCTTCAGCAATATGTGAACTGTGAACTTCCAGATGTTCAAGTGGTTTTTAGAAAAGGCAGAGGAACCAGAGATCAAATTGCCAACATCCGCTAGATCATCAAAAAAGCAAGAGAGTTCCAGAAAAACATCTATTTTTGCTTTATTGACTATGCCAAAGTCTTTGACTGTGCAGATCACAAAAAAACTGTGGAAAATTCTGAAGGAGATGGGAATACCAGACCACCTGACCTGCCTCCTGAGATATCTGTATGCAGGTCAGGAAGCAACAGTTAGAACTGGACATGGAACAACAGATTGGTTCCAAATAGGAAAAGGAGTACGTCAAGGCTGTATATTGTCACCCTGCTTATCTAACATATATGCAGAGTATATCATGAGAAACGTTGGACTGGATGAAGCACAAACTGGAATCAAGATTGCCGGGAGAAATATCAGTAACTTCAGATATGCAGATGACACCACCCTTATGGCAGAAAGTGAAAAACAAAAGAGTCTCTTGATGAAAGTGAATGAGCAGGGTGAAAAAGTTGGCTGAAAGCTCAACATTCAGAAAACTAACATCATGGCATCTGGTCCCATCACTTCACGGCAAATAGATGGGGAAACAGTGGAAACAGTGTCAGACTTTATTTTTCTGGGCTCCAAAAATCACTGCAGATGATGACTGCAGCCATGAAATTAAAAGACACTTACTCCTTGGAAGGAAAGTTATGACCAACCTAGACAGCATATTAAAAAGCAGAGACATTACTTTGCCAACAAAGGGCCATCTAGTCAAGGCTATGGTTTTTCCAGTGCTCATGTATGGATATGAGAGTTGGACTATAAAGAAAGTTGAGGACCAAAGAATTGATGTTTTTGAACTGTGGTGTTGGGGAATACTCTTGAGAGTCCCTTGAACAGCAAGGAGATCCAACCAGTCCATCCTAAAAGAAATCAGTCCTGGGTGTTCATTGAAAGGACTGATGTTGAAGCTGAAACTCCAATACTTTGGCCACCTGATGCGAAGAGCTGACTCACTTGAAAAGACCCTGATGTTGGGAAAGATTGAAGGCGGGAGGAGAAGGGGATGACAGAGGATGAGATGGTTGGATGGCATCACTGACTCAATGGACATAAGTTTGGGTGAACTCCGGGAGTTGGTGATGGACAGGGAGGCCTGGAGAGCTGCGATCCAAGGGGTCACAAAGAGTCGGACACAACTGAGCAACTGAACTGAACTGAAAAGAAAACATTCTAAACTATAACAGTTTTTATTTCATGGCAGTGTGATCATGCCTTTTATTTTACTCTTGGTTTTTTATACACAAAATTTTCAATGATGAAAATGTTTTCAGATGTTAAGAGTTCCATTCCTGATCTGAGTGATCCACAGGACTGAGATGACTTAACTATTAAAACTGATCCTTGAACAATATAGGACCTCTTATACACGAATTGTTTTCAACAGTAAATACTGCACGGTCCACCTTGGTTGAGGCTTCCCTTATAGCTCAGTCAGTAAAGAATCTGCCTGCAGTGCAGGAGACTCGGGTTCGATTCCTGGGTCCGGAAGATCCTGTGGAGAAGGAAATAGCAACCCACTCCAGTATTCGTGCCTGGAAAATCCCACAGACAGAGGAACCTGGCAGTAGTTAAAGTCCAAGGGGTCACAAGAGTCAGACACGACTTAGCGACTAAACCACCACCAACTTGGTTGAATCTGTGGATGTGAAACACAAACATGGAGGAACCTTGAATATGGAGGGCTGAATATAAACTATAATTATATATCCAACTAGCGTAGAGGGTTGATACTCCTAACCTTTACATGTCTCTCAACTGGAACCTCACTTTTCATATACAACTTAGTTCTCTAGTCAGAAGAAGAGTTTTGTCAAAGCCAACATTTGCTTAGGAAGTAGCCACTGTAAATAAATATAGGACCATTTATTCACACAGAGTAACTTTTAAAAACTCACTTTCCATTTGAACTACCTAAAGCAATTTCTGCTTAATTTCTTCTTTAGCCATTGAGTTCAGTAATCCATACTAGCTCTTCCAAGAACTGTTCCACTCGTGGCCATCCTGGATGAATGACAAGTTGGAATCAAGACTTCCAAGAGAAGTATCAATAACCTCAGATATGCAGATGACATATGTCCACCCTGATGGCAGAAAGTGAAGAAGAACTAGACCCTCTTGATGAAAGTGAAAGAGGAGAGTGAAAAAGTTGGCTTAAAACTCAACATTCAAAAAACTAAGATCATGGCATCAGTCCCATCACTTCACGGCAAATAGATGGGCAAACAGTGGAAACAGTGCCAGACTTTATTTTCTTGGGCTCCAAAATCACTACAGCTGGTGACTGCAGCCATCAAATTAAAAGATGCTTTCTCCTTGGAAGAAAAGTTATGACCAACCTAGACAGCATATTAAAAAGCAGAGACATTACTTTGTCGACAAAGGTCCGTCTAGTCAAGGCTATGGTTTTTCCAGTGGTCGTGTACAGATGTGAGAGTTGGAACACAGAGAAAGCTGAGCGACAAAGGTTTGATGAGTTTGAACTGTGGGGTTGGAGAGGACTCTTGAGAGTCCCCTGGACAGTGAGAAGATCAGTAGAGTCAATCCTAAAGGAGATCAGTCCTGAATATTCATTGGAAGGACTGATGCTGTGCTGATACTCTGGCCACCTTATATGAAGAACTGACTCATTGGAAAAGACCCTGATGCTGGGAAAGACTGAAGGCAGGAGAAGGAGACAATAGAGGATGAGATCATTGGATGGCATCACCGACTCGATGGACATGAGTTTGCAGAAGCTCCAGGAGGTGGTGGTGGACAGGGAAGTCTGGTGTGCTGCAGTCCATGGGGTTGCAATAGTTGGGCACAGCTAAGCATCTGAACTGAACTGGTTTTTTCCTTGCCATCCTCTCCACACAGGCAGATCACTACTTAGCCAAACCCTTAAGGGGACCAGTTTAAAGATCCCCAGAGCCCTCTCTCTGTACAGCTACTATCTTTCTGTTATTGTTCACTTTAAAACTGGCTGCCTTGACCTCTCCAAATTCCAAACCCTGCCTGCTTACCTCAGTGTGACTGCCGGGTCCTCTCTGTTTGGCTCCAGGAGGTTGAGGCAAGAGTCAATCACATACTTCGTCCTCCCACTCCCAGAGATTACAGACTATAACTTCCTGTTGTCCACTAGGTAAAAAACATTTCATATATTTTGTATGGTTTTCTAATGTTTACAGTAAGAGGTTGATACCCATAGCAGTTAATCTCTCACAGTCAAGAAAAAAAGTCCTCCAAGGGCTAAATGAGATCTTTTTGTGAGACACTTAGAGACTATGCATCAGTTTGTAAACATTAGCACAAGAAAACACACCCAGATGTAGAGAAATACACACCTCATGCTCCAGATTTTTTTTTTTCCTTATTCTCCCACAACGACAAGTACATGAAGGAGAACATCATCATTCAGAAGCTGAAATATTTTGGAAAGGTTAATTTTCCCCCAAGCAAAATTCCCAAAAGACTCAGAGCATGAGTTTGCTTTAAAAATGTGCTCCTTTTTACAAAGCACTGACCCTATGCAGACGCAAATAACGCTTGAAAAGAACAGCACTTCACATTCTCCGCAACTAATGAGACTGCAGTTAGAACCAGTCATCTGTGGATACAGAGAACCATCGCCGCACAGAGGGTCAGGGTGTCTGGGTGGCGGGCAAAAAGGAATGAAGCTGAAGGGAAAAAGTACATTGCTAATGGGAAAGAGGAGGGCAGAATTATCAACTTCATAGCTTTGCCCAGGGCAGGCCCCGAGGGAAGGGATTAGGCTGCCAGCTATATTTCCCTTGGGTGCTATCTGTAATTACTATCACAGCTCATTGATTTTCAATTCTTTCTATTAATACATTTATTGGCCATTCTGACATTATTAAAAATCAGTCCAACTCTGCTTCTATAGTGGAAGAGAGCTCTTCCCTAAAATGTGAGTTTTCTAAGAATAGGTATTTTTTTTCCTGCTTTTTTTTTTTAAAACGGTCTTCTCATATTAGCAATAACCCAGCTTCTGCCTATGTTTTTCTTTGAAGCCAGGTAGTGACATGCAAAGATTTGACTAGAGATCAAAAGATCTCAAGTAGTGGGTCATCAGAGAATATTAAATGATAAGCAAATTCATATGTCTAATATAATTCTGCCAATTTACTAACTATGCTGGCGCCTGTTCCCACAGTAGGGGAGGTAATAATGAGGTGCTGCTGAAGGGTAATGCAAGTGGCATTTTTATAATGCTTTCTCGTCTCTTCTGATGAAGTCATTAAAGTAACACTGTCTTACTAAGCTTTGACACACAAATGTATATTAAATCTTTTATGTTAAATTAAACATAGTGGTTTACTGAGGAAAAAGAAGCTAGATGTGTTGTTGAGTGTGTTTTCTTTTCCTCTAAAACCACTGAGTTCTAATGTAACTGCCAATCTCTAATCTAGGTTCAACTACAGTGAGGGTCCCTTGGACTGCAGGGAGATCAAACCAGTCAATCCTAAAGGAAATCAACCCTGAATATTCATTGGAAGGACTGATGCTGACGCTCCAATGCTTTGGTCACCTCATGCAAAGAGCTGATTCACTGGAAAAGACCCTGATGCTGGGAACGACTGAGGGCAGCAGGAGAAGGGGGTGACAAGAGGATGAGATGGCTGGATGGCATCTTTGATGCCATCAATGGACATGAGTTTGAGCAAACTCCAGGACCTATTGGAGGATAGGGAAGCTGGCATGCTACAGTCCATGGGATCACAAAGAGTTGGACATGACTTAGCAACTCAACAGCAATAACAACACTTGCACTTGTTTCCATTTGTTTATTAAACCTAAGGACTGGGGGCTTTTCCAGAAAGGCACCTGTCTCCATATCCTCTCAGTTCTAAAGTATGACTCTGGCTCCCACTTACAACAAACAACATCTGCATTGATCACTCTTTGCTGAGCCCTGCCAATCAACTCCTTGTGCTGGGAGGATGAAGAATAACAAGAAACATAAAGCATGAGCTCTGCTCTTAAGGAAGCAGCAACATAGTCACCTTAAAGGCACGAGTCAGTCCGCTGTGACACAGAAATACCTCCAACACCTTGCTATGGATGTCCTGAAGAATGGTGTACAAAAGCTACTCCAGAGAAAAGACCATTATTCTCTTTTGTCCTAACTCTAAAACGAGGGCACTCAGGAATCTCTGGTCCAACCAGGGCTGATGCTCTCTGGTAGGAAACCATGAAGGATATAATGGAATGTATCTCTCCTCTGCGGCCACACCTGTCCCCTTCCCAGCTCCCGGGCTGTGGTCTGTATAAAATAGACATGAAAGCCTACTGTTAGCACAGGGAACTCGGTGCTCTGCGGTGACCTAAACGGGAAGGAAATCCAAAAAAGAGGGGACATATGTGTATGTACAGCTGAATCACTTTGCTGAATAGTAGAAACTAACACAGCACTGTAAAGCGAATATACTCCTTTTTTGTTTGTTTTTTTTTTTAATGGGCAGAACATCCAATCTCCTCCTCTCTCTCAGCCACTCTCTCACCACCCACTGGTCAGAACTGCACCTGCCTGGACAAGAGGAGAGAGAGGAGGAGAAACCAAGAGCAGAGGAGGGACTCTGCTCCACCCCCGTGGAAGACTCCTCAGGTCTTAGAACATGAAGAAAGAAGGTGACTGAATGAGAAGTGATTCCTGCCTGTCCCCCTCTGACGCCTGTGCACCTACTATGTATCTGTCATATTTTCATTGAGAGCTTTTAAAAAATCTCAAACGTATATACAATCAGGCAGAAGTTAAACAAGCCCCCCTGTACCCACTGCCCAGCTTCACTAATGATGAAATCATGACCACTCTTATTGTATCTCTAACTCCACTCATCCACCCTCCCATTTTGTTTTGCAGCAAATCCCAGATGTTGAATCATTTCATCTGTAAAATCATCAATAACCATCTTTAAAGAAGGCGAACCCAGAGTTCCTTTTTTAAGAAGTTATGGTCAAATACAATTATCACACCAAATGGTGATATCACTTTTGTCTTAAAATAATAATTGATGGCTGCATTCATTCTGTATTTCTACAAGATAATATCTGACCAGAATTTGAAACATTTTTCCAAACACGCTTGAATAGAAATTAAAATGAAAAAGAACGCTTCTGATTTGAGATTTACTTAAATCTTCTCAGGATTATAAACTAAGGCAGATGTTGAAATCGCTCCTCAATAACTATGAGGACTGCAGAAATGGAAAGTGAAGCAATGGGGCCCTTTCTAATTCTGTTTTTCCTCAAAAGGAGAACATTCGGTGAGCATCCACCACATGTGGGCAGGCTCCTTCCTGTGAGGCTAGATGGTCTGCTTCACTTCCCAGGTGAGGATGACTAGGTGGACAGAGACCGGAGGCCAAAGGGGCCCACAGAGCAGGCCCCCGGCTAAGGAAGCATCTGAACGCAGGCCTGTCTCACCGTAAAGTCAGTGCATTTCTGCTTTCACATACAGGCATTTTCATCGCAGTATCACTTTTAGATTCATAATTAAAAATGCTTTCTCTCATTCCTGCCTGCAATGCAGGAAACCGGGGTTCGATCCCTGGGTAAGGAAAATCCTCTGGAGAAGGAAATGGCAACCCACACCAGTATTCTTGCCCGGAGAATCCCATGGACAGAGGAGCCTGTCGGACTATGGTCCATGGGGTCACAAAGAGTTGGACACCACTGAGCAACTAACAGTTTCACTTTCTTTCACATCATGCCTATTAACAGAATTAAAGACGGTCAGGCTGAATTTGGAAGGCCTCATCTCAACACCCCCGCTGCACAGATGAAGACACAGAGGCCTGGAGGTAGGCAGTTCCTTGCCAATGCCATTCCAGCTGGGGAGCTGCAGGGCCACGAATAAAATCACGTTTTATGTCTTTGAGGTGGTGCCCGTTCTCTGCATACAGCCTTATCTCTAGGTGTAATAGTTCCAGAATTCCTCCTCCTGCTTTAGTCCTGGGCTCAGTAACACATTAGAATATTCAAAGGCTGACAGCATTTGGGCAGCTCTTGTCCCAGAAGAACACAAGCACCAAAGGTCACAGACAAAGTCAGCCCCCACTCCACGCTGGACCCCTGGAGTATATCACAGGAGCACGTGACCTTGCCATGGACCACACGGCAGCATGTGATGAACTACCAGTGAGCCTGGAGAAAACTGAAGTCCCATTTCAGGAGACTGGAATAATGAGCGACCTCAATACAACTAACCACTTTTCTGGTGGCTCAGATGGTAAAGAATCTGTCTGCAATGCAGGAGACCCGGGTTCAATGCCTGGGTCGGGAAGATCCCCTGGAGAAGGGCCTGGCTACCCACTCCAGTATTCTTGCCTGGAGAATCCCCATGGACAAAGGGGCCTGGCGGGCTAAAAAGCAGAGTCAGACATGACTGAGCAACTAACACTTTCACTTTCAAGGGTTCCAAACAGAAGGGAGACACGCAGAAGTGGTTTGAATGAGCCACCCTTATCTATCCAGTTAACATGGGTGCAAGATGAAGACTGTCACCAATGGCAATCTCTTATTTTCAATGCTTATCTTTATGTTCACAACAACCTTACAAGGTAGACGGAGCAGCTTTATAACTAGCTGTTGACTGATTTCATATTTTGCATTATGCCAGTTAAAATGCCTGGAGGAGCTACATAGACCATGTATTTACCCAGTGCCAGAACTACAAGAAAAAGGCAAAAAATAGTTCTTGCTCTTTAAGGGCTTATAATCTAATTGAAGAGATGGGACCACATACACACATCATAAAACTATTAAGGAGATGAGGCAAGGCAGCCAGAACTTTTCCGAGAGTGAACCGAGTGGCCAACTTTGGCCTGTTCCACGATCTTTCTTTAAGCTCTAAAATGAGCTCATCCGGCCCTGAATTCCTTGGAGGGGTGGGGGCACATGCAGAGACCAGCTGACAGTTGGAGACCTAAGGGGCTATTTATAGCAAGAAAGAGAGAAGGAACAGATGCCTTCATGGCGCCTGAGACAGGAGGTCCATGAACAGTAGCAGATCTTACAATGCTGCCTACAGCCTGGAAGGCAGGTTCACTTTCCTTGTCCTAAACACTGATGGAACCTAGTCTTAAAACTAGGTTTCCTGAGTGATTACAGAAACCCACCAACACACAAGCTTCAGCCTTTCCATTCACTGCTATGATGCATAGGTACATTTCTATAATTTTGTTCACTGCAACATCTCATTTTCAAAAGCCCATAATCATATGTGTGATGATTTTAATTTCACTAATATATTTACATTTTATTATGAAGAATCAAACTTCAACCAGACTTTAATACTCAATAAGGAAAGAGTTCTGTAACATGGAAATCATGTTTAGAATCTAGCACTCCTTATCTTAAAATAGTTCTGAGATTCTGAAATTCCACATTATTATCACCCATCCTATCATCCTCAGTGAAATACTTCAGTAAAGGAACCAAAATTAAAGTTCACTAAATTGCTGATAAGATCTCTTTAAAGGGGAGTTGACTTAAAAGTATTATAAATGACTAAATACAATTAATTAATTATACTCTATAAATAATCAATCACAATACAATTCATTAAATAGTGTGGTGTGCTTCTCTTAAAGTTTTATTGTCAAAGAGAATGCAGTTATATCTGCCACGTACTTAAGAAAAGTACATATACTGCTAAGAAAAAGAATAAATTCAGCTTCTATTCCCCTCCAACTTACAAAATCTAAATTAGGGCTAAAATATCAACATCAGTCTCATTCACAAGGAGAAAAATTGATTTTAATGAATTAAGTAAAACCGAGAACTTACAACTTTTCCTGTCCCTATTTGAGGACCAAAAAATACTTTCTATAAATAATGTGACACGAGTTACTTATGCACGCTGTAAAACCCCTGGGAATACTGGCTTTTGTTTTTTATGTACTTAAATCTTTCGTGCAAGCCTTACTTTAAAATTGGAAAATGACAGTAAAGGGGAGAGAAGTGCCTAGATGTTCTTAAAGATTTCCAAGCCTGTGACAACAGTGCTCTATACTGGCTCCGACTAGTAGCCCTGGTAATATATTCTAACTGGTCTTCTGTACATACAGTATATTTTGGGGTTTTCTGCCTTCCTTCAACATGTATGACTTGAACAGATTTGCTGCTATTCAAGTTGAGGAACATATTGTGAAATAAAAGCAACACTGTGAAATATACTATTTTCACTTTTCCATCAGGCTGTCTTCTCCAAATGAGATGTTATGGTTTGTATGTTTTGTTAAACGTAGGCCGTGTAGAAATGTATTTTATTAAACTGATGTTAATGTATTTAGATTAAGAAAACAGAACCGTGAAAAAATAAAACACATTCTACTGTGGTTAAGCTAAACAATAAAGGCAAAAAACTGGAGGATTTAACATGCTGAGTATCAGGCTAGAAAATCCAGGTGAACACATGACTTTTCCTGAAGGTTTGTTTAAAATTAGAAAACAATTATTAATAACTGACATATAGTCTTTTCTTTCACCATGGCTTACTGCTTCAATCTCTGGGTATCAGTCATTACATCACATAGAGAACTGTGGGGTTGTATTTTTGGTTGACATACTCCACAATGCTCACTTCAGAGCTCCCTAGTCTACACTGAACATAAAGATGAAACGAAATCCTCTACATGATGGGAGTCTGTTTCAGACACTGGCTTATACAGAAGAGAAATTTTTTATTATGAAAAGCCACACAGCCTGGCACAGAGTGCTCAAGAATGGGGCGTTACTGGAAGACCCTCTAAATGCAACCCTCAAGATCATTGCCCTTGACTGCCCTCATTATGAAATCCTTTTGCTATACCAACATCCTAACCTCCTGAACAGGGTCCCAGAAGAACTCATGCACACTGATTTTTTTAACTATGAGATTTTACTCACACTTAAAATATCTTTTGATTGTTCAATTATAAAACATTGCTAAGGTTTTGCTTTGATCTTGATTTAAATAAAGGATACATAAATAAGAATAAATATTTAACTGATGTCCTTTTTTTTTTGGTCATAAGTACTTGCTCTGTAATGCTAGCTTAATAAGATATATAGACTGTGCTTTCTCCCTTAAACAATAAAAGGTGGTCAGACACACATTGCCCTGGGGATGGTTTTCACAAGTGAACCTATTAATATAATTAGCCTCCAACTAATAAAATTTTTTTCACATTAAAAAAAAAAAAAAGAATAGATGAGAAAAAAAAAAAAAACAGTTCTATAATCTGAATAAATAAATAAATAAATAAATGTTAACAATTATAAAATCACCCACATCCTTATTAAAAAGAAAAAGCTAGCTCTGCTCTTAAGTCTTCATACCCTCAGTAGCCATAAACTGTCATTTGGCTATGTTATGGTTCAACAAGCTTTCTTTTCCCTTTATGTGCTTTTTGAACTCACTGACCTAAATTTCATCAACTCTAAGAAAGGGTAAACACAAATGTCAAAAGAGAAGTCCATCCAACAAACAATAAACCTTCCCCTACCTGTACTCTGCAATTTCCTGACTTGGTAAGAACCCATCTATACTGACATTGAGGTTATAGTCTCATTTTACTTTGTTAATACTTCCCCCATGCTCTGGATTTTTATACTTTCCAAAACATGCATCCATTTAAACAAAGCCATATGGTCACTATGTCTTTCTAAATTTAGGAAGCTATCTTTTGTAAGTTAGTAAAGTTCTGAGGTTGTATATGGGTAAGAATCACCCACCGTCTCAGAGGATTGTTACTCAAGAGACAAAAGCTGAAGCAAGTGAAAAATCAGAAGTGTTCTGCAAGCCTCAAAACACTCTGGACATGAATGCCTGCCAGGGTCTGAGAGAAAAGGGGGTGGGGCGTCGTCAGAAACTTCCGCTTACCCCTTGCTCAGATTCCAAAAGCTCTGTTTTGACTCTGACTGCCGGCATCCCATCAAGCATTAACATTCTGTTCTCGAAGGTGTTGATATTCTGAGAATAAAAAAAAAAGGGAGAGAGGGAAGTTCAGCTATAAAGTGTTCAATGGAGGACATCTGGTAGAATCTGCCATCACTGTAGCACATTTAGTACCGCTAACCTAATTTTTAACAATATAGTATAATTAAATGAGAATACCCGCACCACCAATTATCCCCCCATTCTGAACTTTCATTAGAAATAATGACCAAGAACTTGAATTAATCAGTCTGATTCTCTGACCTCTGGGTTGCAGGTCAGATGATAATAAACTGGAGTGAGGAAACCTTACATTAATTTATATGGGGCCGGAATAATTCATCAAGCTTTTGCAAATAGTGGAAGGAAATGCAAGGCGAGTTTCTTTCTTCCTTTAGCTTTGGAGGTTGTACTGCATACAGAAATCCATAAAGAACAAAACAGATCACAATAATTTATATACTCTCATATTCCTGTCAAAGTCTAAATAATTTTAAAAGCAAGAAAATATAATACTAGACAGTTAATTCTGGTGTTGTGGCATACCTGACGCAATGAAAATTTCTACCTATCAACCTCAAACATCTTCTTCGAAAACAACTAATGTAACTATTGGATTAAGAATGAATTCTTAAGCTGAAATCATAATCAAAGAATAAACAACAATTTGTTTTCTGTTCTTGTATGTGTTTGGCTCCATTTGCCACCTCTTGAAAGGAAAACCTTACTTCTATGTGGTTCAACAGAATTTCCAACAACATTTATAAAAAGATTAAATCAAGGTTATCTTTGACTAATTCCCACGACTTTGGGGATTTTCTGAAGTCAATAACCTAGGAAGAGAGTCATAAAGCCACACATCAGTTTTGCTTCAGGCCAAAATCAGGCTCATGTTTTAAAATATGTTGAGAATGCCAACTTTACTCTCAAATACTGATTAAACCCAGAAATTAAAATCACTAAGTTTGATTGAATTTTTAGGATAGTTTCTTTGCTTGGTTATAGAATGTAACCATGACACTTAAGTGGTCTTACTAAAGGAAAAAAGACATTTTCTAAATGTTTGCCTACATGGTGACAAAGGTTAAAATCACTTCTAAACCATCAAGTTTTCCCCATTCATAGAGTTGATTTTCTCCCCAGCAGACAGTTAAATAAAAACTCCCACTTCAACACATCATAAATTAAATGCTTTTATTACCAAATAATACCAACAGAGCGCAGCATGGTGAAGCTCTAAATATTTCTCCCATTTCTTGACTCTCTTTTTTGTTTAACAAAAATACTCTAAGAAATAAAATGTATGGAGCCACTCATGACAAATATTTGCTCAAAGAAACCAACAGCAAGAAGAAAAAAGCAAATTTACACTAAAGCTAACTAATAAGCATTCAGAAATCCCATGCTACCTAGTTTGTTAGGGAATAAAAAGAAAATTACTGTCATGTTCCTCTCTTAGAAAAGTACAATATTATTAACACTGGTAGGATACTTTTTTTAATGTTTGCTTTTGATTTGTCCCTATCTTGGAGGGATTTTCACACCCTCATGGCTTAGAATAGGAGGAAATCTGGTGTTAACTGGTGAGCTCAGTGCATTTGTTCCAAGCTTAAAATCCTTTCAGGGAGGCTGATGGATTGCTTACACATCAGGCATGGATCTCAAATCCCAATGGAGCACTTGCTTCCACGGTTGGAAGTGGCCAGCTGGGCTTGCTCCCTCTCAGCCTCAGGGAAGCCTAGGAAGGAGGTACCCAACCCTCCAGTGCCCAGTCTTTCAGAGCAGTCAGGAATTTGCCCTAACGAAGCTTCTGGGAGGCTGTTTGGTTGGTAGACAATGAAGGATGAGTTGATATAGTTTCCTACCCCGGAGGAGGTCTTGCCCAGGTGGAAAGCGAAGAAGATGCCTTGCAAAGAAAGGGGAAAGACAAAGAACGATTCTGGAAAGGCAGGTTTAATGAACTGTTAGAATCTGATTAGAGGCTAATGCCCTTTTAGTGCTTTGTACCAATTTACAGCTGATATACTTCAGCTGTTTTCCTGGCTGGCTGTGATCAACTCATTCTTTTTTTTTAAAAAAGGCAAGCTAACCAGAGTCTTTGAAGTTAAAAACAGATAAATCATAAAAACCTGACTGGGTTCATATTCCATTGAGTACATTTAAATATCACTGCATTTGCAATATCATTTGTGTTGCTGTTGTTGTACTCAAATAATTCTAGATGTGTTAAAGACACGATTACATTTCAGTTTCATGTAAAAGTCAACAAAAATCCAATACATTTTCCAAAAAACTTTCTTTTTAAATAAAGTTTGCCCTGCAAATATTTCTCTTCCCCTGGTTTTTCCAGGATCAGCCAAAGCACAGCCATAATAAACATCATAAATAACACTGTTCACAGCTAAGGAACCAATCTTTAAGAAACTCTTGCAACTAATACAGATTCAATCCATACATATGCCTGAAAGTTAGACTATACACACATGAAGGATATTAATCTCTGCATTCATGATTCTAACCTTGTTTAGCACAAAGAGAAACACACATATTCCATGCATCACACCATATTCCAGACCATCCAACAAGGTGTATGGTTTTTATAAAGCACATGATAATTCTACAGCATTAAGAGTACAGTCCTTGGAACAAAACACAATAAATAGATTTATCTCTCTAAGCTAAAATCAGATACATACAGTCTCAATTGACTGCAGACTTTAAATATATAACAAACTGTAATAATTTGAAATTGCTGTCAAACATATCTTGCCATGATCTTGATCAAAATGCATTTACAGGAGAATCCAATTGCCCGATTGAGTCCCCAGAGGAAAATAAAATTACAGTCATCAATTTTAGCAACATGGTACTCTTTATGTTGTGACAAACTTTGTGATATTATATAACCCTATATAATTTATGTGCACGTTTATGTTCATGCACACATCTATATACCTATGCTACTTATTTCATATGAGTAAACTGTATCAATTATAGCCAAATTTACCATCAGATTAGCTGACTGTTGATCAGTTACATGTGCACTGGATCAGAATGGTACTCTGGACAGTCGTACCTGCCAAATAAGATTTGGCGCTTAGCAGTCCAGCTGATACTAGTTCTCCCAGTCAAAGGAGGTATAAACCAACAGTGCTCAATCCTGGCATCTCATAGTATTCTGAATGGAACATGGAGGAAGGAAAAAAAAAGGATGCTTACTGATAATCTCTCATAAAAAACAGAGAACAAGGATGACTTTCCAAGTCAACTACTACAATCTGGAGTGGTAGATTGGAATCCTCCAGTTCCCAGAATGCAGGTCTCCTCCACTCCCTCCTCCAGAATATGGGTTATCCAGTTTGGACAATTTAAGTAATAAAGAACAAACTAGTCAACATTCAATAAATCTAATTTTTAAACCAGGTTTCCCTTCATAAGCCAAAAATATCTACTGAGATTTGTTGTGATTTCTCAAGATGCAGGACATATTCATTTAAACATGCTTCCATCATGAATCTCCAATGTTTGGCTAGAGGTACTGTTGAAGAAGACTCTTGAGAGTCCCTTGAACTGCAAGGAGATCCAACCAGTCCATCCTATAGGAGATCAGTCCTGGGTGTTCATTGGAAGGACTGATGCTGAAGCTGAAACTCCAATACTTTGGCCACCTCATGCAAAGAGTTGACTCCTTGGAAAAGACCCTGATGCTGGAAGGGATTGGGGGCAGGAGGAGAACGGGACAATAGAGGATGAGATGGCTGGATGGCATCACCAACTCGATGGACATGAGTTTGAGTAAACTCCGGGAATTGGTGATGGACAGGGAGGCCTGGCATGCTGTGATTCATGGGGTTGCAAAGAGTCGGACGCAACTGAACTGAACTGAATGAGAAATATGAATTGCCCCCACCCATGCCCATGTTACATTCAACAGTGATCAAAGGGACATAGTAGCAATTCAGGATGCATGCACCAAATTGGTGGAGGTACGTTCAAAAAAGATTCTGAAGAGTTTATAATGCAAACATGCATGCGTGTGTGCTAAGTCCTTTCAGTTGTGTATGAATCTTTGAGACCCTGTAGACTGTAGCCGGCCGAGCTCCTCTGTCCATGCGATTCTCCAGGTAAGAACACAGGAGTGGGCTGCCATGCTCTCCTCCAGCAGATCTCTGCGACTAAGGGATGGAATCCGCGACTCTTAGGTCTCCTGCACTGGCAGGCAGGTTCTCTACCACTAGCGCCACCTTGGAAGCCCTAACGCGAACATACCAACTGGTGAAAAGCATCACCCTTTGACTACTTTTTGGGGCTTCCCAGATGGCTCAGACAGTAAAGAATCTGCCTGCAATGCAGGAAACCTGGGTTCAACCCCAGGGTTGGAAAGATCCCCTAGAGAAGGGAACAGCTACCCACTCCAGTATTCTGGCCTGGAGAATTCCATAGAAAAAGGAGCCTCACGGCTACAGTCCATGGGGTTGCAAAGAGCCAGACATGACTGAGTGACTTTCACTTTCTTATAGGAAAAGCAAAAGTATCAGATTATAAGGAAATTGGACTTTGCTAAAAAACCATTTCATAGAAAAGTCAATCACCACCCTTTTTGACCCAATTCTAACATAACAACAAAATCAATGGTAACAACTTTTTTCAAACCTTTATGCCATTCAACCAATAGGTCATTTCTTCAGAGAAGACATTAATTGTTTGATCCAACTCCCAAATTTTGGCTGAAATCCAAGAGAATGAGTGAATTTTTGCTCTTTGTAAGGATCAACACATCTCAGAGATTAGAATACTGTCCAGTCAAGGCTTCCATTATCTGCTGTTATGCAACAACTATCACTGTACTATTATTAATATCTTGGTAACACACACAATGGGCTTTCCCAGTGGCTCAGCCATGAAGAATCTGCCTGCTGAGACTCAGGGACACAGGATCAATCCCTGGGTTGGGAAGGCCCCCTGGAAGAGGGCATGGCAACCCACTCCAGAAATCTTGCCTGGAGAATCCCATGGACAGAAGAGCCTGGCGGGCTGCAGTCCGTGGGTCACAAAGAGACACAACTAAGCAACTAAACAACAACAAGCAAACAAATAATAACACCTACTATTTGCATATCTACTGTGGGCTAGACCCTGTGCTAAGAGATTTGTACTCATTTAGTCCTTATAGTAAACCAAGAGGTAAAGACTGTTATCAGAAGATGAGGCATTTGAGACACAATGAGGTTAAACCGTCCAACGTGATACAACTAGTAATTGGTGCAGCTTGATTGCAAATCAACTGAGCCTGAGTCCGAGCTAAGCTCCCATCCACTACACTCTCCTCTCCCTCTCCTTCTCACTTCCTCTTTCTCTGTGCACACATGCTCACAGGCAACCCTCATCAACACGGGAAAAGACACGAGCCCCTTACTGAAGGCCCCAACAGAGGAACTCCTGAATCTCCGTCAATGGTTCCTTCTCAGGGCTGAGCTGATTCAGTCACTGAACAAATGGGACGTGCAACTTCCAATCATCAACGAAGTATCAACATTTTGGGGAATAACAATAAGAATTCAAGTAAGTCACTGGTATCAAAGCTATTCCACATTTTCTTCTTTAAATCAATCTTTCAACATATTTACTTGGCCTACTACGATTATATATTCCTATCGTAGAAACACCTCATAATTAATTCAGTCAGTCCCATCCTGAATTCAACATCCAGAAAAATCTATGGTAATCTCATCTGCTACCTGTTTTGAAAACAGTCATATCCTCAATGGCTCAATCAATGTTTTCACAATAGTTTCATGCACTTAAGATGATATAGGAACTCCGTCTTCTACCTTTTACATTCAAGAGACATACATTTGGGCCTCACATATAATTTATAATCACTTAAAGTATAAAAGTTTATTTTTTAAGCTCACATAGCCTCAACACTGGTAAATCAATTTTGTAGTGGGCATACACATAATCAGAGTAGCTCCAGTGGTACAAAATAAACACTAGTTCATATGTAGACTGCCACTCTGGCCCACTTTCATTTTTCATTGCTTTGCAGCATGGCAGAGTGGATGTCACATTAATGACCATATTTAACTGGGACCACTAGCAGTCAAACTATAGACACACTGGGACTCACAACTTAAATCCCCTTCAGTGGTTTCAATGATCCATATATACATTTTCCTTAAATATCTGTCTTCAGTCTCAAAAACAAAACCCTTCCATAATCACCTCACACTGAAACATGGAATTGTGTCTTTCTTAAGAACTGGTAAAACTGCACACGCAATGCAGTAACTTGTATTTTCCTGATAGCAAGAATCACTGTTTTCTATGTTGGTAAAGGGTCGGGAAGATCCCCGGGAGGAGGGCATGACCACCCCTTCAGTATTATTGCCTGGAGAATCCCATGGACAGAAGAGCCTGGCTACAGTCCACAGGGTTGCAAAGAGCTGGGCACAACTGAAGTGACAGTACACAGCACAAAGTGTTAAATTATTGATAGACAGTTTACACTAAAATTTTTAGAAACGTCATCTGAGCACTTAAATTTCCACCCCAGCATTAATACAAACTATAATAAAACTTATTATGTCATTCATATTCTGAATTATTTGGTCATGAGTTGATCAAATCTCTCCTTAAACAGGTAGTGAGGGTCTCTGCTACAGCCAAGTTATTTCATTCTATCCAAGCCATGTCTGTGAACCATGAGGCACTACAAGAGATAATGGGGCAAAGTCAGGGACTAGAGAATAGAAACAAGTGAAACACAGTGAAACACAGCCACAATACAACTCCAGGGTCTCATAATTTCAAAAAGTAATTATGTAACAACTACAATACCTATAAACACATATATAGAAACAAGTATAATAACAAGACAAAGTACCATTTACTGAGCATTTATGTACCAAGGGTTGTTTCAGGTGCTTTATATTATCATTCATTCATTCAAAAAACACCGAGTACTAGGCACTGTTGAGATATTTAGGAAACATCGGTGAACAAAAGAGGAAGTTTTATAGAGTTCCATTCTAGTCATTTAGTCTCCCAACAATTTTTTTTTAACTATGTGCATATTAGACAAGAAAATTCAGGTTCAGAGAGATTAAGCCATCTGTCCAAGGTTACGAAAATGATCACTAGTCTATATCTGAGACTAATATCTATTTTCTACTGCTACCTGGGATAGAGATTCTTAACTACTGGGTGCTTTGACACTGGCTTCAAAGCTTCATGAGCCCAGCAGTATCTCAGTCACTCTGGCTAATGTCCTTCAGGCTGTTCCATCAAAAGGCTGAGAACCAGGACTACAGTGGGAGGAGCAAGGCAAAGGCGGGCTGATCATGGATACACTGAAGGGAGATGATGTTAAGGTCATTCTGAAGTCCGTGTGTGTGTGTGTGTGTGTGTGTGTTCAGTCACTCAGCCGTGTCTGAAGGTTTACCTTGTTCTAGAACAAGTACCTCGAACCAATCATCCGATGTGCCTCTAACCAGTTACCCAACCTTGTTTTCCACCATTCTGCTCAGGTTACACCTCAACCAGGTCAAATATGCTGGTCCTCCAAGTCTCCGTATATTCGATTCCATCTTTGTGTTCCATCTCTAGCTGACAAATTCCTTATCTGCTATTACACCAGAATGTAAGTTCCAGGATGACCATGACTTTGTCTTTTTGTTCATAAGAGTATGCCTATCCCCAGGTTTATATGTGTATCTAACAGGTGGCTCGATGGTAAGGAACCTGGTTGCCAATGCAGGAGATACAAGAGACGTGGGTTCAATCCCTGTGTCAGGAAGATCCTCTGGAGTAGGAAATGGCAACCAACTTCAGTGTTCTTGCCTGGGAAATTCCATGGACAGAGGAGGCTGGTGGCCTAGAGTCCATCGGGTAGCAAAGAGTCGGACACGGCTGAGTGACTGAGCCACACACAAACAATACATAGTACTTGCTCAGTAAATGTTTGTTGAGCTAATGAAAAGAATAAATGTAAATAAATCTAAAATCATTTCATGCCCAGAGTTCATCTGACCCAGGTGATAACTGTTGAGAAACAGATGGGAACAGGTTCATGTGTGCTCAGTCGTGTCTGACTCTTTGCAACCCCATGGGCTTTAGCCTGCCAGGCTCCTCTGTCCATGGAATTTTCCAGGCAAGAATACTGGAGTAGGTTGCCATTTCTTTCTCCAGATGGGAAAAAGAGCATAAGCAATGAAGGACAATGAAAGTCTCATATTTGTGAAGAATATTAACAGATTTCGTGTGGCTGGAACATCATGTGGTTCACTGGAAAAGAAACTAGAGGTAAGAGCAGATAAGAAACTTGGTGTTAACTGGCAAATGGTCTTATATGGTATGGTAATTCACTGAAAAGTGTTTTTTAGTGACTGCAGTGTGCTAGTTGAAAGAAGCCCAAGTGAATGAGAGAAAGACTTCTGGTCTTAAGAAAACTGGAGGTAAGTGAGGAAGAAATGTGTTTGGGCAACACACAACAGGTGGCGAGGCATCATGAAACAAAAGCATAATATGTTTAACGTTTGTGTTTGGAAAGCTAGCACTGGACTTGCTTTGGAAGATGGCTTATATACATATAGAATTTGATGCAAAGGAAGTAGCCACAGGCTACTGCAGTAACTCAGGGGAGAGGTGGTGAGGTCTTGACTCAACGCAGTGGCAGTGGGAATGAGGAGGAGGAAGATTCTTTGAGAGAGAGTTTACAGGAAGAAGGAACAGCTTTGGATGACTGACAAGGAAGAGGAAATATGGGGAGAGAGGCAGCAGAAATGTTAAGAATGGCACTGGTTTTCTACATTGTACATGAAGCATGAGGCAGGAGGTCCAGTAGGAAAAGCCAAACATGCCATAAAGATTTCAACATCCCGTAAAGGACCTACTACACTCTGGGATACATGAATACTTGGGTATACTGTTTAATTTGCATACATTTTTGCTTACTCAGGAATCTGTTACACATTGAAGAAAATGTCTCACAAGCTGAGTATGTTTGAATATTATAATAGATATTAGTAGAGTTAAATTTATTCAAACATGGGTTTGGTTAAAATAAGGGGAAAAAACTATATAAAGAAGTCATCTCGTAAGATTATATATTCAAGACAAGAATTAACTATGTCCTTACTTTCACTTTTTTCCTGGGGTTTAGTGTTTTACAGACTTTCATGGTTATCAAAACTTAGAACAAAATAGGTATTTGCCAAAGTATGAGTTTAAGAGTACTATATATTAACGTATTCATCACCACTTTCCTTTATGAAAAGTCATTTGGACAGTAATGAAAAAAATGCAGAACACTGAACAGAATATGCAATGAAATAACATCACTGGTCCTCTGTGCCTAGGGACAATGAAGATTACTATCAAAAATTAAGTCATTTATTTTCTGTAGGAAACAAAGGAAATGACTATTAACCTGTATCTCCACCTTTCCTGACCTACAGTGATGTCAAATGGGTCCTTATCAAACCCAAAATGGATTATCTTATTAAAACATGAGCTGCTGAGTGCTTGTCTCTGGTATAGCCTGAAGAAACAGCACTGAAGAATTGGGAATATGCAAAAAAAAAATCTGAGGAAAAACAAAAATACAAGTTAACTTTTTTTTTCCCCCGTTAGAACTATTCTAATGAAAACAAAAAGAAACAATCAACCACAAGGGTCTCCACAGTGGCCAGAAAAATACATAAACTTATAAACCAGGTCTTATATTTACTGCCTTATTAAACATATTATTGGGTTAAGATTTTGTAACAAATATCTCACATTCCTTGAAAACCCTAGTATGTTTGAAAAAAGTAAAGCTAAAACAAATGACCTTTACAGTTTATTTTATCTAAGAAGGATTGTCAAAGCATGTAAAAGCTCTATGTAGTGTTTGTCATGTTACTAAAAGGTGAAACAAAAATAATTGCTTTTAAAGGATTATATCAAAAATACAATGGTGCAACCACTGCATCGCCTGGACAATCATGTAAGACACATCACTGGAAAGGTCGTTCCTCTCTTTCTCAAAACTCTAGGTCCAGGGAAGGCAATGGAGAAAGACATCACTAGTTAGCTACCAAAGGCAAAATACATAGGCTCAACCCAAAATTTAATCTGTCAGTTCCAGGTACATCCACCTCTAGCCGTTATCTCTCCAGATTCTTCAAACAATGTTTTCAGTTGTAATAATGATGATATCAAATTCCATACTAATTTGACATTTTTACTGGTAATGCTCTTACACATCTACTTTCACTTTATCTAATTTCATCTCCAAGAATTCTGACTACTGCACCTTTCACTTTTTTAAAAAGCATTCTATCTTCCAGGTCTGTGTTTTTTTTCTGTAGACTTTAAACAATTATACAGAAGTGTAAGTTAGAAGATTGCCCAGAATACAGGCCCAGGAACACATTTCCTGGGTTATGATGTTCTCATGGTTTCAGTTTTCTTACCTGTAAAATACAGATAACAGTCTACTTCACAGATTTTAAGGTTTCATTGAGATCATGCATACCAGATACTTTAGCACAAAGCATTTTAGCAGTTAGTTAATATTAAGGAATTTTAATTAGTAGTAGCAGTTATACTATTACACCCATTCTACTAAACTCTGCAGAGCCCTCATGGTTTTATGTGTATGATTTCTCTATATGAACTACTATATAACTAGAATGAAAATGGCAGATTTGATAAAAGTACGATTAATAGGAATGCATGAAAGATTAATCTACACATTTAATATATATTTCTCATGATGAACAGCAACAGTGAACTATTTTATCAGCTTTAAACTGTGAGGATGAACACCAATAACAGAGACACAGCTCACCTCGCCACAGGCATCTCAATGAAGACGTTTAGTATTCTCCAACTGCTGGGCACAACCATGTAGTGTCTGATAGCCCTTCCTAGCAATCAAATGTTATCTGATGCAGTGCTCAAAGCCTTTTCTTATGGTTCTCCTTCACGTCATTACCCAGAAACACATTATTTTAAAGAAAGATATTTACAACTACAACATATTCTCTGTAGGAGAACAAACCTACAGAGTACCCTGTAATTTGAGCTGTGGAAAACTTACACTAAGTTATTTGAGGAAACCAGAACTACATAGGAAACAAAAATCCAACTGGCCGCAAGTTTAAAATCTGTCTGTGTTTCAGGGCAACATGAAGCCAGGGATATTCACACCTCCATGCCGTCACCCAGGCTGCTGTCATCTTGAATGCCCCTCCCCCACCTCCGCATGTCCTTTTATCACTCATCTTTATGCCACATTAGAATTTCTATAAAGGCTGTGTGAAACAGTGTGTGTGTGTATGTAGATAAATAAAATCTAGGGTTACTGTCCCTATAAAACAGTACTTTTAAAGTTCTAAAATGCAACACAAAAGGAAAATCAGAAAAGAGACAAAAGTTTACTCAACAGAACTCTGAAATATACTTTTTATTAAGGAATTATGTAACTGTATGGCATTTGTTTAGGCCTTGTTACTTCCTCCAACCTCTTAATAACCAGCACCCACAAAACCGGAAGCAGTACGATTTTGAATCTGTGTAACACACTGTCCCCTTCATGGATCACAGCCTTGTCAAGGCGAAGGGGCTTGCATAATTCAATGAAGCTATGAGCCATGCCACGCAGGACCACCCAAGACGGACAGGTCATACTGAAGAGTTCTGAGAAAATGCGGTCCACTGTGAGGAGGAAATGTCAACCCACTCCAGAATTCTTGCCTGAAAAACCCCACGGACAGTAAGAAAAGGCAAAAAGAAATGAAACTGGAAGATGAGCTCCCCAGGTCAAAAGGCGTCCTATATCGAATTGGGGAAGAATGAACTGCAATTACTAACAGCTCCAACAAGAATAAAGTGGCTGGGTCAAGGCTCAGTCATGGATGTGCCTGGTGGTGAAAGTAAAGTCCAATGCTGTAAAGAATAATATTGCATAGGAACCTGAATGTTAGGTCCATGAATCAAGGTAAATTGGAAGTAGTCAGGCAGTAGATGGCAAGACTGAACATGGTCATCTTAGGAATCAGTGAACTCAAATGGACAGGAATGGGCAAATTGAATTCGATGACCATTACATCTACTATTGTGACCACTTTATCTACCTTTAAGGGCAAAAATCCTTTAGAAGAAATAGAGTAACTCTGATAGTCAACAAAAGTGTCCAAAATGCAGTACTTAAAACAACAGCATGATCTTGCTTTATTTCCAAAGCAAATCATTCAACATCACAGTAAGCCAAGACTATGCTCCAACCACTGATGCCAAAGAAGCTGAAGTTGATCAGTTTCTATGAAGAACTACAACACCTTCTAGAGCAAACAACAACAAAAATGTCCTTTTCATCACAGGGGATTGGAATGCAAAAGTAGGATGTCAAAAGATACCGGCAATAATAGGCAAGTTTGGCCATGGAATACAAAATGAAACAGGGCAAAGGCTAACAGAGTTTTGACAAGAAAAACAGGCTGGCCATAGCAAACACCCTTTTCCAACAACCCAAGAGATGACTCTACACATGGACATCACCAGATGGTCACAACCGAAATCAGATTATGTTCTTTGCTGCCAACGATGGAGAATCTCTATACAGACAGTAAAAACAAGACCTGGAGCTATGACTCAGATCATGGGCTCCTTACTGCAAAATTCAGGCTTAAATTGAAGAAAGTAGGGAAATTTACTAGGTCATACAGGTACGACCTAAATCAAATCCCTTATGTTTATACAGTGGAGATGATGAGTAGATACAAGGGATCAGAATGCCTGAAGAACTACGCATGGAGATTCATAACACCATATAGGAGGCAGTGATGAAAACCATCCCAAAGGAAAAAAAAAATGCAACATGGAAAGGTGGTTGTCCGAAGAGGTTTTACAAATAGCTGAGGAAAAAGTAAAGCAAAAAGCAAGGGAGAAAGGGAAAGATATAGCCAAATGAATGCAGAGTTCTAGAGAATATCAAGGAAAGATTAAAAAGGTCCTCTGAAATGAACAATGCAAAGAAATAAAGGAAGACAGTAAAATGAAGAAGACTAGAAATCACTTCAAGAAAACTGAGTATCAAGAGAACACTTCATGCAAGAATGGGCACAGTAAAGGACAGAAACAGTAAGGACCTAAGAGAAGCAGAAGAGATTAAGAAGAGGCCACAAGAATACACAGAAGAACTATACAAAGGAAGTCTAAACAACTCAGATAACCATGATGGCGTGGTTACTTATCTAGCGCCGGACATCCTGGAGTGTGAAGTCAAGTGGTCCTTAAAAGCATTAATGTGGAAAAAGCTAGTGGAGGTGACCCAATTCCAGCTGAGCTATTTCAAATCCTAAAAAATGATGCAGTTAAAGTACTGCACTCAACATGCTGGTAAATTTGGAAAACTCAGCAGGGACCACAGGACTGGAAAAGGTCAGTTTCCATTCCAATATCAAAGAAGGCAATACCAAAGAATGTTCAAACTACCACACAACAGTGTTTATTTCACATGCTAGCAGGTTTAAGCTCAAAATCCTTCAAGCTAGGCTTCAACAGTACAAGAACTGAGAACTCTGATGTACAAGCTGGATTTAGAAAAGTCAGAGGAACCAGAGATCAAATTGCCAACATTTGTTGGATCATGGAGAAAGCAAGCAAGATCCAGAAAAACATCTATTTCTGATACATCAATTATGTTACTTTTTTTCCTTTATTTTTATTAGTTGGAGGCTAATTACTTTACAAAACTGATAATGTTAAAGCCTCTGACTGTATAGATCACAACAAACTGTGGAAAATTCTTCAAGAGATGGGAGTACCAGGCCACCTTACCTGCCTCCTAAGAAACCTGTAAGCAGATCAAGAAGTAACAGAAGCGGCCATGGAACAATGGACTGGTTCAGAACTGGAAAAGGAGTATGTCAAGGCTGTATATTGTCACCCTGATTACTTTTCTTGTTTGCAGAGTACATCATGCAAAATTATGGGAGGAAACGCAAGTTGGGATCAAGATTGTTGGGAGAAAGATCAACAACCTCAGATATGCAGATGATACCACTCTAATGGTAGAAAGTGAAGAACTAAAGAGCCTCTTGATAAGAGTAAAAGAGGAGAATGAAAAAGCTGGCTTGAAATTCAACATTCAAAAAACCAAGATTATGGCATCTGGTCCCATCATTTTAAACGGGGAAAAAGTGGATGTTGTCACAGATTTTATTTTCTTGGGCTTCAAAATCACTGCAGATGGTGAGTGCAGCCATGAAATTAAAAGAAGCTTGCTCCTTGGAAGAAAAGCTATGAAAACCCTGATGGTGTATTAAAAAGCAGAGACATCACTTCTCCGACAAAGGTCTCTATAGTCAAAGCTATGGTTTTTCCAGTAGTCACACATGGATGTGAGAGTTGCATCATAAAGAAGGCTGAGCACCGAAGAATGGATGTTTTCAAATAATGGTGCTAGAGAAGACTCTTGAGAGTTCCTTGGACAGCAAGGAGATCAAACCAGTCAATCATAAAGGCAATCAATCCTGAATATTCACTGAAGAATTGATGCTGACACTCCAATATTTTGGCCACCTTATGCGAAGAGTCGACTCATTGGAAAAGATTCTGATGCTGGGGAAGATTGAAGGCAAGAGGAGAAGAGGGCAGCAGAGGATGAGATGATTGGATGGCATCACCAGTTCAAAAGGCATGAATTTGAGCAAACTCAGGAGATAGTGGACAGAAGGGCCTGAC
This sequence comes from Cervus canadensis, assembly GCF_019320065.1. Taxonomy (NCBI): domain Eukaryota; kingdom Metazoa; phylum Chordata; class Mammalia; order Artiodactyla; family Cervidae; genus Cervus; species Cervus canadensis. The sequence continues at coordinate 38,198,298 of NC_057394.1, read as the reverse complement.
ATGCTGCATCCACGAGGTTGCAAAGAGTTGGACAGAACTCAATGACTAACCAACAACAAACGTAACACACTGTATCCAGGAAGTTTCTATTACCTTTCTTGCTATTTCATAGTAATTAAGTCTAAATTAAATGCTGCTTATAGAGAGAAGACACATGTTTTGTTAAGGAGGTCCACTGTTGTAACTCAAGTATTCTTTGAGACCAGGTCTTTTCAACATCTGTACCAATGACATTTAGACCAGACAGTTGTTTGTTGTAGCAGTTGTCCTTTGCATTATAAGATATTCAGTAACACCCCTGCCTTCTACCACTAGATCTCAGAACATCCCTTCACCCCAACAGTCGTTACAATAAAAAAATGCTGTTAGAAATGGCCAAATGTCAAGGGAGAGGCAAAGGGGAACGGCAGGTGAAGGCAGCTGCCCCATCTAGAAAGAACTATTTTATAATTAATGATATCATGAACTCATTACAAAAGAATCTTAACATTATGTTGGATTATATTACCCAGTAGCATAAATACAATCCCAGTATTAATAGAAACTAATACCTGATTATAAAGACTATCTATAGTTGACTTTAAAATATACCTGATTGGAAGTTAGAAACATTTTTTAAGATGGTTTTACAGTTTTGTTCTAATTCCTTCTCTTCTTTCTGCAAATCCAAATTTTCCCAGAAACAAGGGCAAAGATTCCAGGAAGGAGTTTCAAGAATTTGCTCATTAGTTCAAGCTACGGAAACTGAAAGAAACCTGTAAGGATATCAATATTAATATAACAAGTCAAGGGAGCTTCTGGCCTCACTCTTAGATACGGCCAGTGAGAACCTACCAAATTAGTCTCAAAACCCTTCAATGTAAGAAACTGTAATTACCCAAATGAATATGCTGACTCAACTTTCAATAAGAAACTAAAAGAGTTTTCATTCTAATTTTCTGGATGACAGATACTTGGCTTTTTTTTCATTGAAACCAGAACTATCCCTTCTATGAAGAACAAAGAATTTCACAATATGCACTGAAATATAAAGCTGTCTATATTTTCTCAATTTCATTAGGAATGTTACCTTTTAGATAACACAGAAATCAATACATCCTGGTTGAACTGTAGGATTTAGTTTCATCTAGTTGTTTGGAAATTAGAAACATTTTATAAGATGGTTTTATAATCTTGTTCTCATTTCTTCTCTTCTTTCTTCATATCCAAAATTTCCCAGAAAACAAGGGCAAAGATTCCAGAACTAGTTTCATCTAGTTGTACTGTATCAAAGGAACAAATTTAAATCACTAAAAGCTATGTAAATTAAAAAGGAAACAATGTCCTTAATAAAGAAGAGGAAGAAGGGTCCCTTCTTAGGAAATATAAAAAGCTGTGGTGGCTAGCAGGTTCTTAGAGGATCTTACTACTGATTCAGACTCATAGGAATAAAAGAACGACCCTTTTTAGAAGACAGGAGAACATGCTGGAAAGGCAAACCACAAATTCACTTCCACTAGGATATACACAATCTACATCTATGGTGCCTGGGCAGTCACCAGCTACATGCAGCTACAGAACAGCTGTAAAGTGCTGAGCCCAAATTTAGAGGTGCTTTATATATAAAACACACACTAGATGTGGAAGACTTAATATGAAAAGGAGAATGCAGAATATTTCATCAATTTCTAATTGATTGCTCAGTCGCTTCAGGATCAACTCTGTGATCCCATGGACTGTACCCCACCAGGCTCCTCTGTCCACAGGATTCTCCAAACAAGAACATTGGAGTGGGTTGCCATTTCCTCCTCCATTTAATTGACTGAACACATTGAAATGACATTTTGGATATACTGGAATAAATAAAATATATTATTAATTTTTTGTTTTAATATATGTACTAGAAAATTCAGAACTACACATATGGATTTCTTTCCATGCTTACTGGACAAAACCATTACATGCTATCATCTCAGTAGACCTCAACCTCTATTGAGATGATGATCTTCCCTCCAGCTTCCCCAGTCCTTTTGGAAACTGGGGTGGGGTCAGGGTAGGACAGAAAAGTTAGAAGTTTTGAATGTTACGGAATTGGCAGAGTGTCACCGGCCTTTAATGCCAGAGTACTAAATTCCTCAGAGTAGGAGTCAGCCCCGTGAAATGAAGGATTCACCTATCTACAGTTGTGTCTCCACTGACAAGGTGGCAGGGAATATAATCAACCAGCCAAATGGCAGCAATTGCTAATTGCTGGGACCCAACCTTGAATTTTCAGCTCTGACATTTTTCACCTAAGACTCTACTCCAACTGACTGGTCAACATCTTCAACTAGACATTCTATAGTCAGGCCACGATTTACTAATCCACACTAAGTACAGTATCTCTGATGCCCATACACCCCTTCCCCCAAAAAGAAAGGAAGACAGGAAGGATGGAAGAGAAAGGGAGGGAAGGAAGGAGGGAAAGAAGGATGGAAGTGGGGAGGGAGGGGTAAAGGGAAGAAGAGAAGGAAAGATGGATAGAAGGAGGGAGGGAAGAAAAGATAGATGGAAGGAAGAAAGGAAGAAGGTAAGAAACAGGAAAATCTCACTCTGCTTAATGAACTGTCCCCCAAGGAAGGACCTCATCATCAACACTGTTTCTCAGACTAGAAACTTTTTTCTTCCTGATTGATATGAACTGTGTCACCAGAAGCTTTAGCCATCACAGTCAGCCTCTACTATCAGTTACCATTAGTCTTTGTCCCGAAAGTGACAGCTTTCCTGCCCCCTTCTTCTACTCTGCTGCAAGAGACATCTTGGGACAGAGGGGAAATATCCTAACTATGTCTAAGGCTCAACTAACAAACTTAACCAGTTCAGAGGGTAAGCCTCCCTGATCTTTGATGGTAGATAAAATTTAAGGTCATAAGGATACCTTAGAAAATTTGACTTCATTTTAAGCAAAAAGAATCATGTAAGGAAAAATAATAAAGTATATTGATGACTTTAACAACACTTAATTATTATATTTAGTTTTATATTATGTATGGTTACATTTTCTATACATGGCTATATACAAAACATGTATATGATTATGTGTTGTATGTATAATACAAATAATATATTTACATAGTATACATAGTATATAGTTAACATGTATGATTATTTAAATATAAAGAGATTTTAGGTGCATTATTTTTGAGCACAATATCAGGTAAGTGCTACCTTTAAAAACAAAAACATTTCTGCTAGATTTTCAAAGGATAAAGCACAGTAAAGTTTATCTTGCTCATAAGTACATGGTTTATTCCTAAAGATCAGACGATGACGACCCAAACCACCTTCTGAATGCATAAAATTACTGGAACATCAGTTGCAAATACTGCAAATTTCAGGGTTTTTTTTTCTTTTCTACATTAATTTGAAAGCCTACTAAACTGAAAAAAGCTGGAGTTACACAAATGGATGAGAAACATCAAGACCTACTAGCATCCTGGTAAAAATAATGAAATTAACAGAAAATGCTATTCTAAGAAAAAGACTGAACAAACACATACTTAAGTATGTGTAACAATGTCCTGCTCAGGTGATTTGGTGTGCGCGCTCACTCATGTCCAACTTTTTGCAACCCCATGGACGACAGCCCGTCAGGCTCCTCTGTCTATGGGATTTTCCAGGCAAGAATACTGGAGTGGGTTGCCATTCCTTCTCGAGGGAATGCTACCAACCCAGGGATCAGACCTGCATATCCCGTGTCTCCTGCACTGGCAGTCCAATTCTTTACCACTGAGCCACCTGGGAAGCCCACTTACGGTGTTAACGAAACCAAAATCAATCTAAATGCCAAACAATAGGGAGCTAATTAAATGTATTGTGGGACATACAAATCACTGAGTAATATTTATTCATTAAGTTTATGATATGTAGTTTTCGTCTTCAAAGTAGATTGGTCATAACTAAGCAAAAAGGAGAAATAATAGAAGAATATGTTCCTGAACCTTTAAAAACAATGCTTTAACAGAGACAAAGAGAATAGTGGAGAAGAGGAAGAAAAAAAGAAAAGGAAGGAAGGGAGGGAGGAGAGGAAGGAAAGAGGTAAAAGGATATGCAGTAAAAATCGGACCTGACAGAACATAGACTGATTTTTTCACATGTTTTGACAAATGCTCTCACTTTTATGAATTTCATATATTATCTGTATAATTAAAAGAAATAATTATGTGTTCAAACTTTAAGTTGTAAAGAAGAGCCAAACAGCTTAAAAGAAAAAGACAAAATAAATTCATTTTTATCCAGATTAACTTTCATAAAGTATGAAAAGGTGACATCAACTCTCTAACAAGAAAAGTGGACACGCACACAGAGTTGCATGTATATTCATGCTGCAGTTAAAATTTAACTACTACAAATCAAAAAAAAAAAAAGCAAAGCTTAAATGAACTTATTGTTTAAGTTATATTTGTAATTGATTCATGGAATTCTGTTATATTGCTTCACATGAGGTATCTGATATTTACAAATATTTTTATTATGCAGAGATCTATGATAAACTGGTATCTAATTTGAAAGTGCTATAATCTTTTATAAGTTCCAGTCAATTCCACACACACACACACACACACACACACACACACACACACAGTGGGTACACTGGACTAGTATCTTGAGCAAAGAATTTAGCATTCTGAAGAAGGAAACCATGGGACAAATACTTTTGTTTTTTCCACTACATTGAGCAGTTGGTGAATATATTTTAAAAGATTTCAGTCTTATGGAAAAAAAAATCAGCCTTTTCTGTTCTTGTCTGGAGAAGCACTGAAGTAAAAAGATGTATACTTGTTAAGCTTTTAAACAAAACATTCTTAAAATAACCACAAACTACTATACTCTCTGTCCTCTGTGTAGATCTCCCACTTCACTGGGCTTTGAAACGTTAAGGCCACATTCTCTGATTACATAGCAGTTTTGGAATTGTTATCTGAGAAAATTCCTAGAGAGTAATGAGGAAAAGAAATAAAAACCAGGTTCTCAAGAGGCATTTTTGGAAGAACTAAAAATAACCTTGGGGACTTTCAGTTTCCAGTCCACCACGTAAGAAGCTTAAAGTCATCACTCCATCATGACAACAAGTATAAAGCTGAATAAACAGACATGACAACTTTTGTTAGATCCATCAGAGAAGTGAGGTCGTAAGGCAAAGTGCTATTCCAAAAACTGAAAAGAAAGACAAGAGGATGCAAACTGCTAAGAGCAAAATCCCCTGAACCAAAACCTCTTTGGATGCTCAGGTAAGAAACCTGAACTGTAACTGAAGAATTCCCGGAGGCACAGGATGGACAAATTCAAGAATTACAGAATATTATAGAACGTCCCCAGACTTTTTGAGTTTTATTTTCCAGGAGTTGTGCCATGTCTTTACAGTGAATATTGGACACAAATCCTCTAATATTTCCATCATGAGGAGGATTTCTATTTGAAATCTGTCAGAGACCTAAGTTCTTAACAAGACCTTCCCTTAGGAGAAACTCTCACCAAAGTCTAACCCATTGAGTCTTAAAAGCATCTAACCTACTCGCAGGAAGAGAAACACAGTTTCAGCCATTCTGTCCCATGAAAGGGGATGGGAAGGATGCAGAAGTACTGGTGAGATACACAGTTGAGAGGTATATGATTGCTAAAAAGATTCAGACCTGACCATAGGACTACACCTTACTGATAAATAAGAGCTTATTAACTGTAGTTCATTTTATCTACTATCTCATGTCCATCTTTCAACAAAAACCTATGAGCCATACTAGCAGGCAAAAAAAAAAAAAAACCATAATTTGAAGAGACTGAACAAACATCAGAACCACGGTCAGATGTGGCAAGAACACTGTAATAACCAAACCGGAATTTTTTTTCTTTTCTATTGAAGGATAATTGCTTTACAGAATTCTGTTGTTTTCTGTCAAACCTGAACATGAATCAGCCATAGGTATACATATATCCCCTCCTTTTTGAACCTCCCTCCCCATTCTACCCCTGGGTTGATACAGAGCCCCTGTTTGAGTTTCCTGAGCCAAACAGCAAATTCCCATTGGCTATCTATTTTACATATGGTGATGTAAGCTTCCATGTTACTCTTTCCATACATCTCACCCTCTCCTCCTCTCTCCCCGTGTCCATAAGTCTATTCTCTATATCTGTTTCTCCACTGCTGCCCCTGTAAATAAGTTCTCCCCTGGTAGCTCAGACAGTAAAGTGTCTGCCTACAAAGCAGAAGACATGGGGTTTGATCCCTGGGTCGGGAGGATCCCCTGAAGAAGAAATGACAACCCATTCCAGTACTCTTGCCTGGAAAATCCCATCAACGGAGGAGCCTGGTAGGTTACAGTCCATGGGGTCGCAGAGTTGGACACGACTGAGCGACTTTACTCAAACAGGTTCTTCAGTACCATTCTTCTAGACTCCATATATATTTGTTAGAATATGATGTTTATCTTTCTCTGACTCACATCACTCTGTATAACAGGTTCTAGGTTTATCCACCTGATCAGAATTGACTCTAACGTGTTCCTTTTTATGGCTCAGTAATATTCCATTGTGTATATGTGCCACAACTTCTTTATCTGTTCATCTGTCGATCAACATCTGGGTTGCTTCCATGTTCTAGCTATTATAAATAGTGCTGCAGTGAACAATGGGATACATGTGTCTTTTTCAATTTTGTCTTTTCAAAACTGTCTTTTTCAGTTTCCTCAGGGTATATGCCTAGGAGTAGGACTGCTGGAACATATGATGGTTTTATTCCTAGTTTTTTAAGGAATCTCCACACCATCTTCCATAATGGCTCTATCAATTTACATTAAAACCAACAATGCAAGAGTGTTCCCTTTTCTCCACACTCTCTCCAGCATTTATTGTTTGTAGACATTTTGATGATGGCCATTCTGACCAGTGTGAGGTGATATCTCATTGTAGTTTTGATTTGCATTTCTCTAATAATGAGCGATGCTGAGCATATTTTCATGTGTTTGTTAGCCATCTGTATGTCTTCTTTGGAGAACTGTCTGTTTAGGTCTTTTTCCCACTTTTTGTTTGGGCTGTTTGTTTCTCTGGCATTGAGTTGTATCAGTTGCTTTTATATTTTGGAAAGTAATCCTTTGTCAGTTGTTTCATTTGCTATCATTTTCTCCCATTCTGAGAGTTGTCTTTTCACCTTGCTTATAGTTTCCTTTGCTGTGCCAAAGCTTTTACGTTTAATCAGGTCCCACTTGTTTGCTTTTATTTCCGTTGCTCTATGAGGTGGGTCATAAAGGATCTTGCTTTGATTTATGTCATCAAGTGTTCTGCCTATGTTTTCCTCTAAGAGTTTTGTAGTTTCTGGTCTTACATTTAGGTCTTTAGATCTGTTTTGAGTTTATCTTTGTGTATGGTGTTAGAAATGGTTCTAATTTCATTCTTTTACGTGGAGCAGTCCAGGTTTCCCAGCACCATTTATTGAAGTGACTGTCTTTGCCCCATTGTATATTCTTGCCTCCTTTGTCAAAAATAAGGTAGCCATAGGTGCATGGGTTTATTTCTGGGCTTTCTATCTTGTTCCATTGGTCTATATTTCTGTTTTAGTGCCAGTACCATACTGCCTTGATGACTGTGCTTTGTAGTATAATCTGAAGTCAGGAAGGTTGATCCCTCCAGCTCCATTCTTCTTCCTCAAGACTGCTTTGGCTATTCGGGGTCTTCTGTGTTTCTGTATGAAATGGGAAATTTTCTGTTCTAGTTCTGTGAAAAGTGCCATTGGTAAATTGACAGGGATCGCACTGAACCTGTACATTGTATCATTTTCACAATATTGATTCTTCCTACCCAGGAACATGGAATCTCTTGCCATCTGTTTATGTCATCTTTGATTTCTTTCATTAGCATCTTATAATTTTCTGTGTACAGTTCTTTTGTCTCCTTAGGTAAGATTATTCCTAGATATTTAATTTGTTTTGTTGATTTGGTGAATGGGATTGATTTTTAATTTCTCTTTATGATCTCTCATTGTTAGTATATGGAAATGCAAGTGATTTCTGTGTATTGATTTGGTATCCTGAAACTTTGCTAAATTCACTGATTAGCTTTAGTAATTTTCTGATACTATCTTCAGGGTTTTCTAGGTACAGTATCGTGTCATCTGCAAACAGTGAGAGCTTTACTTCTTCTTTTCTGATCTGGATTCCTTTTCTTTCTTTTCCTTCTCTGATTGCTGTAGCTAGGACTTCCAGAACTACGCTGAATAACAGAGGTGAAAGGGGGACATACTTGTTGCTCCTGATCTTAGGGAACTATCACTATTCTGAATACCTTTCCAGGTGGTTTGCCCGTTTCCTCTTCATTTATTTGGACTTGTGTGTTTCTAGTTTGTTCCTTCATTTCTGTAGTATTTCTCTGCCTTTTCACCATTTTTTTTTTTTTTTTTACTTATTGTGTTTGAGGTCTCGTTTTCCTAGGCGTCACGGTTGATCTTTCTTCCTTTTGGTTTCTGCCCTCCCAAGGTTGGCCCAGAGGTTTGTGTAAGCTTCCTATAGGGTGAGATTTGTGCTGAGTTTTTGTTTGTTTGTTTGTTTTTCCTCTGATGGGCAAGGCTGAGTGAGGTGGTAATCCTGTCTGCTGATGACTGGGTCTGTATTTTTCCTTTGGTTATTGTTTAGAGGTGTCTTGCACAGGGTGCTACTGGTGGTTGGGTGATGCCGGGTCTTGTATTCAAGCAGTTTCCTTTGTGGGAGTTCTCACTCTTTCATACTCCCTAGGGTTAGTTCTCTGGTAGTCTAGGGTCTTGGAGTCAGTGTTCCCACTCCAAAGGCTCAGGGATTGATCTCTGGTCAGGAATAAAGATTCCACAAGTGGTTTGGTATGGCATTAAGTAAAATTAAAACAAATATCCAAAAACAAGAAACCAAAGATGAACCCCAGACAAATGGCAGCTACAAAACCAGGCTAATAATAATTAAAATAATGGAATAAACACACACATATATACCCATGAGCAAAGTGAAAACAGTCCAAGAAAAATAAAGTACAGTAGATTGACCCAGTGAACAAAGGAAATAAAAAATTATATTAGCAAGTTAAGAACAAAACTAACTTAAGCACAAACTGGAAAACAAAACTAAAGCAAGGTGCCAAGTGGGGAATAAAGCAATGAAAATAAAACTAACAAATATGTTGAGAGGAAAGGAAAGAAAGAAAAGAAAGAAAGAATAAATATGCAAAGTTAAGTAGAGGTAGATGAAGAAGATTTATATACATTAAAAGTTAACTGCAAGGAGAAAAGAACAGTAGGAAAGGCAAAGGAATAAATGTAGAAAAACATAATAGGTTTAAAAAAATTAAAATTGTAAAAACGAGAAATGAAAAATATGGAAAAGAAAGAAAAAAGGAAAAAAAAAGAAAAACTCCACAGAACTGCAAAAGCCCAATGTAGAGGCAGAGGTTTATAACAACAATAAAAAGTGTGATTGAATATACACGCATATACAAAATCAAAACAGTCCAACAAGAGTAAAGTATAACAGATCAACCCGACGAACAAAGGAAACCAAAAATTATATCTACCTGAACAAAACTAACTAAAGCACAAATTGGAAAACAAAACTAAAGCAAGATGCCAATTGGGGAATAAAGAAATGAAAATAAAACAAACATACATGTTGAGGGGAAAGGAAAGAAAGAAAGAATAGATATGCAAAGTTAAGCACAGATAGATAAAGAAGATTTATATACATTAAATATTAACTGCAAGGGGAAAAGAACAGTAGGAAAAACAAGCAAGGGAATAAATGTAGAAAAATAATAATAGGCTTAAAAAATTAAAATTAGATAAAGAAAAAAGGAAAACTCCACAGAACTGCAAAAGCTCAATTTAGAGGCAGAGGTTTATGACAATAATATAAAATGTGACTGAGGAAAAAAAAAGCTTAACTGGGTTTCATAGTGCCAATAAAATTGACAACAGGGAGAAAAAGAAGGGAAAAAAGAAGAAGAAATCCAATAGAATCTACAGAACAAGTTAAAAAATAAGAAAAATAAATGTTTTCCTTGTGTCCCTGCTGTCAAGAGTCCTTTCCTTCACTGGGAGTCACAGTCCACCTCACCTCCCTAGGATGCCCTCCAACTCTGCGCTGATCTCTGGATCGGCTGTGGGGGCAGCTCAGGTTCTAAGCTGGTCCTGCTCCTGTGTGTTCTTGCCTCCAATGTCCACAGCTATCAGAGCTAGTGTTTTCTTTTGTGAGAGCTCTCAAGGGCCTTTTATATATTCCATAGACACAGAGTCTGCTTAGTTGATCGTGTGGATTTAACCTGCAGCTTGCACAGCTGGTGGGAAGGTTTTGGGTCTTCTTCCTTAGCCGCACTGCCCCTGGGTTTCAACTGTGGTTTCATTTCTACCTCTGCACATGGTGGTCCACTGGGGTTTAGCTTCTCAGGCTGCCCTGGAGGCCTTGGGTTTGCCCCTGTGAGGGCCAGGTGAGGAGGTGGTGCAGCTGCTTGGGTCGCAGGGGTTCTGGCAGCACCAGGTACTCAGGGGGGCTGGCGGCTAGGGCAGCAGGAAATACAGCGCTCTAGAGGGATATGGCAACCAGTATTGGCCAATAGGCTCCAGTATCCTTGACTGGAGAACTCCTCTCCCTAACGTGGAACTCTGGCAGGCTACAGTCTACAGGGTAGCAGAGTCGGACACTACCAAAGTGACAAGAGGCAAGTGCGCACAGAGGCAAGACTTTTTTAGCCTGTAGCATCTCTGCCCCAGGGGAGCTGAGCATGAAGATGGTGTAGCTGCTTGGCTTGCAGGCACCTTGGCAATGCCAAGTGTGCAGGGACAAGGACTGTCTCCACTGCAGGAGTTATGGCTCTATCAGGGTCTTTTTTTGAGCTTCTTGTAGCTGGCAATTAGAAGGCCTCTTTGGCCAGTCTTTCTCCATAGTTCTGCCAGTTCACGCACTTAAGAGGGCTCCCTAGCCTGGGTCCTTCTCTGTTGTTCATGCGCATCAGGCACATAGAGGGGCCCCCCGGCTGGGGTCCTACTCTGTAGACTGGTGCACCAGGCATTTAAAGGGGCACCATGGGTGGGGTCCTACTCTGTAGATCAGCACATCAGGCACTTAAAGGGGCACCCTGGCTGGGGTCCTACTCTGTAGTTCAGTGCATCAGGGTTTGATGGGCCAGCCTCTCTACTGTTCAGCTGCTGATGCTGGTGTGTGGGGAGAGAGAGGCTACAGGTGATGGCTCCACCCCCTACACATGACTCAGCAGTACTGGCTTGCTTCCATGGCTGCCTGGCTTTCCTCCACAGGCATTTCCCACCACAATCCCTTCCCTCACCTCCCCTCAATCCATTTCTCCGCAGTCAACACCAGCCCTCGCCCTGGGATTGCTCCACAATCCCTAAACTCCAGCTCCCAACTGCTGGGCCTTCCAGGGGACCTGCATCCCTGTCCAGGTACCACATCCCTGTATGGCTGTGGCAAGATCTATCTGATTCTCATTCCAGTTAGGCTGCCCCAGATCAGCTGTTTCACTCTCAGCCTTAAATGTTTCTCCTCTGACTCAGACAACGGCCCCAATGTGGGGACTGGACCCCTGCTTCAGTTCCCCCACCAGCCAAGGGCAGGTCCAGTCCTACTAACACTCCTGTTCTCCCCCTAGTTCCTTCGTCCTACCGAGTTTTGTGCGGTTCTATATATTCCTTCCCACTGGTCAGGTCCTCCTATCTGCTCTCAGCTGGTGTTCTGCATGCATTCTGTGTCTGAAGGTGTATTCCTGATGTAGTCATGGAGAGGTACTCCACGTCCACCTACTCCTCCGCCATCTTGTTCAGCTTCAGAAAATTTTAAAACTGTGATTAACATGCTAAGAACTTTAATTTTAAAAGTAGGCAACATGCAAGAACAGATAAGTAATGTAAGTAGAGATATGAAAGTGCTAAGAGAGACTCAAAAAGAAATATCAAAACTCAAAAAAAATATCAAAACTCAAAAAAAAAAATCAAAAACATTGTAAGGGAAATGAGGAATCTGCTTTTTACCTGCAGATAAAGGAAAGAATGATTTTTTTTATTATTATTATAAGGTACTTGCACTATCCATGAAACAGGATAGTGCTATTTAAAAGTGAACTGGATTAGTTATAAATGTATATTGCAAACCCTAGGACAATTACTAAAAAAAGAAATATAACCAATATACTAAGAAAAGAGAGAAAGAATTATATAACATGCTAAATTAAAACCACAAAAAGTAAAGAAAAAAGTGCGAAAGACAAAAACAATAAGAACAAAGAGCAAAGGCAAGAAATAGAAAATAATAAATATAGCAGATATAAATCCAACTAAAATAAATTATTTTACACACTAATGGTATAAATACACCAATTAAAAGACAGAGATTTGTTACAGTGGACTAAAAAAGCAAGACCCAACTATATGTGATCCACAGGAAACTCAGTTTAAATATAAAGACATATGTAGGTTAGAATAAAAGTATGGAGAAAGATATACCACACCAACATTAAAAGAAAGAAAACATAAGTAGTTGTATTATTCCAAGCAGATCAGACTTCAAAGTAAGGACAGTTCTCAGGGATAAAGAAGGACATTATATAATGATAAAGGGGTCAAATACTCCAAGAAGATGTAACAATGCTTAATTTAATCTGAATACATCTAACAAAAGTATGCCAAAATACGTAAGACAAAAAAAAAGTTCAAGGAGAAGGAAATGAACACACCATTATAGTTGGAGAGTTTATATCCCTCTTGAAAATGAACAGAACTAGCAAACAGAAAATCAGTAAGGACATGGCTGAACTCAACAGCACCATCAATAAACGGGCTATACTTTACAGTGCAGCCTACTTTATCCAACGACAGCAGATTGCACATTCTTTTCAAGATCACATGGATTATTCACCAAGGGAGACCACATTCTGGCCCATAATACAATTTAAATAGTTTTTTAAAAAGAAATTTTATAGTATCTGCCCTCTAACCACATTGGAACTAAACTGGAAATCAGTAACAAAAAGATAGCTGGAAAATTCCAAAATACTTGGAGATAAACAACATACTTCTAAACAACAAATGGGTCAAAAAAGAAATCTCAAGAGAAATTTTAAAATATTTTTAACTAAATGACAATGAAAATACAACTTTATTAAAATTTGTAAGGTGTTGGGAAAGAAGTATTTAAAGGGAAATTTATAGCACTGAATGTATATACCATTAAAAAAAAGAAATACAAAAAGTCAACAATCTAACATTCACAATGGGAAAGTTTAAAAAGAGCAAATTAAGCCCAAAGTAAGTAGAAGAAAAGAGATAATAAAAATCAGAGCAGAAATCAATGAAATTGAAAACAGGAAATCAATGGAGAAAATTAACTTATCCAAAGCTGACCTTTTAAAAAGGTCAATGAAACTGGTAAGTCTCTAGTCAGACTAAGAAAAAAAATGATGACTCAAATTAATAATATGAGAAACAAAAGAGGGAACATCTTTAGAGACTTTATGGACAATAAAAAGATAATATTATTATGAATAATTCAACACCCACAAACTTCTTAACCTACACAAAATAGACCACTACCTTGAAAGATATGAGCTGCCACAACACACACAGAAATATACAGACATATTGTAAAGTAATTAGCCTCCAACTAATAAAAATAAATGCAAAAAAGAAATATACAGACAATATGAATAGGCCTGAATCCATTAAAGAAACCGAGTCAATAATTAATATTCTTCCATTAAAAAGGGACAAAGTCCAGATAAGTATACAAATGATTTCTACCAAATATTTGGAGAAAAAATTATACCAATTCTCTACCATCTCCTCCAGAAGACAGAATCAGAGGGAAGGCTTCCCAACTCAAAGACCAGTATCACCATATTACTAAAACCAACCGAAGACACGTCAAGAAAAGTACAGATTGAAATCTCTAATAAACAGAGCTGTAAATTTTTCAGTATTAGCAAAATGGATGTGAAAACATAAAAAGAATTTTACACCACAGACAAGTGAGATTTATCCAAAGTATGTAAGGCTGGTTCAACACTAGAAAATCAACTAGTATAATCCCTCACATCAACAGATTAAAGTAGAAAAATATCACATCACTGCATGCAAAAGAAGCATAAATCTAACACACATCAATGAATTTTTTTTTAATCTCTGTTAACTAGGATTACAGGGAAAGTTCCTCAACTTAACTAAAAACATTGTGGTAGTTAATTTCATATGTCAACTTGACTTGGGTAAAAAGCATGCTCAGATAGCTGGTAAAACATTATTTCTGGATCAGTAGGTTTGAGTTAATAAGATTGACTCTCACCTATGCCTTCAGCAGGCATCAACCAAACCACTGAGGGTCCAAATAGAAAAGACAAAGGAAGGTCGAATTCTCTCTTCTTAACTTTGGACATCCATCTTACTCTGCTCTCAGACAACAGAGATCCTATCTGTCTGACCTTTGGACTACAGGACTTAAACCTTCAGCTCCCCTGTCCCCCACCCACCCCCCGCCTGGTTCTTATGCCTTCAGACTTGGACTGAATCATACCAACAGTTTCCCTGGTTCTCCAGCTGTTAGGTGGCATACAATGGCATATCTCAGCCTGCATAATTGCCTGACCCAATTTTCATAATAAGTCTTATTTATGTATATTTATGTATCCGACAATTCTCTTTTCTAGACAACACTGATGTACATAAATATCTACAAGTGACCTACACCTAACATCATATATAATGACAAGAAACCAGAAGCTTTCCAACAGTATCAGGACCTAGGCAAGGAGGTCAACTCTCACCACTGCTTTTCAACATCATACAGGAAATCACATCACACGCCCTAGGAAAGACAGGAAAAGGAAACAAAAGGTATACAGACTGAAAAGGAATAAATAAAACTATTTTTGTTGACAAAAGACATGTAGACATTCCAAAGAATCAACCCAATACTCCTTAAAATAATGAAGAATTATAAGGTTTTAAGATAGAACATTAATTAATGTGCAAAAGTCACTCACTTTCTGAAATACTAACAATGAACAAGTCAATTTGAATTTTAAAACATATTACCATTTATGTTAGTGCTTCCCAAAATTAAACACTTAGATATAAATCTAAGAAAATATTTACAAGGTCTATATGAAAAAAACTACAAAATTCTGATGAAAGAAATTAAAGAACTAAATAAATGATGAGATGTCCCATGTTCATGGATAGGAAGACTTAATACTGTCAAGATATCAGTTTTTCCCACCTTTTAGATTCAACACAGTCTCTATCTAACTTATAGCAAATCACTTTGTGGATATCAATAAACTGATTAGATTTATATGGATAGGCAAAAAATCTAGATTAGCCAATTCAAATTGAAGGAGAGGAACAAAGCCAGAGGACTGATATAACCAACTTCAAGACCTACTAGAAAGCTTCAATAATCAAGAAGTGTGGTATCAGCAAAAAAAACAAATAGATCCATGAACAGACTAGAAAGCCTAGAAATAGACCCACATACAGTTAACTGATATCTGAAAGAGGAGCAAAGGCAATAAAATAGAGCAGAGATAACACTGTCAACAAACAGTAGGAAACATGTGGACATCCACATGCAAACAAAAAAAACGAATGACTAAATTACAGACCTTACACGTTTCACAAAAATTAACTCAAAAAATATCAGCGACATAAATATGAAATACCTAACTATAAAAATCCTAGAAAATAAGATAGGAGAAAAGCTAGATGACCTTGGGTATGGAGATAACACTACAGATGTAACACTAAAGGCACAACTCATTAAAGAAATAATTCATCAGCTAGGCTTTATTTAGTTTCTTTCAAGGGAACAAGAAAAGTCACCACAGACTGGGAGAATACTTACAAAAACCATGTCTGATATAAAACTATTACTCAAAATATTCTTACTGTTGAGTTGAAAGAATTCTTTCAATACAACAATAAGAAAGCAAACAATTTGATTTAAAAATGTGTCAAAGACCTTAACAGACACCGTGGCAAAGAAAATATACAGATGGCAAGTATGTATATGAAAAGATGCAAACTGAAACCATGAAATACCACTATACAGCAATTAGGATGACCAAAATCCAAAACACTGACAATACCTAATGCTGGCAAGAATGTAGAGCAAAACAAATTCTTACACGTTACGGGCTGGAATGCAAAGTGGTTTTGCTACGTTAGAAGATAGTTTGGGAATTTTTTAAAAAACAAAACTTACTATAGTGTCCACAATCACACCACCTGGAATTTACTCCAATGAAATGAAAATTTATCTCCTTGAAAATAAAATTTGCTGTTCTTTAAGTCAGTCGTGTCCGATTCTTTGCGACCTCATGGTAGCCTGTACACATGGACGTTTACAGTAGTATTCTTCACAACTGACAGAATAAAAGCAATCAACAAGTCCTTCAGTAGGTGAAGGAATAAATGTGATACATGTAGACAACAGAATACTAAAGAGCACTAAAAAGCAATGAGCTATCAAGCCATCAAGACATAGAGGAAACTTAAATGCATATCGCTGAAGGAAAGAAAGCCATCTGAAAAGGCTACATGCTGCATGACTCCAAATATATGATATTACAGAAAAGCTAAAATTACAGAGACAGCAAAAAGAGAACTGGCTGCTAGAAGTTAAAGAGGAGGGAGGAATGAACCAGCAGAACATAAAGCATTTTTAGGGCAGTGAAACTATTCTATGTAGTACTACAATGGTGAGCACACGGCATTATACATTTGTCCAAACCCACATAACTTACAGCACCAAAAGCAAAGTCAAATGTAAACTGTGAACTCCGCATTATGATGATGTATCCATGTAGGTTCATCTACTGTAACAACTGGTGTGAGACGTGGACAGTTGTGCAGGTTGTGCCTGAATAAGGACAGTGGGTACACAGGAACTCTATACACCTTCTGCTTAGTTTTGCCATGAATCTAAAACTGCTCTAAAAATAAAGTTTATTAATTAGAAAATTCTCTACTGCTAACTTTAATCACAAATTCCATTTTTCAATTAAAAGAAAGAATATATCCTTTAAAGTAGTCTCAAAAAGCTGTTAAAAATAAATGGGCAATTCAATAATGCCTTTCTTTCCTCATTCAGAGGACATCAGAAATTTGATTTCTAAAGGCAATCATTACTGCCAAAGTCACAAAACTACAAAAAGCAACAAGGTGCTGTCACAATAGTTGTGAAGAAATACACCACTATCCCAAATAAGTTAAACATACTTATATAACAGTGATTCAAATGTTATATATCACTTTACATTAATTATAAACACATTTTCTCATGACCAAAAGAAAGAACTGGGTAATAATCTAATATATGAAATAAAATGGGCAAATATATCACTCTGCATTTAATCATTATTCTCTTGGCAGTAAAAAGTTTGTTACCCAGTGTATTTGTTATATATAAGACAAAAACACAACTGAATAAAGCAACAAAACAGTCATTCTTATGCCAGAAGATAAAAGGATACACATATGTATATGTATATATATTCTTATATATTATTAATATATGTCATATATATACATATGACTTTGATTTGCATGCCTCTAAAAAATATCTGGGTTATCTTAATGACCCAGATAACCATGATGGTGTGATCACTCACCTAGAGTCAGACATCATGGAGTGCAAAGTCAAGTGGGCCTTAGAAAGCATAACTATGAACAAAGCTAGTGGAGGTGATGGAATTCCAGCTAAGCTATTTTAAATCCTAAAAGATGCTGCTGTGACAGTGCAGCATTCAATATACTATCAAATACAGAAAACTCAGCAGCAGCCACAGGACTGGAAAAGATCAGTTTCCTATACAAAGAAGGGCAATGGCAAAGAATATTCAAACTACCTCACAACTGCACTCATCTCACATGGTATCAAAGTAATGCTCAAAATTCTCCAAGTCAGGCTTCAACAGTACATGAACCATTAACTTAGATATGTTCAAGCCAATTTAGAAAAGGCAGAGGAACTAGAGATCAATCTACCAATATCTGCTGGATCACAGAAAAAGCAAGAGAATTCCAGAAAAACATCTACGTCTGCTTCATTGACTACACTAAAGCTTTTGACTATGTGGATCACAACAAACTGTGGAAAATTGTTCAAGAGATGGGAATACCACACCACCTTACCTGCCTCCTGAGAAATATGTAGGCAGGTCAAGAAGCAACAGTTACAACTGGACATGGAAGAATGAACTGGTTCCAAATTGGGAAAGGAGTACATCAAGGCTGTATACTGTCACCCTGCTTATTTAACTTATACGCCAAGTACATCATGAAAAATGCCAGACTGGATGAAGCACAAGCTGGAATCAAGACAGCAGGGAGAAATATCAATAAACTGAGATATGCAGATGACACCACCCTTATGGCAGAAGGCAAAGGGGAACTGAAGAGCCTCTTGATGAAAGTGAAAGAGGAGAGTGAAAAAGTTGGCTGAAAACTCAACATTCAAAAAACAAAGATCATGGCATCCGGTCCCATCACTTCATAGCAAATAGATGGGGAAATGATGGAAACAGTGACAAACTTTATTTTCTTGGGCTCCAAAATCACTGCAGATGGCGACTGCTGCCATGAAATTAAAAGACGCTTGCCCCTTGGAAGCAAAGCTCTGACAAACCAAGACAGCGTATTAAAAAGCAGGGAAATTACTTTGCGGCCAAAGGTCTGTATAGTCAAAAA
Organism: Cervus canadensis; assembly: GCF_019320065.1. NCBI lineage: Eukaryota > Metazoa > Chordata > Mammalia > Artiodactyla > Cervidae > Cervus > Cervus canadensis. The sequence continues at coordinate 38,179,580 of NC_057394.1, read as the reverse complement.
CCACTACTGTGGTTTTTCCAGTAGTCATGTATGGATGTGAGAGTTGGACCATAAACAAGGCTGAGTGCCAAAGAATTGATGCTTTTCAACTGTGGTGTTGGAAAAGACTCTGAGAATCCCTTGGACTGCAGGAAATCCAACCAGTCCATCCTAAAGGAAATCAATCCTGAATATTCATTAGGACTGATGCTGAAGCTGAACCTGATGCGAACAGCTGACTCATTAGAAAAGACCCTGATGCTGGGAAAGACTGAAGGCAGGAGGAGAAGGGGGCAACAGAGGATGAGATAGTTGGATGGCATCACTGACTCAATGGAATCAGTTTGAGCAAGCTCTGGGAGATGGTGAAAGACAGGGAAACCTGGTGTGCTGCAGTCCATTGGGTCACAAAGAGTAGGACACAACTGAGCGACTGAATAACAACAAATGTACAGGGGGGAAAAACAATGGTGATGCTGAAGACAGCACACTGTCTTCACTAACCTTTTCAATCGTTTCCAGTTTTGAACATATTATATAATCATGAAAAAAAAAAAAAAACAGTCTTACGTGGAAAGTCTTACTACTCTAATATAGAGGACAGGTCACTTAACAGTGTTTTCAAAATGTTTCTTTCTACTAATTATGCGTTAATTTAAAAGGGGTTTAACAAAACAATTCTGTTTCTCTATACGGAAAAATCTTGCGACAACTTATTACTTGTTGCTTGCATTTAGGTCACTTCAGTCATGTCCAACTCTTTGCAACTCTCTGAACTGTAGCCCGCCAAGCTCCACTGTCCATGCGATTCTCCCTGCAAGAATATTGGAGTGGGTTGCCCTACCCTCCTCCAGGGGATCTTTCCAACCCAGGGATCGAACCCACATCTCCTGCAGCTCCTTCATTGCAGGTGGATTCTTTACTGCTGAGCCATCATTTAGTACTTGGTATGATACAATAACCACCAAGAGATAAATGTTTCATTTTAAAGTACCTGACTAAACAAACTTTAATATTCTGGCAGAAAATAAGCTGTCAAAGGAAAAACAACAGGAAAATGGTAAAAGAAATAACATAATCCTTTAATACAGCATCCTATGCTTATATTTCTTCAAGCTGTTAATTTTTAAGTAAGAACCTATGTACCACTCAGCTGCTAAAAACTGGTTCCCTGGTTGGTGTGTGCTAACAATCAGGAGAATCGGCAAAAAGATTCTGGCCCTCAAAGCAAGATGAGAGGAAAACATCACATTCTGTGATCAGGATGGAAACCTAAGTAGCCACAGAATCTGAGGTTCAACGCATGGGTCAACTTTTATAATTTATTACCAAGGATGCCAACAGAGCTGGTAATGTGACAGAGCTGACAGGTCCTTCCTACAGTATTATTACAAATGCCTAATGTCTAATTTTATACCATTCAGAATCTTCCATTCAAAACTTAAGTCAATGAGAACATGATCTGTTCTACGGTTAAAACTTTTAAGAGGAAACCCAAGTATTTGGGACTTTTTCACACCTACATAAATTACAGTCAAGGATGCAGAGATAGATACTCTGCAAGGAAATACAAATAGTAAGAAGCAGGCCATGCAATGGTAAGCTCCTCCACAGCTCTTAACCATGACTGATTATCTCTGCACCTCCCACTGTTTGTGGTACAGTTCATAGAACACAGGGCTGCAAAATCAAGTCTAGCAAGTAACAAGTATTTAACTGGAGGCTAATTACAATATTTTGATGGCCTCTACCATACATCAACATGAATCGGGCATAGGCAAACATGTGACACCCCCTCCCCAACCCCTCCTGACCTCCCAAGAGGTCTTCTTTCATTAGGGCAAAGGGCACTGAAGATACCAAAATTACCCCTTGAATTTCAGAATCACTCTATGAGAATCTTAGATAACTCTCATTCATTCTAGGTCTAGTGTATATCTCAAAAGTTTTTGGATCCCTCAACTCTCCCCAAATGTTATCAGAATAACTACAGGAGGCTGCATCAGGATGCTGAGACACATTTGTGCTGATGAGAACCTAGAGTCTAGGTTTCCAAGGGAGCCAAAAACCACAACAGATCTATAAAGCAGTGCCTCCCAACTGTTTTTACATGATGGAATATAAAGAACAATTAATGGCTCTACTGCACAGAGAGGTAATCAGACAAGGCTGGCCTTGGCAGACAGTCTCAAACGCTCAAGAGATGAATACGTGTAACCCATCTGCGTCGCACCAGTGTGACTTGATACCGTATTAGTTGAAAGGCTCTGCCCTAGGATCAAATACCCTCAGCATAGTTAGGCTATAGTCAAAACAACAATAAAGAACAGTGCTACAAGACTCACAGAAATAAGAGAACAAACTAGCGGTTACCAGTAAGGAGGGGAAGGGGGAGGGGCAATAAAGGAGTGGAGAAGTAAGATGTACAAACTGTTAAGTATAACATAAGCTACAAGGTTATACTGTACTATATGGGGAATATAGCCACTATTTTATAATAACTATAAATGGGAGTATAACCTTTTAAAACTGTGAATCACTATACAGTACACCTGTGAGTTACATAATACTGTACAGCAACTATACTCTAATAAGAGAAACAATTTTTAATTTGAAGAAAGTAGTGCTATGAATCAAAGCACCATCAGTATCCTTACACTTTAACAGATAAATATCTATGGTCACCATTAAAAGCACATTTTCGTAGGAAAATTAATTTCTTACATATTTAGCTCAGATGAAAGACTCCTCAAGGGACACTATTTTAACAAGGTCTCCATAAGAAATACTGTGTTTTAAAAGAGTTTATATTTGATGGCCCATTTCTTGTTCTTCCACAAAATTCAGAAATGGTATATTAGCCTGATTACTCTAATACATACAATGCTGTCTGTCTCTAATGATCTCTGTTTCGGTCGTATACAGAGAGAGATTGGTTGGGTCTACAGAATTGGATGGGAGAGATGGGAATCCTAGCTGTCAGCCATTCAGAGACCCTGCACTCACATCTACAGGGCTGTTTATGATCCCACTACCCACAATCTACGGAGAAACATTCTGGAAGCTGAGTCGACATCCCCAGGATAAGAAATGCAGAGACTATTTACGCACACAACTGCACATTACTCCAAAACTTCTGTTGCCCTTTTATCACTCATGTTTCCTTTTCAAAACAGATTGAATATATAAAAGTTTCCCACTCTAACCAAAAGCCATGAGGTGACAGGAATTTCAGTAGAGGAAAAGAATGATAGTAATTAAGCCCTTATTATAGTCTGCTCTTCAAACTAGAAAATGACCATCTCATGCCAGCAAACTATATTTTCCAAGTTCTTGGGATGTAGTTGCAATGTAAATTAATTAAGAGAAGGCTACTCTCATTATCTAGTGGGTGGGGCTGTAAACTGCAGGGCAATTTGGCAGAAAATATTAAAAGCCATAAAATGCACATGCCTTTCGCTCTAGTAATTCTAACTCTTGGAATTCATCCTAAGGTAATAATTAAGGATGCACAAAAGAACATTTATTTATCTGCTGCTTGGAATTACTAAATCTTGGAAGCAAACTAAATGTCCAAAAATAGGATGGTGTTTAAATAAATTACCATAAGGCTGTAAAATAAAATACCATAAAGGGTCATTTAGAGATGTAGAAATAGCCCACTGACATACACAGGTTTGTACTACATATTCTTAAACATAAAAATCAAAATACAAATAGCATCTAAGAAGTTACCTCATTCCAAGTATAATGAATATTATGTAGGTTTACTTTTCTTATCTGACTTATTCTTCTGTTTTCTACTATTTCTCTGAGTACATAAAGAGTATGCTGTGTTTTGATAAAGGCAAATGTAAAGAGGGAAAACAGTGCAGGAGTTGGTTTGGGTTTTTTTTTTTTTTCAGTATTCCAGAAAAAAGAAACTAACTAAAAGAGGAAGGATTAGGAACGGGCTTTAGGGAGAACTCCCGACAAGGGTGACTGTGAAGCTCTGAAATGTGCAGTCAACCGAGGTCACAGAATCTCTTTTCCTTGGGGATTTGTAAGAAAAGGGGGGCCAACTTTCATTTGAGGACAGCTTGAATGCAGGGCTAACCTCTGTGGCCTCTTGTGGCTCCATGTGCAAAAGGATTGAGCCAAAATACAATTTTCACTCACTGACACACAAAATGGTCCATCTCATACGCTGCCTCTGATCCTCCCAATCCTTTCCCCCGTTCAAGGGAAGGTGACCCCCGAGGTCTTACACCGGACACTGAAACCCAATGACCTTGAATTTACAGGCCCAGCCACTTGCCAGAACTTTACTCAGAAAACATAGGAGAATGTGAGTTAACATTCTGCAGCATACAAATGAATTCTGACTTTTCCACGTTAATTTAATTCTAACTTCAGCCACTTACATTTGCCAAACTGAGACCAAAAAAAAAAAAAAAGACAGCCTTTATTTCAAATCTTATCTGTGTTTACCTCTAAGTTTTATGGATATAGCTGGAGACAAATGAACAAGATCAATTCTGAGAAGTTCCTTTGCTATAGAAAAGCCCCTAATTTTGTTTTCTGATAACTTCCTATGAAGACAAATGGAACACTTTCCAAATCCATAATTAAATGTAGCTATGACTTGGGAATCAGTCTTCTAGCCCAGTGAAAAGGGTAGAAGGTGGAGAGATTGACAGCAGAGCATGTTGAACCAAGAATGCGCAGTTAAAATAGGGTTCTGCTAGTCACCAAATGGAGAAGATTGAGCCAGGATGAGGGATTCAGCCAAGACTGAAATACACAATCCCATGACGCAACTCAAGCAAGGTGGTCTTCAAGGACAGAAGGATGAGGTAAGTAACGTGTGAAAGGAAACTTAGGGACCAGTTTGTAAGACAAAGTCAGGTGGAGGCTCTCACACTTCGCATAGGATGACCCTTAAACCAAGAGCTTTGTCAAGAAGGCATCTAAGAGATCCTTCCTTTCTCTAAATATCTGAAGGCTTCAGTTCTAAATAGGGTCATGCATCTTTAAGGTATATTATTCTCTGCATCAAACGTTTAAGTCTTGTCATTTTTTTTTAATTGGGACATCATTGCTTTACAATGTTGTATTAGTCTCCACTGCACAATGAAGTGAATCAGCGGTATGTATACACGTCTCCCTCCCACTTGGACCTCCCTCCTGCCCCCACGCCCATCCCACCCCTCTAGGTCATCACAGAGCACCAAGCTGAGCTTCCCTGGGATACACAACAGGTTCCTACTAGCTATCTCTTTTACGCATGGTAGTCTCTATCTGTCACTCCAACGTATCCTAACCCTTCCCCCACTATCCCACGTCCGCACATTTTTTTGTTTTAATGAAAGAGTGAACAGGACATAAGAGAGACCTATCCCTTGACAATAAGTCTCCTATACACAGCATTTTCCTGGGTGGCTTCAGCAGTAAAAGAAACTGCCTGGACACTGTGCTTCGGAGAGTTTCACTTTCTGGACAGGGCAAGGGTGTATCTCTATGAAGTGCAATTTTAAAAGAGAAAAGTCTTAGGATGCAAATATTCCTAATGTATTTTACATAGAAGGTAAGGGACATAATTTTTTGACGCCTCAGACCAATAATTACGAACCTCAATGACTACGCAATGCTGCAGAGAGATAACTCCAGGGCCCACTAAAGTGTGTCTACACTAAATGACCTGAAACTACGGTGCTTCCTGAGTTCCTGGATCTGCATTTTATAGTCTGTCAGGCTTTTACTTCTCAACATTATTATTACTTCTTTTTTAACCAAAAATGAAAGATCCTTGTGCCCTGGGGTGAAATAGAAGGAACATCAGGCTAAGAGTCAAATTGATTTACGTTACTGTTCTAGGTAAATGACCTTAGATATGTCACTAAACATCTTTGGGCCTAAGTAAGGGGCTTCCCAGGTAGCACTAGTGGAAAAGAACCCACTTGTCAATGTAGGAGACATAAGAGACTTGGGTTCAATCCCTGGCTCGGGAAGATCCCCTAGAGGAGGGCACAGCAACCCACTCCAGAATTCTTGCCTGGAGAATTCCATGGACAGAGGAGCCTGGCAGGCTATGGTCCACAGGGTCAAAAAGAGTCAGACATGACTGGAGTGACTTAGCACACAATGCTTTATGCAAATTTTCTGCTTCTCATTTGTGTATATTCTTTAAAAAAATAAGTCAGGTAAACAAAGCTGGAAAGTAATATAGATACTTAAGCATGCAATATGTATCTTTTTACATTCCCTTCTACACATTAGGGCATGATCACACTGTTTATCTTGGGAGGAATACCCTTTCCTCCTCATTGGTAACGTATCTTTTACTCATCCTTAAAGCCTTTATTCAAATATGGGTCTGTAAAGAGTCTTCTGACTCTTCTATAATAGTCATCACAGACTGCAATTAACGAAACATCACAATACTGGTGGGTTAAACAACGGAAATTAATTTCTTCCAGTTTGAGGAGCTGAGGAGTCAAGATCAATGGGCTGGTCTATTTGGTTCCTTATGAGATATCTCTGGTCTGCTGCAGATGGCCATCTCCTGTCTGTGTCCTCACATAGGAAGAGAGAGCTCTCATGCCTCACATCTCTTTTTCTAATGGCATTAATTCATCACAAGGGTTCCACCCTCATGATCTACTTATCCCCTAAAGGCTCCACCTGCAAATGCCATCGCACTGGGGTTAGGTCTTCAACACATGGACTTGGGGGGAGATATTTTAGTTCACAGAATCTACAAAACTGAAGTCATTTCCTCTCCAGTTCCCCACTAGGCTGTCAGTTCCTCCTCAGGGCTGAACCATACATATTAATCATCTTTATGATTATGCCCCAGTCCCCGGCATACTGCTTGAGATGAAGTACATCTATGGAAAGCATTCAGTCCATGCAAGGAACAGAAGCCCTTCCACAGATCCCAGTTAACAGAACACCATTGTAAAAAGCTTCCTCATAGGATTATCACCAAATCTTCCTTTTACTGCAGTAAAGACATACACAGAGAGAGAATATATGGCACAGTGGTAAAGAATCTGCCTGCCAATGCAGGAGATGCAAGAGAGGTGGGTTTGATCCCTTCTCCAAAGGAAGATCCCTGGAAAAGGGAATGGCAACCTGCTCCAGTAGTCTTGCCTGGAAAATTACATGGACAGAAGAGCCTGGAGTGTTACAATCCATGGGGTTGTAAAGAGTTGGACAAGACTAAGGGACTTCCCCGATGGCTCGGTGGGTATAGAATCTGCCTGCAACACAGGAGACACAAGAGCCGCGAATTTGATACCTGGGTTGGGAAGATCACCTGGAAAAGGAACGGGCAACCCACTCCAGTATTTTTGCCTGAAAAATACCATGGATAGAGGAACCTAGCAGGCTAGTCCAGTGGGTTGCAAAGAGTTGGACATAACTAAGCAAACACACATGCAACTGATCACACACACTAGATAGGTACACATGTGCATCTCCACTTCTTCATTTTTTCTTCTAATCATAGACACCTACTTATAGTTTTAGAGCACATCTAATCAAAAGCTTTATAAATTCCATACTGCTTAGTTACAATCAACAAATGACCTGTTGCCAATTGATCACCTGATGTTGATGTTCTGAATCACTGAGTTCTGGGTCCTCAATGTGATGTCTATTTCATGCAAATTTATATTATACTAGGTCAGTCCATCCTCCATTGGCCATGCCTTATTTCCTGTGTAGCACAGTGAGAGAATAAATAAGATGGAATCCAATGATGAGGATTTAAACTCACAGTACATTGCTGGTCTCCCTTGGTGGCTCAATGATAAAGAATCCACCTGCCAATGCAAGAGACTCAGGTTTGATTCCTGATCTGGGAAGATCCTCTGGAGAGAGAAATGGCAATCCACTCCAGTACTTTTGCCTGGAGAACCCCATGAACAGAGGAGCCTGGCGAGCTACAATCCATGGGGTGGCAGAATCAGACATGACTTGGCGACTAAAGAACAATATCAACATTGCCAGCTTGTGTGTCTTACTTCTTATCTGTAAAATGGGTATAACACCATCTACTTCACAAGTTTCTTTTGACTGATCAAATGAGGAAACACAACAGTGTAGTTTATAAACCAGAGAGCACTACCAATGTATTTTTTCCCATAATATATCTTTGTACAATGAAGTCTTATTAGAGCTCAGCTGTATTAAATGCCTTTACTTTAGATCCAATATGATTGAACAAGGTGCTCTAAGAGTTCTAATTTCCTTGGATCAATGTCACAGGGGATCTGTGTGGGCTTCCTCAAGCCACTCTGGACAGGTTGAGGAAATCTGTTAGTATTTATACACTTCTGTGTTATAGACAGATGCTTCCAGGTTCCTTCTAGCCATCTTCTGCCAATTCTAACATATAGCAACTGGCTACAGAGAGGAGAGGTCTAGTGCCACCAATTGCCCACAGACACACCCACTTCCACTCCCTGAGAGGTACCAGACTGCTGGGCAACTTGGCTGCCTGCATATAAAAATGGGGAAACACAGCAGACACACTAGCCAATAAAGTACATACTGGCAGCTGAATCCAATATTTAGGCTCTAAGATGTACCCAAATAAATCATTTGTGTGTTCTAACAAATGTTTTATTTGGAAAGCATTTCCCAGTACAGATGCTGTCAAAAGTACCCATTTTTCGTGGGTTAAATCAAGGGCTGGAAGTAGCAGAAGGGCACAGAATATTTTTTAAACAAAATTACATAAGCTGCAAAAAAAAATATTAATGTCAACTGTGGGAGGGCATCCTTGAAAAACAAAAGCACTGCTAGTGGTTTTCAAAGTTTATACCAATTGCACATGGTAAAAATTTATAAACATAATTACAAAATGAGAAAGTTATCAGAACTTGGCAAGAGATTAAAAAACTGTGCTATTTTTACAAATATGTAATATATCAATAAAAATAGATGCCAAAAAAGATAAAATCAAGCAGGAAGTCAAGAAGTTAAGCATTATAAATTAAACCCTTCACCTGTCGGATCTTTTTAATAAGCCATCAATCACAAAGACATGTAAGGGTTCTTATACAGGAAGTTAATAATTTGGGGGAGAGACATAATGCAATCCAAATATATAGACTTCCTTAGCAAAATAAACTCTGGGACCAAAAGCCAGACAGAGCCTCTGATAAGCTGCCAGACTATAAAGACACGATAATATACTAGAAGAGACCGGAGAACTATTGACCCCTAGTCTTAGGCAATACTGTAATGCATATATAATTCATCTGGGCTACATCACCCTTTTTCAGTTTACTTCCACCTGCATGATGTGGTGCTCCAAGACAGAAAAAGTTACTTAAGCGTGAACTATGAAGCTGATTCCTTGCAGGCCCTGATTAAGCTGCTGCACAGCAGAGGGGGCTCAGCTCGGGGCTCTGTGATGACGCGGACGGGTGGCTTCAGGAGTGGAGGCCAGGCTCAGGAGGGAGAGGAATGCATGTGTACTTATGGCTGATTCACACGCTTCACAGCAGAAACTAACAACACTGTAAAGCAGGTATAATCCAGGAAAAAAAATAAAATATTCTGTGGGCCAAAATCAAAACAAAAAACGCAAGATGAATATTTCTCCCGAGACTCAAAACCAAGAAATGATGGCTAAATAGGTTCCATCACCACCAATTTTGAAGACTTTGTGTATAACTACTGATGCCAGTGAAAATACTACCTTCATGTTGGCAATGTGATCTATGAATAAAGACAGCGAATACATTTTTTTCCTCCTGAATTGAAAGGAGTTTTAAAAGCCTTTTTGCATGTTTGCTAGTTTGTTTCCCACTTACACATTAACTGGTTGCACAACTGCACTGACCAAATCAATCATATTCTTGGTATTATGCAATCGATAAATGTTTATTAAATCAAAGTTAATGGCACAAAAATACTTTCAGGAAAAGAATGATGAAAAAGCAAACTGTAAAATTTTAAAATGCTTTACTCTGACCAAAAAAAAAAAAAGAAAAAAATTTAATATGCATGAGTATGTAAAAATCACAGCAACCTATTAAATATAATTATAGCTTGAGAATTTATGACTGTTCTAATACTGAGTTTTGAATGATCAGAATAAAGAAACACTGCCAACACATGAAACATCCCCCATTATGCTGATACCTTTTCATTGTTAATGTGTCTTTAAAAAATTATGGACAGTCTTTAAAAAAGTCTTCAAAGTTTGATTCCCTATAATTAATCCAATCAAAAACATTATCATTATGATTAATAATAATCATTTATAACAGCATGGTGTTCATCAATCACAGATAGTCAATCTTTATGATATATGACAAATAATTTCCTTCCGGGCCATCTCAAAAGAAGGGAAAATATCATCAACTGCATTTAAATATAACCATAAAAACCCACACATAAAGCCTGACTCTTCTTTCTTTTTGGGGGGGTAAACTGTATAAATCTCAGTTTGTTTTTCTCACCTTGTATGTCTCAGATTGAATTCACAGTAATCACAGCTACAGTGGAGCATCTTCACACATAAATGAAACAAATAACTAGTAGATCGATACAAGGTGACAGACTCTCAGCTAAAATCTTGCCCTAGTGTGACCCAGCATTGGCCTTCTGCACTCCAAAGACTTAATGAATCACCAGGAGAACACTGCAGATTGTCTGGTTTTGCCCATGTAAGAACTGGATTTATGTCAGCACCAAAAAAAAAAAAAAAAAAAAAGATCATTCTCTTTCCAGGAGATACATACACAGAAGCAAAGACTATGAAGTACTGGACATAATGATTTAAGGCAGCTTATGTCCTTATTTTATAAATACTTCCTTGTATGTTGAAACACCAAGAATGACAGAAAACCAGGATGCCTAATGAGTGAATGATTTAAAAAGATATGCACTTTAGAGTAAGATGCTTCTATGTGAGCAACTGGAAATGGTGCAAGGGCAATATATAAAGGAGATATGGGGAACCCCTTTCAGTATCTCTAAAGATGTTTCACTCTAGAAAATGTATAAAATGACCCTGTGAGTTAACACTGAAGAGGCTCTTACTGGCCACCAAAGTAATCTTAAATACTTCAAATAAGTACTCTGGAGAATTTAATAAATAAAAATCTATGAAACAGGTCTCTTATGTGTCAAGAAAGCCACAGGATGAAACAAAACATCACTGAGCTCCCTAAAGACTAGCTTTGTGCCACTTAGCTGAAAACTGCAGAAATAGCATGCATGCCTTCATGAGGAAGTTATACCTATGTGCTCCTTTAAAAGGATTATCATTGTCCACACCTGGCTAAAACGCTGGGAGAAGGCCCAGAATATTCAGACACAGCTCACATAACCATGCCCTTTCCTCCCCCACTTCTCCAGAATAAGGCTAACCCACTCCTCATCTGGAATTACTGCAAAATGAGAGACAGTAACTGATTCTCAACATGCAGCAACCAAGAAAAATCATAGAAGGAAAGAAAACAGACTCATCAGCACTGCATCTCAGCCACAGAATATCTGGTCACATGACAAAATGAAGCACAACAGGAAATATGTAAACATATCTCGGGATTAAGGAAGGAAAGAATGGGAGAGAGAGAAAAGGAAGGAAAGGAAGGGGAAAGTATTCATTTCTAAAGAAGAGACAACCTGAAAACAAAAAGCTTCCCATTCTGTAATAGCAGGATTTTTTAAAATTGTTATCAGTGAACAGGGGCTCAGAGATGAAATGATGAAATGAGAAAAGTTAAAAAGATGCTGTAGAACCATCAAAACATATTGAAGACAGAAAACGTATCAAATCAGTACTAATAAACAAAACAAAAACACCACGGAAATGAGGAGATATGACTAGAAATGAGAAGAAAAGGCTACAAAGTGAATTACTAGTGTTTTTTTCCAAAATACTTAATTTAATTCCAGTGAATATATAGAGAAAGACAAATACACTTTTTAATGGAGAAAAGACAAGAGGCACCAAGAAGAAACTGAAAACTGCTTATTTTCTAGAAAAGAGCCCCAAAACTGACTAAAAAAATATTTCAATAATGATACTACGAATTCCCCATACCAAGCAGGAAAAAGATGCAATGACACTTAAAAATTAATATAGAATGATCCAAAAGAATTCTATCCTTCAGTCATTGAACTTCAAGATACAGAAAAAAACATTCTACAGGTGTTCAGGCAGAAAAGACCAATTCACGCACATGGCAGATGGGGTTTGGGGGTGGGGGTGAGGAGGTCAAACTAGACTCACTGTTCTATGGAGACCATTCCCTGCCAGAAGACAAAATAGCAATGTCTACAGATTTCTAAGTGGGATCCCAAAATTTTACAATAAAGCAAAATATCCTTTGAATAGAAAAGAAACAGTAAAATATGCAAGAAGTCAGGGAATACAGCATCCATGAGTCCTTCATAAAATAAACTACTCAATAATAGGATCCAGCCAAACAAGTTACTGGGCTTCCCTGACGGCTCAGACAGTAACAAATCCACCTGCAATGCAGGAGACCTGGGTTTGATTACTGGGTCAGAAAGATCCCCTGGAGAAGGGCATGGTAACCCACTCCAGGACTCTTGCCTGGAGAATCCCTAAGGACAGAGGAGCCTGGAGGGCTACAGTCCATGGGGTTGCAGAGAGTCAGATACCACTGAGTGACTAAGCACAACAAAACAAGCTATTAACATAGACATGATGGCAAAAAGACTACTTGAGCACTCAAGTTTTACAAAGTTCTGAGGGAAAGTATGATCCAATTCTTTTATTAAATCAATCTGACATTAGGGTATAAAAGCATCTGTTTAATGTGCCCAAACATAAAATATCTTGAGAGACTGCAGGGTGTTAAGATATTTTCTTACAATTACTTGACAATGAAATCTACTTGATGAAGATATTAATTAAAAGAAACTCAGAACAGAAAAGCCATGGGAGAGGACCAGAATGAACATCACACTAATGTAGCTGATGAACAGCAAACTGATTTAAATATTTTGCTACTTAACTAACTGATGAACTTTTAAGAACACAATACAAATGTTCTACTTTTTTAGAGGCTCAGTAAGCAGCTCTACACAATCAATAAGATTTGCTAATTGCTCAACTGATTCAATGAAAGGCAACCTTGACACTTAACTGAATTTTTAATTGCAAAAGCCATCATTATATACTCATTAAAATATTATTTCATAAAGCAACCACTTCCATTTACACATCTTAAATTCTAATCATCTATATATCAAGTATGTAATTCAAAAGTAACCGTATAACTCTAAAAATCCTAATAAAAAATTACAGAGAAAGTATGGAAAGACAAAAGCTTACCCATTTATTCACTCTCAAGTTTTTTTTTTTTTTTACTATTGGAGGCCTGCCAAAGTAATCTAAAACTACCTTGATTCATTTCAACCACTTTTTTTCCTCTAAACACTACCGTTTAATTAATGCACACTTACTTAAATAACTTACTAGTGAAATCAGATGAGTGAATTCAGTGTTAATAAATTTCCTGAAATACAACCTCAATATTTCGTTTAAAAAAGAAACAGATTTTCAAAAAGCACCTCAAAAGAACTTCAGTTAATCACTTCAAAGGGAAAAAATTAAGAATAAAATATACCTACAAATTGTTAACTGTGACCTCATGGGTTAATAAAATAGAAACAGCCACTTTTACAAGGTACACTAGTAGAATTCATTCAAATACATTAAACCGTACTCTAACATTAAAATGCATTAGATATTTTATAAAATGGCCCCAACTGACCTTTCTCTTCTGTCCTAAACTATACTATTCACTGGTTTCTAAAGTTATGCTCCTTTTCTCTTTGTGTGTGACTATTTGTATAACTCCTAGATGAATCATTCTGTTTCAGTTATTCAGTATTAGCCATCATTCTTCAATGATCATTTCACTTGAAGACTCTCTTGTTTTTTTAACAGACCGGGACTATTCCCTTTAAAAATTCCATCAATGGTTTATATTATCTCACAGCATTTCATCACATTACTGCATTCAAGTCTTTTATACTTGTTTTTTATCAATTTTCTCCATGTTTGACCCTCCCACTTTTCTCTTCTCTTCCCAAAAACATTACTTGGCTCATCTCATCTACTCTGACAGCTTCTAGTGCCGTCAGTGTATCACTGACTTCCTAAGTAACAGGCCCAAATATACGCCCAGGAAAATCCCTTTGGATTTCTCCCAGGAAATTCCAATCTCACAACTTCAAGACACTGCATCATGTTTTGCAAACCTGATCCTCCCAGTAGCACCATCCACCCAGTGATTTCATTAAGCAGTCAGTATTCCTAATAACAAACTAGTTGCTGCTGCTGCTAAGTCGTGTCTGACTCTGTACGACCCCATAGATGGCAGCCCACCAGGCTCCTCTGTCCCTGGAATTCTCGAGGCAAGAATACTGGAGTGGGTTGCCATTTCCTTCACCAATGCATGCGTGCATCTAAGTAGCTTCAGTCGTGTCCGACTCTGTGCGACCCCATGGACAGCAGCCCACCAGGCTCCTCTGTCCACAGGAGTCTCTAGGCAAGAATACTGGAGTGGGCTGCCATTTCCTTCTCCATAACAAACTAGTTACACCTCAGTTATAGCTCAGTTACTGCTCAAGCAGGCAGCAGACCCTCCAGACACACAGGCATATTCACCTCCCCCCTAAGAAGGCCCCCATTCCTCTTGGCTTCCCTTTATATACTGTGTCTCTTCCAGCTGGAGTCTGATTGGCTATGCCTTATGCAAAATAGGGGAAATGGCACCAGGACACGCCTGATTGGTTATGCCCAGGACCAATCGGGGGAGGGGGTGTGTTCGTGGCAGATTTTCTTGCCAGCGGTTCTCACTCTGGTCCTCAAGCTACCCCTTTCATGGGCTTTGTTTTTTCTTTTTCTTTTTTAACCCTCTGCTTGGTTCCCCAATCTTGGGCTCCTTTTTCTGTTCTAATTACCAGACATCTTTATCTCCACCTTAGGTGCTAACACTCCAAGCCAAGTCACCACCATCTCATGCTGCCCTATAATAGACCCAACTTCAGTTTTTTTGCAACCTTCCAATCCATTCTCTATACAGAAGTCCATGCCATTGTCTCAGATGTCCTGACCATATGAATCTCCTGCTTGCAGTCTTTCAGACTATGACTGCATGTAAAGTGAAATGGAATAATGTCCTCACAATGCTGAAACACAGTAATAACTAAGTAGATGCAGTATGTAAATTCTGATAAAATGCATTATGAAAAAAAGGAAAATGACTAAATATTGAGATGCAAGGTATATCTCCTAAGAATATTAAAAATTCTAAATGAGTATGCATCTGCTAGCATAGTTCAAAATATATATAGCCAAAATATATAGAAACAATGAGAAGCTAAAAGAACCATGACCAGAAATGGAGATTTTTAAGCCATTCTTTCAGTCATGGATAGATTAGCTAAGCAAAAATCAGTAAGGCTATAAAGATTTTGAGGAAAATAATTTAAAAGCTTTATCAACTGAACAAAGTGATATAATAACAATAAGTGATCATACACTATTCCCAAACACAAAGCATTTACAAAAATTGTTCCGGGAGTAGGCCATATAGTAATACTATAAATATTTAATATCAAGCAGACAAGCAGACAATACACTGTAAGTACAACACAATGCAGCTAATTTGATCATTTAAACACAACTAAGACTCACTTGAAAAGACACTGATGCAGGGAAAGATTGAGGGCAGGAGGAGAAGGGGACGACAAGAGGATGAGACGGTTGGATGGCATCACCGACTCAATGGACATGGGTTTGGGTGAACTCTGGGAGTTGGTGATGGACAGGGAAGCTTGGTGTGTGCAGTTCATGGGGTCACAAAGAGTCAGACACGACTGAGCAACTGAAATGAACCGAAAAGTACATTTGGAAATTAAAACTTATACATTTGGTCCCTAACTTACGCTGGTTCAACGTATGAGTTTTTAACTTGATGATGTATGAAAGCAATATGCATTCTGTAGCAACTGTACTTCAAATTTTGACTTTTGATCTTGTCACAGGATTGTGACATATGTAGTCTGATATTCTGGTGATATTGGGCAGTGGCAAGCCCTCAGAGCTACCAGTCAACCACACAAGCACAAGGGTAAACAACCAACACGCAACCTTCTCTACCCAGCTAACCATTCTGCTTTTCAACTCTCTGTAACAGTTTTCAATAAATTACATGAGACATTCAACACTTACTATAAAACAGACTTTGTGTTAGATTTTATCCAACTGTAGGCTAATGTTAACTGTTCTGGGCACACTTAAGGTAGGCTAAGCTAAGCTATGATGCTTGGTGTTTTAGGTATATTCATGCATTTTCAACTTAAGATATTTTCAAATAATGATGGGTTTATCAGGAACAACTTCAATATGAGTCAAGGATCTATAAATAACTCAAGACTCTCAGAGAAAAATTATAGTGGAATACAGAAAATAAATAGCTCAAAACTTCATATCAAAAATCATTAGAGAGTTATTGCTGTGCTAATTATATACTAAAATCCTAAAGTATAAAAAATTAATTAGCTCAGTGACTAAATTTATTAGACAAAGAATATGAGAATAAACTCAAGAAAAAATTAAAGACAAAAACTAAGAATATATATAAAACAAAAATAACAGAAAGAAGCAACAATAACAAAATAGGAGGTTTTTGAAAAGATGTAAAATGGTCAAATCTCTGGCAAGACTTACCACAGGAAATAAAAGAGAAGTGAAAACTGCAAAAACAATCATTTTGAAATAAATTAAATAAACTGAAAAGGGATACATACTACAAATATGGCAGGATTAAAGATGTAATTAATGGACAACTGTGAACATCCTTGCTGTGGCCTAAAATGAGTCTCCCATAAAATTTTTATGTTAAAGTCCTAGTACCTCAGAATGTGATTGTATTTGGAGACAGAGCCTTTAAACAGGTAATTAAGGTAAAACGAGGTCAAATGGGTAGGTTTTAATCTAATATGATTGGTATACAAAGGAAAGACCAGGAGAAGGCACAGAGAGAAAAAAGCCATCTATAAGCAAAAGAAAAAGGCCTCAGGATAAATCCATTCCATCAACACCTTATCTGGGATTTCTAGCCTCCAGAAATGTTAAGAAAATAAACTGCTGTTATTTAAACCACCAAAAACTAGACATCAAACTGCCAACATCCGTTGGATCATCAAAAAAGGAAGAGAGTTCCAGAAAAACATCTATTTCTACTTTACTGTCTATGCCAAAGCCTTTGACTGTGTGGATCACAATAAACTGTGAAAAATTCTTCAAGAGATGGGAATACTAGACCACCTGACCTGCCTCTTGAGAAATCTGTATGCAGGTTAGGAATCAACAGTTAGAACTGAACATGAAATAACAAACTGGTTCCAAATAGGAAAAGGAGTACATCAAGGCTGTATATTGTCACCCTGCTTATTTAACTTATACTCAGAGTACATCATGAGAAACACTGGGCTGGAGGAAGCACAAGCTGGAATCAAGACTGCTGGGAGAAATATCAATAACCTCAGATATGCAGATGACACCACCCTTATGGCAGAAAGTGAAGAAGAACTAAAGAGCCTCTTGATGAAAGTGAAAGGGGAGAGTGAAAAAGTTGGCTTAAAACTCAACATTCAAAAAACAAAGATCATGGCATCCGGTTCCATCACTTCATGGCAAATAGATGGGGAAACAGTGGAAATGGTGGCAGACTTTATTTTGGGGGGCTCCAAAATCACTGCAGATGGTGACTGAAGCCATGAAATAAAAAGATGCTTACTCCTTGGAAGAAAAGTTATGACCAACCTAGACAGCATATTGAAAAGCAGAGACATTACTATGCCAACAAAGACCCGTCTAGTCAAAGCTATGGTTTTTCCAGTAGTCATGTATGGATGTGAGAGTTGGACTATAAAGAAAGCTAAGCACCAAAGAATTGATGCTTTTGAACTGTGGTGTTGGAGAAGACTCTTTTTTTTTTTTGGAGAAAACTCTTGAGAGTCCCTTGGACAGCAAGGAGATCCAACCAGTCCATCCTAAAGGAAATCAGTCCTGAATATTCATTGGAAGGATGGAGGTTGAAGGTGAAACTCCAATATTTTGGCCACCTGATGTGAAGTACTGACTCATGGGGAAAGACCCTGATGCTGGGAAAGACTGAAGGCGGGAGGAGAAGGGGACGACAGAGGATGAGATGGTTGGATGGCATCACCGACTCAATGGACATGAGTTTGAGTAAACTCCGCGAGTTGGTGATGGACTGGGAGGCCTGGTGTGCTGCAATTCATGGGGTCACAAAGAGTCGACACGACTGAGCGACTGAACTGAACTGAAGCCACCAAGTCTATGATATTTTGTTATGATAGTTCTGGTAAACCAATAAAATCTTCATGCCAATACATTTAAAATCTTAAAATAAACGAACAACTTTATAGAAACACAGTGCTATAGAAACATACAACTTACCAAAACCATCTGAAGAAGAAATTGAAAACCTAGTCTTTTTACCACTAAAGGACATGAATTTCAAGTTCAAATTTTAGCCACAAAGAAAATTCTACTCCCAAATAGCTTTATAAGTGACTTCTACCATATATGTAAAGATAAGATTATTCAAGTTATTCACATGCTCTCAAAGAATAGAAACAGGAAGATTCTAACATTGATACCAAATTCCATTCCAAACAGTATAAGAAAAGAAAATTACAGGTCAAACTCACTTAGTAGATACAAATATCCTATATAAAATTATCATGACAAAATGCATAGAAAACACTAACAATAGAATAGATATCATGCATGCTCAGTCGCTTCAGTCATGTTCTACTCTGTGCGACCCATGGACTGTAGCCTGCCAGGCTCATCTATCCACAGAATTCTTCAGGCAAGAATACTGGAGTGGGTTGCCATACCCTTCTCCAAGGGATCTTCCCAACCCAGGGATCGAACCCATGTTTCTTATATCTCCTGCCTTGGCGGGTGGGCTCTTTACCACTAGCGCCACCTAAGATGTCTACAGAATAGATACATATTCAGCCAAATTAAAAATAAAAACATTATTTAAAAAAGTAAAAAGAAGGTCCACAATCTTGGAGAAAATACTTTCAATGTATTTAATCAGTCCTGTTTATCTACCCCAAGGGGAGAAAAAAAACTGACTACCACTCAATAGAAAAATAGGCAAAACATGTGAAAAGGAATTCCACAGATGAAACCCAAATAACCAATAAACACATAAACCTTTAGTAACAGCAAATCACCATTAAGGCTGGAAGGAAACACTCTATTTAACCCAACACCAGGCTGACAAAACTCTAAACATCAGCAGAAACCAAGAGTTGGTAAGGATGTGGAGAAATGGAACTATTAAACAGCACTATTTAAGTGTTGCAACAATATGGAAAATCAGCTGGGCACTATGTAGTGTTGCTGAAAATGTGCATTCTCTACAATCCAGCAATTCTACTCCTACGCATATATTCCAGAAAAACATTCTACCTGGGCACCAAGACACATGTAAATGACTGTACACAGCAGTATTATTTAAAATAGCAAAAAAAAAAAAAAAAGAAAAGCTACAAGAAATAGAAACATTTACTGCTGAAGAATGGATAAATTACAGTACAGCCATAATAAAATACAGCTCCATTCAGTTGTGGAAGTAAATAATTTTACCTACATACACCAGTGTGGATGAAAATCAGAAACAAAATACAAGTAAGAAAAGCAAGTTACAAAAGAAAAGAGCATAACCCTACTCATCTGATGTGCTAAGTCTCTTCAGTCGTGTCTGACTCTTTGCAGACCCTATGGACCGTAGCCCACAAAGTTCCTCTGTGCATGGGGATTCACCAGGCAAGAATACTGGAGTAGGTTGCCTCCTCCAGGGGGCAACCAGGAATCGAACCTGCAGCTCTTATGTCTCCTGCACTGGCAGGCAGGTTCTTTACCACTAGCACCACTAGGAAGTCCCTAAATAAGTGAAAGTCACTCAGTCATGTCCAACTCTTTGTGACCCTATGGACTATACAGTCCATGGAATTCTCCAGATCAGAATACTGCAGTGGGTAGACTTTCCCTTCTCCAGGGCATCTCCCCAACCCAGGAATGGAACCCAGGTCTCCTGTATTGCAGGCAGATTCTTTACCAGCTGAGCCACAACGGAAGCCCAAGAATACTGTAGTGGGTAGCCGATCCTTTCTCCAACAAATCTGATTGAACCGAGGTCTCCTGCATTGCAGGTGGATTCTCTACCACCTGAGCTATCAGGGCGACCCTACTCATCCGAGATCCCCCAACAAGGTGAAGTAAACCATATATAGTTCCTGAATATGTCCTTATATATGATGACAAGTATCATAAAAAGCAAGCTAAATATAATACAAGGATAAAGCTCATGTCTGAGACTAAAAGTTGTTTAGTTGCTAAGTCATGTCTGACTCTTTGTGACCCCGTGAACTGTAGCCCGCCAGGCTCCTCTGTCCATGGGATTTCCCAGGCAAGAATTCTGGAGCAAGCTGCCATTTCCTTCTCCAAGGAGACTAAAAAGGATCTTTACAAATACTGAAAATATTCTACTTTTAAGGTGAGTTTCTCTATATCCTTGCGCTTATAACTTACATATACAGCACACAGATTCTTTTATGTACACCAAATACTTAATAGGGCTTCCCAGAGGCACAGTGGTCAAAAACTCTGCCTGCCAATTCAGGAAGCACAGGAGACACGAGTTCAGTCCCTGAGTCAGAAAGCTCCCCCGGAGAAGGAAATGGCGACCGACTCCAGGATTCTTGCCTGGCAACTCCATGGACGGGGAGGCTGACAGGCTACAGTCCGTGGGGTCATAAAGAGGTGGCCGTGACGAGCACATGGTTAGGAACTTCAAGAAAGCACCTACTTCTACTCCTTCAACTAGAATTGTTTACATTGATTAAGAATTTTCAAAGTTACTAATTTTGAAATAAAATAATAGTTGGCTAGAATTTTGCTTTGTTAAGACTACACAGTCATCTCATAACACAAGCAATTATTTTAAGACAACAATCAAAATTTAATTTCCAAAGTACTAAGAAAAGCAGAGTAGAAGGGAAATTCTTAGAACACTTAACTTGCCAAACTACTGAAGCTCTATATTATCCATTAAGACAAGGTCATGCTGCTAGATGCCTTCATATGAAATTGCTGGTCTATCACTAACAATCATAAACACTTAGTACAAGAAAATATCTTCTTCATATTTGTTATTATATTTAACCACAGTTTGAGCAGTATTCAGAATATTTTTATGTCATCAGCATAGTGTTTAGGAAAATCCTCTCTTGCCATTTTCCACATGGCTAGCTCCTGTAAGCCAGGAAACCATTGTTTCCCTCAATTACCACTTACTGGAAAAGTCAACCCTAATAAATTTTCAGGGTTTCACGTTTTGTGTGATCCACTTGCCAATGTTTCAGGATCTCATCTTTCTCTCTCTTCCATCACAATGGTCACACTCCTTAACACTTTTTTCAAAAGAAGGAAAATGTAGGTGAGAGATTGGACTCATTTTCTCCCTCATGCTCTTTCCTTTGTCCTCATTCATCCTCCATCCATCGTTTATTCAAACATTCATTGAAAAGATATCCATCAGATACTTTTCACTTTAAAGTTAAAAACAGGCAAAAGGTAAACCTACTTGCTTAAATTAGGTTTCAAAAATCTGTGAACTACAAGTAATCATGTTGCCTTTATGCCTTCCTTTCTCCCAAATCTCCCACTCTATAATAGGCTATCACCTTAAGCAAATTGCTTTTTTAACTGTTCATTTTAATTGATTTTTTTATCTTACTTACACAAATCCACTTGAATGAGATATTTCTTATACTACCATCCAACTTCAAATTTCTATGTTTCTAATATAAATGTTTGAAATTTTCAACATTACTTGAGAAGAAAAATCTAGAATGAAACTGCTCTTGAAGGCAACAACATCATTTCCTTGAAGCGTAGACCCTGCATGGTGAACTACTGAACAAGATGGACCCAGCATAAAAAGAATGACAATTCACTAACCCACTGGTCTCTTTAGTCTCCTCTCTCAACTGCTCAACATATTTCAATAATGAAAGAGCAGCTAACGTTACCAGCAGCTTCTGCTGGGGCTTTTGCAGTATCTCAGTTTCACAGTTAGAGGCAAAGTAACATGGAGATTTAATTTCTCATTCAAAAAGCACTAGAGACTTCACTATAATTAAATTCTTACATTACAACAACATATATTGTTTCCAACAAAATAAAAAATAAGCGTTGTTGCATAATTGATTAGAAACAGGGAAGGGGAGTCAATTCATGCTCTGAGTTGCAACACAGAAATCTCTTGGCTTTTTCTCTTTTTATCTCCCCTTGATTATTTGCACCAAGTTAGCCAGCAAAGGGCTGGGGAGCTTGAAACTGCATGTCAGGGTCACCTCTGAAAAGTTTCAGGGTCACCTCTGAAAATCTGATATCTGTTTTCTTCAAATTCTATGGAGAGAATTAAGAGGTGAGATGGTGATGCAATAATTACCTAGTTAGATGAGCAAGCATTTCAGATCCATAATAGAACCAGAAGACATGATAAGTGGAAATCATTTAATTGCTTAAAACAACAACTTTCGCTTACTCTCCTCTACCTCTCATCACTCAACCTCTCCTCCTCCCAAACAAATACCCTCACAAGTACCACCTCCACAATTATTTCTCTACTGGGGCCTTTCTAAATGGCACTTTTAGAAATGATGTACAAATAAATGTTATGAAACAAAAATTAAATACATGACATTCTACTAACTGAAGTACAACCTTAGGCAAGTCTCTCGAAAGTTCACAGAATGACAAAGGTTATCACCGATGGCAGTAAAAATCTGGGAAGAAGCTAGACTCCCACCAACGTCCATCATTTTCTCCTCTGCAAAATGAGTACATTGTGGAGCAGAGAGGAGTTTATAAACATGAATAAGACAGTCTGTCCTTTGTATCTATATGTTCAATTCAGTTCAGTCACTCAGTCATGTCCAACTCTTTTTGACTTCATGGACTGAAGCACGCCAAGCTTCCCTGTCCATCACCAACTCCCGGAGCTTACTCAAACTCATGTCCATTGAGTCAGGGAAGCCATCCAACAATCTGATCCTCTGTCCTCCCCTTCTCTTCCCACCTTTAATCTTTCCCAGCATCAGGGTCTTTTCCCATGAGTCAATACTTCGCATCAGGTGGCCAAAGTATTAGAGTTTCAGATTCAGCATCAGTCCTTCCAATGAATATTCAGGACTGACTTCCTTTAGGATTGAGTGGTTGGATCTCCTTGCAGTCCAAGGGACTCTCAAGAGTTTTCTCCAACACCACAGTTCAAAAGCATCAATTCTTCAGTGCTCAGCTTTCTTTGTAGTCCAACTCTCACATCCTTACATCACTACTGGAAAACCATAGCTCTGACTAGATGTTCCTTTCTTGGTAAGTAATGTCTCTGCTTTTTAATATGCTGTCTAGGTTTGTCATAGCTTTTCTCCAAGAAGCAAGCATCTTTTGATTTCATGGCTGAAGTTACCATCTGCAGTGATTTTGGAGCCCAAGAAAATAAAGTTTCTCACTGTTTCCACTGATTCCCCATCTTTTGCCATGAAGTGATGGGAGTAGATGCCATGATATTAGTTTTCTCAGTGTTGAGTTTTAAGCCAACTTTTTCACTCTCCTCTTCTGCTTTCATCAAGCAGCTCTTTAGTTCTTCTTCACTTTCTGCCAGAAGGGCAGTGTAATCTGCATATCTGAGGTTACTGATGTTTCTCCCGGCAATCTTGATTCCTGCTTGTGCTTCATCCACCTGACCATATCTCACTATGTACTCTGCATATACGTTAAATAAGCAGGGTGACAATATACAGCCTTGATGTACTCCTTTCCCAATTTGGAACAAGTCTGTTGTTCCATGGTCAGTTCTAACTGTTGCTTCTTGACCTGCATACAGATTTCTCAGGAGGCAGATAAGGTGGCCTGGTATTCCCACCTTTTTCAGAATTTTCCACAATTTGTTGTGATCCACATAGTCAAAGACTTTGGTGTAGTCAATAAAGCAGAAGTAAGATTTTTTCTGGAACTCTCTTGCTTTTTTGATCATTCAATCGATGATGGCAATTTGATCTCCGGTTCCTCTGCCTTTTCAAAATCCACCTTGAACATCTGGAAGTTAACAGTTCCTGTACTGTTGAAGCCTGGCTTGGAGAATTTTGAGCATTACTTTACTAGCATGTGAGATGAGTGCAATTGTGTGGTAGTTGGAGCATTCTTTCGCATTGCCTTTGTTCGGGATTGGAATGAAAATTGACCTTTTCCAGTCCTGTGGCCACTGCTGAGTTTTCCAAATTTGCTGGCATATTGAGTGTACCACTTTCACAGCATCATCTTTTAGGATTTCAAATAGCTCAACTGGAATTATATCACCTCCACTAACTTTACTCGTAGTGATGCTTCCTAAGGCCCACTTGACTTTGCATTCCAGGATATCTGACTCTAGGTGACTGATCACACCATCGTGATTATCTGGGTCATGAAGATCTTTTTTGTATAGTTCTTCTGCGTATTCTTGCCATCTCTTCTTAATATCTTCTGCTTCTGTTAGGTCCATCCCATTTCTGTCCTTTATTGTGCCCATCTTTGCATGAAATGTTCCCTTGGTATCTCTAATTTTCTTGAAGAGATCTCTAGTCTTTCCCATTCTATTGTTTTCCTCTATTTCTTTGCACTGATCACTGAGGAAGGCTTTCTTATCTCTCCTTGCTATTCCTTGGAAATCTACATTCAAATGGGTATATCTTTCCTTTTCTCCCTTGTTGTTTAGCGTCTCTTCTTTTCTCAGCTATTTGCAAGGCCTCCTTACACAACCATTTTGCCTTTTTGCATTTCATTTTCTTAGGGAGTCTTGATCACTGCCTCCTGTACAATGTCAGAAAATTCCATCCATAGTTCTTCAGGCACTCTATCAGATCTAATCCCTTGATTCTATTTGTCACTTCCACAGTATAATCATGAATGATTTGCTTTAGGTCATACCTGAAAGGTCTAGTGGTTTTCCCCACTTTCTTCAATTTCAGTCTGAATTTGGCAGTAAGGAGTTCATGATCTGAGCCACAGTCAGCTCCCAGTCTTGTTTTTGCTGACTGTATAGAGCTTTTCCATGTTCGGCTGCAAAGAATATAATCAATCTGATTTCCAATATTTTACCATCTGGTGATGGTAAAATCTGGTGATGTCCAACTAAAGGTCAGCAACATTAATTTCCATGAAAAGCAGTCACCAATGGAAAGAACTGAGTTCACAAAGGGAAGAAGCAGGCAGTGTGTCTCAATTTGTGTGATCCTGGTCTTTAAGGAATGTGAATTTCACCTACAGTTCAGTTTAAAAGTAATGCAGTGATTAAATTTAAAAAGTAACTAAAACTCAGAAAAAAATCTAGCAACCATCAACCCATAAACTAGAATCAATCAACCTCTCCCCTGCCCACCCCCCCCCCCCGACACACGTACCTTATAAATGCAAAAATATAAACTGGTATGTTCTACCAATATCTGAACTGTTTTTTTAGAAACCTAATTGCTCTTGGTCTCCAAAATCACTGCAGATGGTTAATTTCAGCCATGAAATCAAAAGATCATTGCTCCTTGGAAGAAAAGCTATGATCAACCTAGGCAACACAATAAAAAGCAGAGACATTACTTTGCCAAGAAAGGTCCATCTAGTCAACGCTATGGTTTTTCCAATAGTCATGTATGGATGTGAGAGTTCGACCATAAAGAAGGCTGAACACTGAAGAATTGATGCTTTTGAGCTGTGTTGTTGGAGAAGCCTCCTGAGAGTCCCTTGCACAGCAAGGAGATCAAACCAGTCAATTCTAAAGGAAGTCAGTCCTGAACATGCACTGGGAGGACTGATGCTGAAACTCCAATACTTTGGCCACCTGATGTAGAGAGCTGACTCATTATAAAAGACCCTGATGCTGGGAAATACCGAAGGTAGCAGGAGAAGGGGACGACAGAGGACGAGATGATTGGATGGCATCACCGACTCAAAGGACATGGGTTTAGGCAAGCTCTGGGAGATGGTGAAGGTCAGGGAAGCCTAACATGCTGCAGTCCAAGGGATCACAAACAACTGAACACGACTGAGCACCTGAAAAACAACAAATTGCTCTTACTCTCTATCTGATTAGAATGCTTCTTCTGAACTCCCTCTAAACCACAAATCAGAATCAAGTCTGTCCTGGGTTATGGGTGGAATTTTGGGAATTGAAGGCAGGTTACTTCCAAAAGCTTTTCTTTTCTCCCCCTCAAGCTCAGTAAAAAGCTAATACTTTTCTCCTGTTGACCTTCACCCACCTCACTAAATGTTCTCCTCTACTCCTGTTCCAGGAATGTCCACTGTACAGGATTTCTTGGCTCCACACCATGGCTCGACACAGACCTCGAGGAAGCCTCCCCAACACTGGAGAGTTGACATGTAGGAAAGAGAGCCACTTGGCCTCCCAGTCTGTCCAGAAGGCTCCACCGTCCTTGATGCCAGCATGCTCCCATTTCTGCAGTCCCATCAGTTTTACCCTTTGCCCTGTAATAACCCACCGTGTTCTTCCCTCAGTGTTAATGCCTGCTGGTTCCTGAACTCAGTGTGAATTAACACATGCCTGGTCCTAAGCTGCTCCCCAGAAACTGTGTTTAGTTACTGCCTGTCAATTTCACCTCTAACCTACACTGTCCCTGGTATTCTTCATTCCCTCTGAGTATGATGTCTCCATCTCATTCCTGCTCATAATTTTACTCTGAACCACCTGGAAAAACCCCTAATATCCAGATACCCCACTTAATTTCACCATGCATAAAATCAGAATCTCCCCTCTTTCTCAAGGTATATCTGATCTTCCTATGCTCTCAATCAAAGCTCCCTATCGGCACATGGTCCTGGGCTAAGCCTGACCATTCTCTGACATCATAGATGAACAATCAAAATACAGGAAGCAGAAAGTGAAAGTGAAGTCACTCAGTCGTGCCCGACTCTTTGAGACCCCATGGACTGTAGCCCACCAGGCTCCTCTGTCCAGGGATTCTCCAGGCAAGAATACTGAAGTGGGTTGTCATTTCCTTCTCCAGGGGATCTTCCCAACCCAGGGATCAAACCCAGGTCTCCCGCATTGCAGGCAGATGCTTTAACCTCTGAGCCACCAGGGAAGCCCCCAAAACTGGTCATGTACCCCATGAGGCCACAAAGGATCCTGCAGTTCCTCAAGAGATGAGCAGAGATCCTATTGTTTCTCAAAAGATGGGCAGAGCTCAAAAACAGTGACTCCAGGGAGGTGGCTGTCCAGAGCTGGTGAGACTTTTCTGTGTGGAAGGTTATCTCCACTACAAGCCTGGGTCCCAGGTCCAGTGCTTCCAGTCCTTGGACAGGAACGGAAGTAACAACTAAGAAGGCAGGAATCAGAAAAGATAGATGGCGTCCAATACTCAGAAAGTACTGGGAACGGTTGGGAAGGAGACTCCTGCAGGAAAATGGAGAGAATGGGCAAAGGGACTCAGCAGTCCATGAACCGTTATGAACCGTCACAGCTTGGCTGAGCTCTCCTGGGTTACATTGCCAGCACCGCCCCTGGGTTACAAGGGACATGTTGGTGGGACTCAAGAAGGCAGAGGGGCAGCAGCCCCCCTGTTCTCATTACAGGAGGAAGACGGCTCCAGGGCTCTAGACGTGGGTGCAGTGCACGCCCACTGTCACTCTGCGCCTCGGGGCGGGCCGGCCTACAGGCTCTCCATCAGCTTATCTGATTCTCGACCTTGATATGTCCGACTCAGGAAGGCGCCCGCTTCCCCTGTGGTCCAGAGCATCCTGGAGGTTAGAGCCTAGGGAGCAGCGAGAAGTCTGTGTGGACTCAGCTCATCCTCAGGGCTTCTGGTTCACCCCCATTCTCCTGCACCTTATTTGCTGACTGCTTGCCCTGTGGATTTAGGTCTAATATCCAAAACACAGAAGCAACAACCATGCCTAACTTGCTCAACTAATGTCTACAAATAGATATGGTCAAATGCTCGTAATAAATCCCATTTTCTCTACCACTCCCGTGGTTCGATTTCTCTGAGTAAACCTTGCCTGATACAGAATTTGGTACCAGATCTAAAATTCCAGGAAAACAAAGCATGGTGAATATAAGTAACCAGTTGACTCTTAAACTGTAATATTTGTAAGTTTTACTTCTATTAGGGCATAAATTATACTGAAGGGCTAAATTATGTATAAGGTAAAGAACCACTCTCATTGTTGAGTCAATAATTATTCATGATTTTACTAAACAAGTGTCTCTTTCGAGAACAGTAAGAAATTAATTCTCAGCTAACATCAACAGGGGAAAAGTGAAGGAGGCTACACTTTTTTTAAAAAAAATGCACACATGTTGAGAATAACAAAATTAACCAGATAGATGTTATATTTCAACAAATGTTTTCAACAATCACCCTGTTGCTTTAATACTCTGATGTTCTCATTAAATCAAAACTGTTCAACTGAAATGGTTATGTTTAAAAGAAGTTCATATCATTTTTATGATCACTCCTGAAAATTTCTGGCAAAATACATTATGTAAACTACTTTTGTAATGTGCTCTAAATAGGATGACATAAAGCTTAGCTGAAGAGCCACTATAATCAAAAGGCCAGAGAATGAAAATGTGAGAGAGGCAGACGTAACAGGAGAGAGACAGAGGTGGAGAGAAAGAAAAAATCATTTAGACACACAAGTGAGCCTCAATAGATTTTGGTTGAAATACTGAATAGTATCACTGAATATCACATTTACCTTTAACTCTAAAAGGAGATAATGCAGGGCACTTTTGTGCCCAAAGGAGAGACAATATACTTTTATATTTACTTAGAATTTTTTATTTTTAAACAGGATATTATGACTTTTTTCTATTTCTTCCAGTCAATGTGACATCATCATTCAAGGCCCAGATCAAAGGTCACTTCACCAGTGAAGCCTTCTATGGCTCACATCAACTCCCTAGGATTCACTAAATCATAGCACTAATCATATCAAGATTGTAATAACTTATTTGCCTTTTCCTGAGATGATGTAACCCTGAAATCAGGGTCTAAATATAATTTGTCTTTGTAGCCCAATAACTAACAAATAACAGAGTCTAAGTATATGATTACTAAACCCATTCACACTACAGCATAGATGTGATGGTTAATTTTATATGTCCACATAGTTACTGTGAAAGTTAAATGAGAAAAAATGCTAAAGGATTTGCATACTGTCTGCTAGCTACTATGTTGTCATTAAAACAGTCATTTTCATCATTTTATATCATGTTACACATGATTGTAATTTTACACATTACAATTGTGTCAGTTTGACTTCAGGAAAATCTGCTTTTCAGGTCAGTAACTGTGTATGTATTATTTCCTTTGACTGAAGAAATGCTGGGATACTCACGTAACTGGGGGTACCTACTTTATAGTTCAGCTTCTGGTTTCAGGGTCTAACTAGGGATTTCCAAATTGTTACTCTGTGTTGATAAGAAATAGATACATCTGCCTTTCTCTTGGAGGAAATCAAATCCTGAGCTGACTGGGTATGCCGCAGTTAGCTGGTGCAGCATTTGTTTGTTTCACTCACAGAATGCTGACAGCTTATTTTATATTAGTGAGAATTCTCCAGAGAAATGGAATAGGAGATACATATAAACACACACAGATATATGTGTGTATGTATGTATGTATACGTGTGTCTGTCTATATATGGCATGTGTACCACATGGCAGGTATATGGTATATGTGATGTATGGCAGGTATATGGTAAAGAATCCACCTGCCAATGCAGGACACACAAGAAACAGAGGTTCGATATCTGGGTGGTGAAGATTCCCTGGAGTAGGATGGCACCTGGATGGCACCCCACTCCAGTAGTCTCATCTGAAAAATTCCATGGGCAAAGGAGCCTGGCAGGCTACAGTCCATGGGGCCACAAAGAATTGGACATGACTAAGCACCTGAACACAAAACATCTATATATGAGACACATGATTTACTATAAAAATTGGCTCATGTGATTACGCAGACTGAGAGGTCCCATGATCTGCATCTACAAGCTGGAGACTGGGAAATCTAGTGGTGTAATTCCAGTCCAAGTCCAAAGGCCTGGGAACCAAGGAAGCGGATCATGTGAATCCAAGTCCAAGGCCAGAAGGCTAATATCCCAGCTTAAGCAGCTAAGAAGGGACTAATCCCTTCCTTCCTCCACTTTTGTTTTATTCAGGCCCCTCAACAGATTAGATGATGCCCACCACACTGGGCAGGACCATCTGCTTTTTGAGTCCACTGGTTGAAATGCCAACCTCACCTAGAAATATTCTCCAAGATGTACCCAGAAATAATGCTGTATGTGGGCACCCTGTGGCCTAGTCAAGCTGACATACAAACTTGTCCATCACAGCTGGCTCCTGTCCAAAATGATTGGTGCCCCTACCCACAATACCACCTGCCACACTGGGAACTACTGGCCCCATTCAAAGATGGGTAAAAACCAGAGACAGGCCACAAGGAAACTGTGCATAAAAGTAGCAAATATCAAAAGCAAGACAGAAAGGGAAGAAAGAGGCCAATGAAGAACAAACATCATGAGAAGAACTACCCAAGGAAACAGATGAAGAATTTAAGCAACACTTCACAGACCCAATAATAATAGTAATAATTTAAACAAACGGCTCTTGCTTTAAAAGAAAATAATGTTCAGGAAAGAAGTACAAGGGCCCAAATGATAAAATACAAGATATCTGAATCAGATGAACATAAATGGACAGGGTTATAAAACACTACAGAGATGAAAAGCCACTTTAGAAACTAAAAAATAACAAAGAATTTGGCTGAAAATATAGCAAGAAAAAATACTGAATGAGAATGAACACTCAAGTGAAATAAAATAGTTAAAGATGATACAAGAAACCAAGGAGAAATGTTATACCTAGAGTTAATAAAGAAGAGAACAAAAGGAAAAGATACCTTCTTCAGTCCATGGAATTCTCCAGGCCAGAACACTGGAGTGGGTAGCCGTTCCCTTCTCCAGGGAATTTTCCCAACCCAGGGATCGAACCCAGGTCTCCCACATTGCAGGTGAATTCTTTACCAGCTGAGCCACAAAGGAAGCCCAGTATTTAAATATGAGGACATAAAAAGAGAGTCTCCTTCTCAGAGTTAAATGGCAAGATCCAAGAAAAACTGATACAGAATGAGAAAAAATGAGAAGAAAAACTGATGAAGTTACTGAACGTCTTTCTAGCTTACTAAAAATAATCCATGGACATCTGAACAAAAAGCAAAACAAGAACAAGTGCAAAGATCAGTTTGCTTCAGGCTTCACAGTGACACCAAATGCCAGATGACAATAAAGCAGTGTTTCCATATTTCTGAGAAAAAGAAGAATTCAGACTAAATAGTTTTGATAACTATAGTTAGCAATCAGAAAATAAATATTAATAACCTAAATTTTAAGAAAACAGTAAAAGAAGAAAAGAAAAGCAAGTTAAAAAGAAATGTCATTAATCTACCCATCTTTCATAGCAGAAAGTCAAAAGATGTTCTTTAGAGTTAAATTCAGTCATTAAAAAAGACAAAAATACCAGAATTCAAAGCAGTTTATTTATTTATTATTTATTTTTGGTCTTTCTCTTAATTCTCAAGTAATAGCATCACTTTGGTGAAAGGATATTAACTTAAAAATAGTAAATTCTTTGGTTTAAACCCAGTTTCTAAATATTCCATTACATCAGAAGCAAACAAAAAATAACTCTACATTAGAAGCAAAATATAAATATGGTCCTACTTTTGCAAAACCATCTCTATTTTCTTGTATATATGTACACACAGATGCTGTCAATAATGCTCACCAAGTGCCAACAAGTATGAGGCAAGGAAGTGATGGGGCTTTGTATGCTGTAGTGTTTTTTAAATGAGTTATGCATCATCTTTTCAAATAATAAAGCTTTTTATCCTACTTCAATAATGGCACAATCTTTCTCAAATCCCTGTATATCATTTTGTTCTTATATCCCAGGTCTAAGAAACTAGACAGTGAAGAGTTAAGGGACTTGACAGAAGAATGACCTCACAAAGGATGATATTTTAATAAATATGAGATACACCTATTAGTTTGGATCATTATCAAATTTACTGATTAGGCTCAAGAAAGAAACTTTTAATATAACTAGTATGCATGGAAACAGGATGAACTTCCACACGTTGTAAGAAATTGCACAGAGTACTCAAGATACAGTGCTAAAGTAACCAACTAACTCTTATGGAAGAAAGCCATATATCAAGCACATGTTAGACTCGATGCCCTTCATGGGCACTCTCAGCTCTTGAAATACTTGACTTTGATGTGACATCATACAAGAAAGTCATGAATCTCTGTCTTATCCTATATAAATAAGAGTATCAAGCGCCACCCACACCTTTAGGACTCTACAGCTCTGAATTATTTTCACAAATATGTAGCATTTCCTTTCACCCCTATTACAACTCTTGAAATAGGCAGGACAGGTGTTATTTTTCCACATTGCAGTTCAGATAATTAAAATTCAGAAAGAAGTCACTGGCCCAAGATACTACAGACAAAGAACTGCAGAGCAAGACCTCACTTTTTCTGATTCCATGTTTATGGTCCAGGTGACTACCTAAATACAGAGTAGCCCAGTGCTGACAATACATTTCACTTATATCAACCTGGGCTTTCTCAACAATTATGCCATCTTAGCTCAAAATGGGAGAAAAGACTGGCTTGTTGCTGGTACAGTTTTCTACTTTGTGTGAAGATCATCTTGAAACTTTATGGAAAAGAAATTTAAAGTAACCACATTATACCTGTCCATTGCTATGAAACAAAATTTTGGTAGGGAATTAAAACTTTCTCAGAAAGGTGTGCTCTTGTCCTCTTGCTTTCCAAACTTATCCACTGCCAACACTGGAGCAAAAGTTTGAACATGAATTCTGATAAGCCGGACTAATGTATACACATGCATATGTTCTGGACACCTGCTCTGAACCATCTGCTCAGAGTACTGGGCAACATACTGAAATGGCTGGAAAACAGTGGAGCAAAGTCAGGTCTGTGGAGTCAGGTCCACAAACATTTACAATGAGAGAAACTGCTAAAATATGCTAAAGAGCTTATAGACCAGGTTTTATGCTGATATATGTGAGTAGAGATTAATGGTAACTGGAATCTTTTTAGAATTTATTTAATATTATCTAATGGCAGATGGTATAGGGACAAAAAAGAATTTAAAAACTGACTAAAGAATTTAATGTGAATTTATATAGATATAAAATATATGTATTTATACACTATATATATTTATACATTATTGATTCATTGATGGGAAAGGGAAAGGAAGACTGCTTCTAGAAGACTCTTGATATGGCCACAAAAGAAATTTTACAAATGCTATTCAGGCTATTTAAATGTTAGAACCTAAGCAGAAAGGCACCACATCATATTCTGTAGCTCTGGCAAGATTTTATCACCACTGGCAAATTGGAAACGTACAAAATAGTTTTAAGAGCCATATTCAAATCCCTTTTCAATTATGTAGACAGTGGAAATGTTGCATCCACTGCTGACATTTTAAAAACGTCATCTTAAAACTGACCTTGGGAATATATGTGAAATATAGAAAAGATAAATTTCCAAGCTGCAATTTTCTCTCTGAATCAGACCTTATGAAAACTAAC
The DNA here is from genome assembly GCF_019320065.1 of Cervus canadensis. Lineage (NCBI taxonomy): Eukaryota > Metazoa > Chordata > Mammalia > Artiodactyla > Cervidae > Cervus > Cervus canadensis. The sequence continues at coordinate 38,145,806 of NC_057394.1, read as the reverse complement.
ACCACCTGATCCAAGCAGGTTTAAAAACAAGTATCAATGAATTTGTTCTGAAGCCTCTATAACTGAAAGCACAGATTTAAAAATATGAAAAACAGCAGATAAATAATGTAATTCATTGGGACAAACACATTAAGTGAAATACTCACTGTCCCTCCCTCTATAAAGACTTCTGAACTCATGACTTATGAGCTATGAGGCATGATCATTTAGAATGAATCACACATAATATATTATAGCTAATCAAGAGAGTATCTTCAGTTTATCCTCAGGGTAAGTATTAATATAATGATTCTCTTTGCCATCATCCTCAGTTGTCATAAAATTAGTTATACAACGACACTGTCAAAATGTATAAACGTACAAAACTTAACACTGATCCATTCAAACATAAAAATAACTGAACAAAAACATAAATACAGTATTAAATTCATATATAAGGAAAGTGATAACTTCTTGTATGACAATGAGTGAAGATTTTCATGTTGACAGAGGAATGAGCTGAGACTATTTGAATTTACATTTGCCCTATTTGTCTTAGGAGTATAGAAAACTGTTTATCTTTACATTATAAATGCAATTATCAGTAGTTGCTGGAGTTAGCTCATCAGCAGCTCATAAGAGCCAACTGTTAAATTTTAAGAATCTTGCAAGTTCTTTTTTAAACCACTGAAACCGGTGGGAATATTTACACCATGGGAACTGACAAACACTTCAGATCAGGCCTTCACATCCAAAGCCCTAAAGTCAGTTTACAAACACACCACTAATCCACATACAAGTAAGTACACAGTACAATCAGTTCTTACAAAGTTAATTCATCTATATAGGTAATAATGAGCTCATAAAAAAAGAACATTATCACACACCCAGAAATCTCCCTGTATCATCTCTGAACTGATACTCCCTTTTAGAGTATTTTCCAGAAACAAATATTACAAAGGAGAAATTTTAGCAAGGGAGGAAAAAGGCACTTTTTTTCTTTTTTAAAGATTCCATATACAAGTGAGATCACACAGTATTTGTATCTGTCTTTATTTCAGTTAGTATAATGCCTTCAAGGTCCATCCATGTTGTCATAAATAGTAGGATTTCCTCATTTTAATGACTGACTAATACTCCATTATATGTGTTTATATATATACATACATATATATACACACACACCCCACATCCTATTTACCCATTCATCTGTTGACACACACAGAGTTTGTTTCAATATCTTGGTTGCTATAAATAATGCTGCAATGATCATTGGGGGGTGCAAATATCTTTTGTTGAGTGTTTTTATTACCTTTAGATATTTCCCTAGAAGTGGAACTGCTGGATTACATGATAGTTGGTCTTAATTTCTTGAGGATCTTCCAGAAAATTTCCATAGTGACTGCACCAATTAACAATCCTACCAACCAGCGCACACATCCTTTTTCTCTGCATCCACACCAGCACTGTCTCTTCTCTCTTTAATTATGGTCATTCTAAAAGGTCTGTGATGTTATATCACTGTAGTTTTAATTTGCATTCCCCTAAATGCCTAAATGATATTCAGCATGTTTTTATGAACCCGGCTGTTGATACATCTTCTTTGGAGAAATGTCATATTCAGACTTTTGACCATTTATTTGGTTATTTGGGGTTTTCTTTTTCTATTGATAACAAGTGTACATTATATTTTTGGATATTACACCCTTCCTTATCAGATATATAGTTTGCAAATATTTTTTTTTTCCATTCTGTAGGTTGTCTTTACACTTTTTGATGGTTTCCTATGGTGAAGAAACTTTTTAGTTTGATATAATCCCATTTGTTTATTTTGTTGCTTGTACTTTAGGTGTCATATCCAAAACATTAGCAAGATCTATGTCAAGAAATTTTGTTCCTATGTTTTCTTATAGGAGTTTCTTTGTCTCAAGTCTTACATTTAAGTCTGTAATTGATTGATTCAACGTTTGTGACAGGTGTAAGATACGGGTCCATTTTCATTCTTGCACACATGAAAATCCAAGTATCATAACACCATTTATTGAAGAGACCATCTTCTCCATTGAGTATTCTTGGTTCCCCTGTCAAATATTAGTTGATCACATATGCTTGAGTTTATTTCTGGGCTCTCGATTCTGTTCCACCGGTCTATTTGCTGGTTTCTGTTTTACAAGTGTCATGCTGTTTTGATGACTACAACTTTACAGTATAACTTGGAATCAGAAAGAATAATGTGAGACCACCCCCCTGCTTTTTCTTTCTCCATATTTCTTTGGCTATTTGAGGCCTTCTGTGGTTCCATATGAATTTCAGAAATTTTTTCCAGTTTTATAAAATATGTAACTGGAATCTTGATATGGAATGCACTGTATCTATGGATGGCTTTCAGTAATATTAACATTTTAACAGTATTAATTCTTCCAATCCATAAACATGAGGTACTTCTCCATTTGTCTTCTTCCATTTCTTTCATCCATGTCACGTGGTTTACAGCATAGAGATCTTTCACTTCCTAAGTTACATGTATACCTAAGTATTTTATTGTGTTTGATGCTACTGTGAAAAGAAAGTGCAAGCGAAGATGTTCAGTCGCGTCCAACTCTTTGCGACCTCATGGACTGTGGCCCACCAGGCTCCTCCATCCATGGAATTTTCCAGGCAAGAATATTGGAGTGGGTTGCCATTTCCTTCTCCAGGGAATGTTCCCGACCCAGGGATCAAACCCGGGTCTCCCGCATTGTAGGCAGACACTTTATCGTCTGAGCCACCAGGGAAGCCCTTGATGCTACTCTAAGTGGAATCAATTTATTTCTTTTTCAGAAATTTTGTTGCTTACAGAAATGCCACTGAATTTTGTATATGCCTATATTGTATCTTGCAACTTTACTGAATTCACTGATCATCTATCAGTCTTTTGGTTGAGTCTTTAAAATTTTCTCTATATAAAATCAAGGCATCTGCAAGTAAAGACAATTTTACATCTTCCTTTCCAATTCAGGTAACTTTTATTTCTTTATCTTACATGATTGCTCTAGCTAGGACTTCCAGTACTATACTGGATGTAAGTGGTAAGAGTGGTCACTCTTGCCTTATTTGTGATCTTACAGGAAAAGCTTTCAAACTTTCAACACTGAGCATGATGTTAGCTGTGGGCCTGTCATATATGGCCTTTATTGAGATATGTTCCTTCTAGGCGTAATTTGTTAATATTTCTTATCATGAATGGATGTTGAGTTGGAAGAAGGCAATTTCAAGTGAAAAATATAATCTGGAAAATCATTTTTAAGTAGCACCATCTCCCCAGGTGGCCCTAGTGGTAAAGAATCCACCTGCCAATACAGAAGACTTAAGAGACCTGGGTTTGATCCCTGGGTTGGGAAGATCCCCTGGAGATGGGAATGGCAACTCACTCCAGTATTCTTGCCTGGAGAATTCCATGAACAGAGGGCATGGTGGGCTAGAGTCCATGGTGTCACAGAGTTGGACACAAGTGAAGCAACTCAGCATGCACACACGTGAAGGTGAGCTGGCAGAAAGACATAATGTACATTTATGTGAAAGTAGCAGGAGCAATGGAAGGAGGAAAGTATTAAATTGTATGTGCTATGCGGCTACATAGGGTACACATGCCTCTGTACCAGCCTTTATGAAATGGAAATGGCTTAACATATTGTCATTTTCTTAGCATTAATGTGTGATTTTTGTATTACGACCAGTATGCAGTACAAGGTAAGTTTAAATAAATACCACAAAATGATAGCCAGCACTTGATAACTATTGAAATTCTTGGCATTTTTTTTTTTTTTACCCTCCAATTTATACCTGAACTTTGCTATGAAAAAGCCAGTTAAAAGCCTCTCATTGTCATCCTATCCTATCCCTGAAGAAAGCCAAGACTGCAGGTGCAAAGAGGACAGCATTTGACAGCAATCAGATGCCATCCAGGGCTGAGATGAATATCATGCTTGTGGTAGGAAAATCTGGCTTTTTTTTTTTTTGTCCCAGTGATCAGTTTCAATTTTCTAATTATCATTTTAAAGTTGATTCTTAAAACAGTTTCGGTTTTGGAAACTGATGATAGCTTGACTTGCACAAAAAAGTCTAGCTTCTTTGTAATTTTTTTATACTTAGGCGTTTAAAAAAAATTACACTTTATAGACAGATGAATGTGTCTAAGCATTGACCTTTGCCCCACAGGCAAAGCAGTGCACTAATGAAAATAATTGCCCCAAATTAATGTTCAAAATAGGACTGCCACTGCAATTACTCAATTTGACTAACCAACCTTTATTGTTTTCCTCTTCATATGGATATTCATTCATCCATTTGTTTCTAGAGTCACATTGATCCTGAAAGAAAAGCAGACAAAAACTTAATGAGAACTGCTAAGGGGTTAATATCTAAAATATATAAATAGTTTATACAACTCAACATCAAAAACACAAGTAACCCAATTAAAAATGGGCAGAAGATCTGAGTAGACATTTTCCAAAGAGGACATGCAGGTAACAACAGGCTCATGAAAAGGTGCTAATCACCAGGGAAATGTAAATTAAAAACCACAATAAAATATTACCTCATACCTGTTAACATGACTATCATCTAAAAGAAAACAAATAAATGTTGGCAAGTGGAGAAAAGGGAACCCTTGTATACTGTTGGTGGGAATGTACATTGGTACAGACAATGGGTTCCTCAAAAAACTAAAATTAGATCTACCATATGACCCAGTAAATGCACTCCAGGATATATCCAAAAACAAAACAAAAAAAACACTAACTCAAAAAGATACATGAACCCCAAAGTTCACGGCAGCGTTATTTATAATAATGCAAATAACTCCAAAGATAAGGACGCAATCTGAATGACCATCAACAGATGAACGGATAAAGAAGATGTGGTAGACATATACAACGAAAAACTACTGAGCCACAAAGAATGGAATGTTGCCATTTTTAACAACATGGATGAACTTGGAAGGTATTATGCTTAGTGAAATACGTCAGACAGAGAAAGACTGGGTGATATCACTTACATGTGCAATCTAAATAATACAACAACCTAGTGAAGATAAAAAAGCAGCAGACTCACCAATAAAGGGAACAAACTAGTGGTTATCAGTGTGGAGAGGGAAGTAGGGAGAGACAATATAGTGGTATGGGATTAAGAAGTATAAACTACTATTATAAAATAAGCTATAAGGATATGTTGTATGACACAGGGAACATAGACAAAACTTTATAAATGGAGTGTAACCTTTAAAAGTTGTGACTCCCTATACTGTATACTGGTTAACTTGTATAATATTGCACTTCAGCTATACTTCAATTTTAAAAAATGATTTAGAAAATGTTGCACATGTTGGTAACATTCTGCCATTGGAGGAAAGAAAAGAAAATCTTGAGTCTGCAATTTTTTTAAGCTCTTGATCAGTGGAGTGACATAATAAAAGTGATAGCTGAAAAACAGTTTTGGCTTTTGTCCCCTCTTTAACAGCCATGGAAAGGCGAAAATGGAGAAGTGCAGAAACAGAGGCAGGACTCCAACTATGACACTACTGACAGACCCTGGGCACAAGGTATGAAAATCGGCATAAAGATAAAGGAGGGAGAGAAGAAAAAGAGGGAGGAAACAGGGAGAGAAGGGTGGGGGAAAATGGCAGAAACTGGTTTAAAAGCAAAGTGAATATCCCAAAGAGAAGACACAAATGTTTCAGCTGAAGTAGCTGGCTCCATTATTCTTAGTAACTAAGAGACTGTTAAAGAAACATTGTTTTCCAGAGGAAATTGTCTCCTTTCACCTCTTTATAGCTGATACAAATGTGCAGAATAATTAACATGAATACTTGTTGGTGACTCCATCTTGGCCAATACCCAAGTAACTTTTTAAAAATTGATCTGAGTTAAAATATGTCACTACTTAAAAATTAAGCAAACATAAAGTAAATATTTATGTTGCCTCTAAAAGCTTCCAAATCCCCAAGACCATGTGGATCTCAGCAAACAGAATTAAATATCGCTGGACTGGAGAGTTTCGATTACAATACACCATTTGCCCCATCTGGATACATCTCAAAAGTCCTCCTATTTCTTCTCTCTCAGTATTATGTAACTTGCTTCAGAATTTCCATTTCACAAGGCAAAATTTTTTTTGGCATTCAGTTAAGCCAGCTTATTAGGCACAGTTCATTTTTTTTTTTCCACTTGGAATTACACTCAGAGGGGATACGCCTTAGAGTTCTTAAGCAGTACCCATTCTGTGGGTACTGTGGGTACAGTACCCATACTACACAGGCAGTATCCAGCCATGTTTCCTTTGCATGTGTTTCCACACATCTGAGCAGAAAATGTGTGGAAACTCATAAAGCCTTAAAAGAAATATACCAGAATGTATGTGTTTCATGGGCTTGGTCTGGAAGATGAAGTGGCCTTTAATTTCATTCCAGTTTTAAATCAATCAATTGATCGGTGAAGGGACAAAGTGTGAGAGGCGATCGTGCATCTGCTAATAACGATAGGGGCTGAGTTCTTGCGACTTTTCCTGTTCCCAGAGCTTGCTCAACTCATGTCCATGGAGTCGGTGCTGGAGCAATCCAACCATCTCATCCTCTGTGTCCCCTTCTCCTCCCGCCCGCCATCCCTCCCAGCATCAGGGTTCTTTTCCCAATGAGCTCAGACTCTTCGCATCCAGGGTAGGCCAGTATTGGCTTCATGCTTCAGCATCATGTTTCTTTTCCTATGAAATAATTTAGGATTGACTGGTTTGATCTCCCATGAATAGCCCTCAAAGCCACAGATGAGACCTAACTGACATGTTAACTGTAGAATCAGAATGTCGTAAAGTTGGCCCCCCAGATCCTGCCCCAGGTTTGCACAGCCCTAAAGACTCCGTCTCCGCTTCAGTGTGGGAGACCTGTTTAATATGATAGGGATCCGCTTTTCCCTTGCTCTAGGTTCGCACTGTCTGACCAAAAGCTAGTAAAACAGCACTCCTTGCTCACATTACACTACCACATACTTCTAGCAGCAGATGGAGACAGTTGTCTCCAGCTCGACGTTTGCTTCTATCAAGAGTAAATGCTTTTTTTTTTAAATTTTTCAAATATGTTGTGTTGGTTTCAGTCTGAGAACCACCACCACATCGAAGTGAGGGCAATCGAGCTGTAATTATACACAAAAAAAAGCTGAAAGCGCCAAACGAATTGATGCTTTTGAACTGGTGGGTTGTTGGAAGACTCTTGGAAGTCCCTTGGACTGCAAGGAGCATACCAACGCACGCCCCAATCCTAAAGGAAATCAGTCCTGAATATTCACTGGAGGCTGATGCTGAAGCTGAAACTCCAATACTTTGGCCACCTGATGCGAAGAGCTGACTCATTGGAAAAGACCCTGATGCTGGGAAAGATTGAAGGCGGGAGGAGAAGGGGACGACAGGATGAGATGGTTGGATGGCATCACCGACTCCATGGACATGAGTTTGAGTAGGCTCCGGGAGTTGGTGATGGACAGGCAGGCCTGGTGTGCTGCAGTTCATGGGGTCGCAAAAGTCGGCACGACTGAGAGACTGAACTGAACTGAACTGATCCCGTCCCTCCAGGGCCTCCCTCCCCTCCCGGATCCCATCCCTCCAGGTCATCACAGGGCGGCAGGCTGGGCTCCCTGTGCTACACAGCAACTTCTCACCAGCAATTCATATTACACTTGAGAGTGTATATATGTTGATGCTACTTTATCCATTCATCCCACTCTCTCCCTCCCCCACTCTGTCCACAAGTCCTTTCTCTACATCCACATCTCCATTCAGGAGGGGATCTTTTATGAAAGAAGAGAAAAAGGCATCAGTGTACCTAGCAGCAGAAATAAATCAGGTTAAATTACTAAGTGTAAAAGAAACTGCGCAAAACAGCCAGACCCTGTAGTGAGAGATAAGAGGTGGGAAAAGGAAAAGGTAAAAAGCAGAACTATGGAATGTTTTGCATCTGTGATTTCAAAAGTCAGAGGAGGGGCCTCCCTGGTGGCTAAAACTCTGTGCGCCCAATGCAGGGGGTCCCGGTTCGATCCACACATGCCCACTGCCATTGGCCCTGGTGCCCACCCCCTTCATTTTGCAGTGGCTTTCTGGTAAGAATAAAACACATTTCAAAGAAGAAAACAGTAATGTAGGTCTAGACTCTGTGCAGGCTAATTGGCTCCATCTTAGATGGGGAGGGAGTTGTTCAAGAGAGGAG